>NC_090933.1:448005898-448308929 GCF_040938575.1 Ambystoma mexicanum | reverse complement strand
CCCTGCACTGCTGGGGGGTGGGGGTGGTGGGAGACATGAGTGGGGGCCTGGTGGAGGGTGCCCCTGGATGCTGGGGGGTGGGGGTGGTGGGAGACATGAGTGGGGGCCTGGTGGAGGCTGCCCCTGCACTGCTGGGGGGTGGGGGTGGTGGGAGACATGAGTGGGGGCCTGGTGGAGGGTGCCCCTGGATGCTGGGGGGTGGGCGTGATAGGGGACATGAGTGGGGGCCTGGTGAAGGCTGCCCATGGTGGCTGGGGGGTGGGTGGGAGACATGAGTGGGGGCCTGGTGGAGGCTGCCCCTGGTGGCTGGGGGGTGGGGGTGGTGGGAGACATGAGTGGGGGCCTGGTGGAGGCTGCCCCTGCACTGCTGGGGGGTGGGGGTGGTGGGAGACATGAGTGGGGGCCTGGTGGAGGGTGCCCCTGCACTGCTGGGGGGTGGGGGTGGTGGGAGACATGGGTGAGGGCCTGGTGGAGGCTGCCCCTGCACTGCTGGGGGGTGGGGGTGGTGGGAGACATGAGTGGGGGCCTGGTGGAGGGTGCCCCTGCACTGCTGGGGGGTGGGGTGGTGGGAGACATGAGTGGGGGCCTGGTGGAGGCTGCCCCTGCACTGCTGGGGGGTGGGGGTGGTGGGAGACATGGGTGGGGGCCTGGTGGAGGGTGCCCCTGGTGGCTGGGGGGTGGGGGTGGGTGGGAGACATGAGTGGGGGCCTGGTGGAGGCTGCCCCTGGTGGCTGGGGGGTGGGGGTGGTGGGAGACATGAGTGGGGGCCTGGTGGAGGCTGCCCCTGCACTGCTGGGGGGTGGGGGTGGTGGGAGACATGAGTGGGGGCAAGGTGGAGGGTGCCCCTGCACTGCTAGGGGGTGGGGGTGGTGGGAGACATGAGTGGGGGCCTGGTGGAGGGTGCCCCTGGTGGCTGGGGGTGGTGGGAGACATGAATGGGGGCCTGGTGGAGGGTGCCCCTGGTGGCTGGGGGGTGGGGGTGGTGGGAGACATGGGTGGGGGCCTGGTGGAGGCTGCCCCTGGTGGCTGGGGGGTGGGGGTGGTGGGAGACATGAGTGGGGGCCTGGTGGAGGCTGCCCCTTCACTGCTGGGGGGTGGGGGTGGTGGGAGACATGAGTGGGGGCCTGGTGGAGGGTGCCCCTGCACTGCTGGTGGGTGGGGGTGGTGGGAGACATGGGTGGGGGCCTGGTGGAGGGTGCCCCTGGTGGCTGGGGGTGGTGGTAGACATGAGTGGGGGCCTGGTGGAGGCTGCCCCTGCACTGCTGGGGGGTGGGGGTGGTGGGAGACATGGGTGGGGGCCTGGTGGAGGGTGCCCCTGGTGGCTGGGGGTGGGTGGGAGACATGAGTGGGGGCCTGGTGGAGGCTGCCCCTTGTGGCTGGGGGGTGGGGGTGGTGGGAGACATGAGTGGGGGCCTGGTGGAGGCTGCCCCTGCACTGCTGGGGGGTGGGGGTGGTGGGAGACATGAGTGGGGGCCTGGTGGAGGGTGCCCCTGCACTGCATGGGGGGTGGGGGTGGTGGGAGACATGAGTGGGGGCCTGGTGGAGGGTGCCCCTGCACTGCTGGGGGGTGGGGGTGGTGGGAGACATGAGTGGGGGCCTGGTGGAGGGTGCCCCTGGTGGCTGGGGGATGGGGGTGGTGGGAGACATGAGTGGGGGCCTGGTGGAGGGTGCCCCTGGTGGCTGGGGGGTGGGGGTGGTGGGAGACATGGGTGGGGGCCTGGTGGAGGCTGCCCCTGGTGGCTGGGGGGTGGGGGTGGTGGGAGACATGAGTGGGGGCCTGGTGGAGGCTGCCCCTGCACTGCTGGGGGGTGGGGGTGGTGGGAGACATGAGTGGGGGCCTGGTGGAGGGTGCCCCTGCACTGCTGGGGGGTGGGGGTGGTGGGAGACATGGGTGGGGGCCTGGTGGAGGGTGCCCCTGGTGGCGGGGGGTGGGGGTGATAGGGGCCATAAGTGGGGGCCTGGTGGAGGGTGCCCCTGCACTGCTGGGGGGTGGGGGTGGTGGGAGACATGAGTGGGGGCCTGGTGGAGGATGCCCCTGGTGGCTGGGGGTGGGGGTGGTGGGAGACATGAGTGGGGGCCTGGTGGAGGCTGCCCCTGCACTGCTGGGGGGTGGGGGTGGTGGGAGACATGGGTGGGGGCCTGGTGGAGGCTGCCCCTGGTGGCGGGGGGGTGGGGGTGATAGGGGCCATGAGTGGGGGCCTGGTGGAGGGTGACCCTGCACTGCTGGGGGGTGGGGTGGTGGGAGACATGAGTGGGGGCCTGGTGGAGGGTGCCCCTGGTGGCTGGGGGTGGTGGGAGACATGGGTGGGGGCCTGGTGGAGGCTGCCCCTGGTGGCGGGGGGTGGGGGTGATAGGGGCCATGAGTGGGGGCCTGGTGGAGGGTGCCCCTGCACTGCTGGGGGGTGGGGGTGGTGGGAGACATGGATGGGGGCCTGGTGGAGGCTGCCCCTGGTGGCTGGGGGGTGGGGGTGGTGGGAGACATGGGTGGGGGCCTGGTGGAGGCTGCCCCTGCACTGCTGGGGGGTGGGGGTGGTGGGAGACATGAGTGGGGGCCTGGTGGAGGGTGCCCCTGGATGCTGGGGGGTGGGGGTGATAGGGGACATGAATGGGGGCCTGGTGGGGGCTGCCCATGGTGGCTGGGGGGTGGGTGGTAGACATGAGTGGGGGCCTGGTGGAAGCTGCCCCTGGTGGCTGGGGGGTGGGGGTGGTGGGAGACATGAGTGGGGGCCTGGTGGAGGGTGCCCCTGCACTGCTGGGGGTTGGGGGTGGGTGGGAGACATGAGTGGGGGCCTGGTGGAGGGTGCCCCTGCACTGCTGGGGGGTGGGGGTGGTGGGAGACATGGGTGGGGGCCTGGTGGAGGCTGCCCCTGGTGGCGGGGGGGTGGGGGTGATAGGGGCCATGAGTGGGGGCCTGGTGGAGGGTGCCCCTGCACTGCTGGGGGGTGGGGGTGGTGGGAGACATGAGTGGGGGCCTGGTGGAGGGTGCCCCTGGTGGCTGGGGGGTGGGGGTGGTGGGAGACATGAGTGGGGGCCTGGTGGAGGGTGCCCCTGGTGGCTGGGGGGTGGGGGTGGTGGTAGACATGAGTGGGGGCCTGGTGGAGGCTGCCCCTGCACTGCTGGGGGGTGCGGGTGGTGGGAGACATGAGTGGGGGCCTGGTGGAGGGTGCCACTGCACTGCTGGGGGGTGCGGGTGGTGGTAGACATGAGTGGGGGCCTGGTGGAGGCTGCCCCTGGTGGCTGGGGGGTGGGGGTGGTGGGAGACATGAGTGGGGGCCTGGTGGAGGGTGCCCCTGGTGGCTGGGGGGTGGGGCTGGTGGTAGACATGAGTGGGGGCCTGGTGGAGGCTGCCCCTGCACTGCTGGGGGGTGGGGGTGGTGGGAGACATGAGTGGGGGCCTGGTGGAGGGTGCCCCTGCACTGCTGGGGGGTGGGGGTGCTGGGTGACATGAGCAGGTGTGCAGGGTAGTCCCCTGTGGTGTGTGCTGCCTGCAGGGGCCGTGGAGGGTGTACAGGGAATACCTGGGAGCACACAGCCAAATCGCGTGTAGAATTTCCCGCGCACCACTGAAATCCACGTACCCTGACAAATCGCGTGTGGAACTTCCCGCGCACCCCTGAAATCCACGTACCCGGCCAAATCGCGTGTGGTACTTCCCGCGCACCCCTGAAATCCACGTACACGGCCAAATCGCGTGTGGAACTTCCCGCGCACCACTGAAATCCACGTACCCTGACAAATCGCGTGTGGAACTTCCCGCGCAGCCCTGAAATCCACATACCCGGCCAATTCGCGTGTGGAACTTCCCGCGCACCCCTGTAATCCACGTACTCTGACAAATCGCGTGTGGAACTTCCCGCAAACCCCTGGAATTCACATGCCCTGCCAATTCGCGTGTGAGACATCCCGCGCACCCCGGTATACACGCACACGTATTTTTTGTCAGCGGGTGTCCGTGTTTGTGGGTACCCCTTTTCACGTCATTTGTCCTGGAGGGCCACAGTATGGGACATTCATCATGGCAGTATATAGGTGCTATTTTTTGGCGCACCTTTTGGTGCACATTTCTTACAGGCGCAGAGACGCTACCGCCTGCTTTCTTGTGGCGGTCGTGTTTGTGCCTGTGCGCTGGTTTGGGCATGCGCTTTTTTGCCCTATTCTATTCCATGAATACGTGTTGTAGGCGAGCGTGTGGGCGTTCCGCGCACTTGTACCCTGTACTTCCCCCGTGACGCCCACATTTTGGCAAGTTGTTCCCCATTCCGAGTGTTACGCCCCGTGTTCCGCCTACTTTTGTTGCGTGCGCCGCGCTATGTGCGATTTTCGCTGTGACCTGGCGCACGCAGTTAGATGGCCTGTGCGCCAACGTGCGCCGCACACTTTTTTATCGCACATCCGATGGTTTTCTCGCGCACGGCCTTCCATGAATCGATGTGCGCTGCTTTTCGTGCGATTCTCGCACTTGCACTGCAATTTTCGCTATTCCACTGCGATTCGCACGTTTTTGGCCACTTGCGCCGCGCTAATTATTCCATGAATCGGCCTCTTAAACCTGTGTGTCTTCACATCTTTCTATCTTCAATGCCCGTATCAACGGGTAGACTGTCATATGTATTATGTTTACAACCGTGATAACCACACCAACCTTTTATCCACTTCTGCGCACAGCGATGTCCTTCTGGAATTAGCTTGACACCCCAGGATGTAGAAGTATATGAATGTATCTCAATGGGCCCCACATTTCAGGCATCCTTGCACCACAGAAACACTGGGACTCATTACGAGTTTGGAGGTAGCCAAAACTTGTGTCCGGGTCCCGAAAAAAAGGGAATTACTGGGCCATTCCGATTTTTGCGAGCCCAGTGATTCCCATTTTCGGGACCCGGACCCAGTACGTCCCTATTCCCATTTCAGCCCTTATAGGACTCAATGGAAATGGGGAGGATGCTAACAATGGACCCGTTAATGACGGGTCCGTTGTTAGCATCCTGGTCTGCTCGTGGGTGCCGGCGTCTGGCCAGACCAGACGTGCATACCGCCACCCACGAGCAAACTTGTAATGTGGCAGCCCGGTATGAACGGTGCTGGTATCTTACCAGCACCATTCATACCGCGGCCACCAGGGTCGTAATGAGGCCCACTGTGTTTTAGCTTGTTGAACATATTTCCAACACATCATGTCTTCTTTCACTTTCTGTAGCTCTCATGCATGATGATACATGGAGTCCTTTGCACCTTACAAGTCAAGCATGGGACAAGCTAACTGACTTTTCTGTAGGCACAGGCTAAGCACAGTGACAATGGTGCTACCTGGCCTTAGGATGGCCACAGATGGAATGGTGTGATTATCAAGCCATGTGAAAGCAGTGCCTGGCAAATTCCTATTTAATATGCACAAGCACAACCATTTGGCTCTGTCAATGTTTTTTTAACAAGACTAGCCCAATGAACAGATGGAAGTTAAGTGGCTGAAGACACTCTTGGTTAAGACATTTCTTTTACACAAGTAGCATATTCACACCTGCAATTACGCCATTAACTATCAACATGCTGCTTAGAAATGACACTGGCAGGTCAAAGTTTGATGCTATTGTTTGACAGAGTTGGATCAAACAGATCCTAAAAGGATGTGTTTTGGCAGGGAGAGGCAGGTGGTGGGTGGGAATGGCCATAGAGAGTAACATGACCTTTGACAGTCAAAAGTGGGTGGGTAAATAACCAAACACCCACAAACTGTGTGTCCCTCCTCACATGTCATCTCTATGCTTGCTGTACTCCAGTGCAATAGTGTTGGCTTACAGGTGGCGCTGTGGCCATTAACACCACCTAAAAGTAAAACAAAAAAATGGGAACGCCCCAAAAAACCCTCACCGTTGTGATGTTCGGAAAATGTTAAGTACATTCCGTAAGTCACACATGTGTGCTTGGGTAATTTAAATGTGCTCTGCTATGCATCCAAATCAGTGGCAAAGAATCTTCATCTTCGTGCCTGCTCTTCGTTTTCCTGCTGTGCAGTCTCACAAGGGCGCAAAACAGAGGGTGCACGCAGCCTTCAACCACTCTAGCTGGCCCTGCGCTTTCTGAAGTCAGAGCGCATGCACTGTGACTTAGAAAAGAAGTCAAAGAAATGATCTGACTACTTTCCGAAGTAACGCTCAATGTTCCCAGTAAGGTGTGGGCGCCTGCCTGTGAGCCTGTGCATGACATGTCAGTTACCATGCACAACACTGCCCTGTGCCAATTTCCCTGCCATCCCATCAGATTGTAATGATCAGCCAATCAGGTGTTGCAAAGAATGCTTTGAAAATGATTGGCTACAGCAAAGTAGATTGCGCACTTCCACACTGCTGCTTTGGGTGTGGCAGGCCTTGCCTCAGGTAGCACCTCAGGTGCTTCCAGCATATTGGAGAACGCATTGGACTTGCGCACTGCGACGCTGTCCTGTCCCGTCCTTTTTGCAGTCCAGCATGTCTTTACCAGCAAGATATTATGCAGCCTAACTTGTCCAAGATTAATGGCATCTGGCTGTGCAGAAACAGTTTATGTAACTAGCAATTGTATGCTCCCCTGTCCGTCACACGGAGGGTTGCTTCAAATCAGGCAGATCGGCACTGTAAACTGTGTTTACTTTTTTAAAAAAGCTATTGGGTTTAGATTACTAAAAACAATGTGGCATTAACAAAATGCATTCACCATTTCATTTTACTGAATGCAAGCCAGTGGCATTTTTTTTTTAAACTTTTGTTTATTCATTCAGCTTGGTAACACAGATACAGGTGAGTAACGATAGAGCCTTCAGAATCAAAACAGAGCAATCGGCACATATCATACAGTACATATAAACGGGGTATAAAAAGGAAAGGGGATCGACATATGCACCTGGGGGGCCCATAGAAGGTCGGAACGAGGGTAGATGAAAGACAGCTCCGGGACCACCTGAAGGTGGGTTAGGAGAGGGAGCTGGGGATGCGGGATCTGAGTCGGTATCAGTGGAGGACATAAATGAGCGGAACTTCAACCAGATATCTCTAGGCCTGGAGCAGGCGGGTTGTTGAACAGCCCAGGACTCTTCGGTGTCGGAGGCCCACGTAACCGCTCTGAGCCACCGCGCGTGGGTGGGGGGGATAGGCCGTAGCCAGCAAAGTAGAATTGTACGCACCGCTAGTAGCATACAGAGGCCAGCCAGTTTCCTGGAGTCACGGTGGAGTTCGGGGAAATCATGAAATAGGCATTTCATTGGGGATGGCAAGAAGGGGGATTCGAGGATGGTCGATGTAGTGGAGCACACTGAGGTCCAGAAATGGGTGAGTCGGGGACATGACCAGATCATGTGGATGTAATCGGCATCCTCATAGCTGCATCTAGGGCACCTAGGGGAGGAGTCGCTCGATATGCGATGTAGCCTGGTCGGGGTGTAGTGGTACCTGTGGAGCACCTTAAATTGGATCAATTTAAACCGGGAGTTGAAGGACACCCCATGGATCCGTGCACACATGTGGGACCAACGCTCATCGGTTATCTCGAGACCGAGATCTGTCTCCCAGGAGCGTCGTAGTTTGGAGAATGTAGGGGGTGTCCTGGTTTGGAGTAAGGTGTATAGTCTGGAAATTTTGCCCCTCATTGGGTCAGGTGAGGACAGTTCGGTGATTGCAGGTTCATCAGGTGGCAGTGTTGGGAAGCATGTGTATTTGTGCTTGAGTACTCTACGTAGGGATGAATACTGAAGCCAGACGGAAGGTTTCCGTCTGAGGGGGGCCGGGAGGTCAGGCCATTCTATAAAATTACCCTGTTCGAATATGTCACGCAGCAGTTCATAACCCGCCTCGGCCCATGTGCGAACCACGGAGGGAGGGACTTGTGGGACCCCGGGGAGGAAATTCCAAATTGGGAAGTTACCGTGAAAGGGATGGGCGGTGCCCAATATTTGCCAAGATTTGGACAAGGCCAAGGATGTGCATGTCGCTGGGTCCAGTGAGTCTGATATCGCTGGCATTGGTACGAACACCAGAGATCGGATGTCGCGATCGCTGACTGACAGCCTTTCCAGTCTAACGTGGGGTGGGGGGTCTGATATGTTGAACCAGTGAGCAGTGTGTTGGAGTTGAGCCGCCAGCCAGTACTTGAGGAAGTCCGGTGCCCCAAAGCCGCCAGCTTCCATTGGGGCAGAAAGGGTCTTGAGCTTAAGGCGGACCGCACCAGAGTGCCAGAGGAAGGAGTTAAGGGCGCGTGTCAATGCCTGAAAGAATTCAGCTCCTGGCCACAAAGGAATATTAGCAAATCTGTACAGGAGTTGGGGAAGTACCACCATCTTCAGTACCCCTATCCTGCCCGCCAGTGAGATCGGGAGTTTGTTCCAGCCCTGTATTTTTATCATAAGGTTTGTGAGGTATGACTGAAAATTATCTTCCAAGACCCGTTCAGTATGACGTGACACCACTACGCCCAAGTAAGTGAATCTAGATTGGGCCCATGTGAATCCCATGGTATCGGGAGGGGGGGGTGTGCTGGGCGTGAGCGGAAAGAGGGTTGATTTAGAGCAGTTCACCGTGAGACCAGAGATCCGTCCGAAGAGAGCAATGTCTGCCAGTATTGGGGATAGATTGGTTTCGGGGGAGCGGATATAGAGAAGAGCATCATCAGCGTATAGAGAGACTATGTCTGAGGAACCAGCAGTACGTAGACCCCTATGCGCATGGTTTTGGCGAAGCATGTCCGCAAACGGCTCCATTGCTACAGCGAAGATTAAGGGCGAAAAGGGGCATCCTTGTCTGGTGCCCCTAGCTATTTGGAATAGGGGGGAGCAGCGGTCCTCAGTATGAACTCTGGCAACGGGGTTGGAGTAAAGTAGCCTGACCCAGGATACAAAGGTGGGACCAAATTTGCATTTATCAAGTACCCGCCAGAGGTAGTTCCACGAGACTGAATCAAAAGCTTTTTGCATGTCTAGGGTCGCGGCCACCGCGTGTACACCAGGGTTCACTCTACTTATAATATTGAAAAGACGTCTCAGATTTAAGGAGGTGGAGCGGCCCGGGATGAACCCCGCTTGGTCAGGGTGGATGATATGTGGCATGTAAGGGACCAGTCGTAGAGCGAGTAATTTTGCGAAAATCTTAACGTCGCAATTGATCAGTGAGAGCGGGCGGTAAGAGCCGCATTGAGTGGGGGATTTATTAGGTTTTAGTAGGACTGTTATGGTGGCTTCGCGGAGTGAGGGGGGGAACTGGCCCGCCTCCACCGACTCTTCCCAGAGAGCAACCAGGCGGGGGAGTAGGAGTGATTTGAAATGCTTATAAAACTCAACAGGAATACCATCTGAACCTGGGGCCTTACCCGAGGATAGAGATTCTATAGCATCCGAGAACTCCTCAGGGGTGAATGGATTCTCGAGGGATTCGACGATGTCGGGAGAGAGGACCGAGAGTGGGAGTCCATTAAGATAAGCATCGATCTCTGCATCGGTGGCATTGTCAGAGTGTGCATATAGGGATTGGTAGAAGGAAAGGAATTCCGCATTGACATCTCCAGGGGAGGTGGCCATGGAACCATCGGGTCTTTGAATTCCGGGAATGGGTGGGGAGCCAAACTCATGGCGGAGGAGTCTAGCTAGGAGACGGCCAGGGCGTTCGTCCTCACCATACCTCCTCGCCCGCCCGGGATTATCGAGAAACCTCAGCTCGCGGTCCGCGAGGGCGCGGAAGGTGTCCAGTTCAGTGCCAATTAACGCAAGGGTTACAGGGGTTGGATCTAGGGAATACTGAGCCTCCAGTGAAGATAACGTGGCCTCGCTCTCGGCGATTTCCCTACGAATAGTTTTGAGGATACCATTTTCCTTGGAGAGGGCAATGCCTCTGATGTAGACCTTAAAGGATTCCCAGAGGGTGGCCTGTGAGGACACGGAGTTGGTATTGATCTCGAAGAACTCCGTGATCGCCGACTCCATCTCAGAGCTAAAGACCGGATCTAGGAGGGAATGTGGCCTCATTTTCCAGTATCTGGATCGATCCCGATCCGGGCCCCAGCATAGAGTAACAGTCACAGGGGAGTGATCAGATAAGGTCCTGGGGAGGATTGCCATACCAGACACACTCCTTATTAGCCCATCGGACACCAGCCATCTGTCAATCCAAGAAAAGGAATCGTGAACCGTGGAGTAGAAGGAACAAGAGCGGGAATCAGGGTAGAGAAGCCTCCATGCGTCAAATAGGGACAAGCGGGGAAGAGAGGAGAGTGTAGTGTAAGCCGCTCTGGAGAGCTGACGGGGTCTGGAACCAGATCTGTCCAGATCCACGTCGAATATCGTGTTGAAATCACCTCCCCAGAGAATCGGTATCAGAGGGAAGCCATCTAAGAGAGTTATAAGATCAGAGTAGAATCCGGGATCATCAATTTTGGGACCGTATATATTTAACAGGACCACTTCCTTATTCTGTAAGGTACCATGGAGTAGCACATATCTGCCAGGGGGTTGATAACCGTAGCAATGGGGCTGTATCTGAGGCTTCTGTGAATAAGGGTCATAACCCCGCGGCTCTGGGTAGAATAGGTGGTAAAGTACCTTTGGGGACCCCATGATTTAGCAAATTTTTCGCAGTATTCTGTGCATGCATGTGTCTCCTGAAGGAAGAGGATTTTAGTCCCATGTCGCTCGGCTTGAAGTTGTAGTAGCCTCATTTTCTTATGATTACCCAATCCCCGTACATTCCATCTTATAAATGTCAGGGTTTCCTCACTCGACCCTCCAGGGACAGTCATAGAGAAATACGGGTGGGTGGAAATGTGCTCCCCATGGATGGTGCCCAATGTGGACCAGACTAAAACACCGACGGGGCCATGATGCTTCGGACTCTGCCCTTTCTGCGAATACCAAGCTGTTTTTAACATATAACCCCGATCCCCCCTCCCCCTCCCACATCCCTCCCCCAAACGAAGGGATGAACAACCCACACCCAAACAACCAGAACAAACACGATGGCATCAACGCCTGGGGGGCCTGTGTACCGGCCTGGCGGCGATGCTCCGAACCATAAGGCAATTTTAGGATAAACATAATGCCCACTAAAATTACCCGTTCCCGCCCAGGAGAGGGCCCATGGGTGACGGGGGGGGGGGCATGAACAGCAGATGGTGAACCAAGAGGACAGGAGTGAAAATGCATCTATATCCGATCCACTGGACCGAGAAGCGTACTAGCTCATCTACAGGAACTGAGAGAGAATCCTAAAGAGAGGTGGACAAGGGGATGAAAAGCATTTGACGGGCATACGGAGCCCAACGAGGAGGGGGGTGGGTCGAGCAAGAGATTGTCCAGCAACCCGGCCATATTATGATAGGTCAGTGAATCTGGGGGCAACAGTCAAGTGAGAGAAAACAGCAATGATAACAACATTTTTGTCAAAAGCGCGAATGAGGCATTACACAGGAAACTTATCAGGTAATAACGGGGTGACAAAAGTCCAGACAAGAATTAAGCAGGGTTAGGTGGTGTCCATTCAACAATTAGAGCGACCTGTGGCGAGCCAGTGTCAGTGACTGTTACAAGAACATTTCAGCCGGGAAAGTGTTCATCAATGAACCTGGATGCCTCCTCAGGCAGCGTGAAGAAGTAAACCCGGTTTGTATGCTCGATACGCAGTTTAGCGGGGTATAACATGGCATATTTAACCTGGAGGTCGCGTAGTCTCTTCTTCACCGCCAGGAAGGTTTTTCGCTCACGTTGAACTGACACAGAGAAATCTGGATATAGGTGGATCCTGGCTGCACCTAGGAAAAGGTCCCCCTTGGCCCTTGCCGCCCTAAGGAGTGCATCGCGGTCGCGAAAGTTCAAGACCCTGGCTATGATCGGGCGTGGGGGTGCTCCGGGTTTGGGTTTCGCCGTGAGTGAGCGGTGGGCCCTCTCGATCGTGAACTGCGGGGAGAGTTTGGGGGAGTCAAGGAGTTGGAGTAGCATGCCCTCCACGTAATCTTCCATGGGTACATGTATACCATCCTCTGGCACCCCGATTATGCGGAGGTTGTTGCGCCTCGAGCGGGATTCGAGGTCCTCGTTCTTCTTCTCTACCTCCGTAACGCGGGCGGATAGCGTGGAGACCTCCGCACGGAGGGAACCCAGACCGTCCTCGGCGGTGCTCACTCGTGTCTCAATCTCGGCAACACGACCATCAGTCCTCTCCATATGTGCTTTAATGGAGGAGATCGTGCCGTTCATGTCATCAAGTTTGCTATGGATTGTGGTGAACCCCTCTCGGATAAACTCCATCATTTTCTGGGAGTCGGATGGTTCCAGCACCGGTGAGGGGGAAGGTTCCAGTGATGACGGCTCAGCTCCGGGGGCCCCCGAGGGTTTCGTGAAGATATTGATCGAGGATTGGTTTTTGCCGGTTCGTGTCGACATGTTGCCGGTGGGGGGAAAACTTAAGTACAGAAGAGAGGGGGTAGGGCCACAAGGGGAGACACCAGGATCGACACGGAGGCGTATGAGCGGGGGGCTCGAGCAGAGCACCAGGAGGGAAGGGGTATGGTGTCTCCGATGGGGGGCCCCGCCAGACCAAGAGGGAGCCGGTGGACGTCGAGCGGACCCGAGCAATTCACCGGGAGGTCTGTGGGGGTGGACAGGGCACGAGTGGTAGTGACCAATAGTAGCGGCAGTAGTAGCCGGGGTCGTAGATGTTAATATGGTGTAGGAGACCACCACAATATGAGACAGTGAGACGGGTGGTACACGGTGCAGATCGCTAAAGGCAAGTGGAGGGACCCCAGAGCAACCTTGGAGTCAGGTCTACCAGTCGGGAGGTTCGGTGGGAGACAGTTGAGGATGTCTCCGTGTAGGTAGACGTGCCGGCTACCACATCCAGAAGGGTTGAGGGGGAGTTGGTGGTTGGGGGAGAAACCAGTGGAGAGGAATATCACTGTAAGAGGCAGTAAAGCGGTCGGTGGAAGGAGGGGATCAAGGACAACTGGGGCCCAGGAGCAGTGGCATGTGGAACGTTGGTGGTTGGTGGCCACAGCGCACTCAGGTACGGGAGGAGAAGCAGCCGAAAGAGGCTTAGCAAGGGTAGGCTCACTAGAGTGTCCCAGAGTCAAATTAACAGGCCAGCGAGACCTCCAACCGCAGGCCAGGGATCCGGGGAGAAACGTTTATGGTGCAGTGAAGTTGGCGTGAGGAGGACCCGAGGGGGGGGGGGGCCCCGGGCCGGCACGCAATTAGTTGAGAGGGCAAGGGTCCAGTTCAGGTGGCGGGGTGCCCTCGCCGCGCGCCAGGAGGCCCGGGAGAATCCTGCGGCCCCAGGGATATAAGAGGCATAGGGCTGGGGTCCGGGGCAAGGGGCAACTCACCGCCCGGAGCCGGAGCAATGGAGGCTCAATGGTGTGCAGCACGCCGCCCAGGAAGGGGCAGCAAAGCGAAGCGCTCTGGAGTCCGGTGTAGGGGCCACCTGGATGCAGAGGATGAGGCCAGCGGCACTCGTATCAGGCGGGGGAGGGCGATCGCACAGGGCGAGTAGAGTGCCCCTCCCCCACAGTAGGCCTCAAGCCGCTGGTCGCCGGCGCGGTCCCTCGGAGTCAAGAGCGGGGCCGGGGAAGCACCCGCTCCCGCACAGCCCGCGGCGGAAGCTCGGTGGTGTGCAGCACGCCGCCAGGGGTGGGGGCAGCGGAGCGGAGTGCTCTGGAGTCCGGAGCAGGCGTCGGCAGGATTCGAAGGATTCGGCAGCCGCTCTCGTATCAAGCGGCGGAGGGCGAGCGTGCAAGCGAGTGAAGTGCCCCTCCCCCACTGTAGGCCACAAGCCGCGGGACTCCGACGCGATCCCACAGATCCAAGCGCGGGGCCAGTGAAGCACCCGCTCCGGCCCAGCCCGCGGCGGGATGTAGCTCCGCAGCAGGAGCGGCACCGTGGGCGGCGCTTGGACCTCAATTGCCCGGACTCCTCAGCAGCCCTCCTGGTGTGTCGGATGGTCGTGGCGTGGGGGCAAACAGGAGAATTCAATCAAAACGGTGCCTCACAGATCGGAGCTGAAGATCAGGCGGCCATCTTCACTGAGCGCAACAGCGCCCCCCCAAGCCAGTGGCATTTTAACATCTACTAGCAGCTGTTCATTTTTAGAAGGTGAATTTAAACTTATGAAAAATGACACATAATGATCATGTGCTGTACAATTTGAGCAGGCGTGTAGAGAGGGTTATATATATCGGTGGGCAAAGCAGGGTGAGGCGCTCATGTCAAACTAATTTATTTCTGCGTAAATAGTATTTAATATTTCATCAGTGACTCATGCTAGTCAGTCAGCTAAAGCATATCTGCCCTCTTGGACCCTCATGTGATGTGCTTTGCTTATATAAGATCTTTCATTGCTGTACATTTAAATGCTACACACAGTATGCAAAGCGAGGCTGATTATAGGAATTGAGAGGCTTGTGCAGCAAAATATGAGCCTGGCCCCCTATTTGCATATGTTATGTTCTGTTAAAGGTTTTTGTACCACGCTCCGTTACCACTGGAAATGGTCCCCAGGTGCTCTGGGGGATCTGAAAGAGGAGGGGCGGGCGGTTAGTAGGGTGTAGTGGGAGTAGGATAGTGAGAGCTGTGATGTGCTGTTGGCACCTTCAGTTCGGTTTTCACCGTGCGCTGAGCTGGAGTGCGGTTGTCAGATCAGTGAGAGTTCCCATGTGCTGTTGATACGGGTTATGTATTGTTTGTCTGTAACAACAGGGACAATTCATAAGGGGGGGGGGTCATGAAGATAATCAAGAGGATTGTAGGGAGTTACATTGCAAGATGTTTCCATAGTAAGCCCAGAGGCAAATGCACCTTGTGGTGTGTAATATGCGATCACTGTTATTATATTATGTTTAGTTCAATATCAAGAGTGGGAATTGTTTTAGCAGTGTCCACAGCATGATCTTAATCAATTCTAGGCAGGTAAGGCAAAGTGAAATAAAATGATTTTCACAAGATCACACACTTTATTTAGTTAAGTAGTGAAACTGGGATATCGGGCCAGTCTGCAATTCAGACACTGGCCACATATCTTCCCAACTCTGTTTGGAAGAACTATGTGCTGGTTGGCTTTCAGGAATACTCAGGTGTATATGTATGACTTCTAAAGTACTCCAATAATAGTGAACCACTCGAATATATCATTCCTTCCAGAAATGGGTAAATGTCTTGCTGTGGCATGACTTGTTTTCTGGGGATCTATGATAAATGAACTGTGGTATGTGTTATTATGTGGCTAGGAGACTCTGCTACCTACTGGCAAAACCTGGCAAAACGAGCCCCCTGCCCCACACCCGCTGGCCGATTTCAAAATAAAAGAATCATACAGATAGTGAAAAATGTTCTGTCTCTTTTGTGGCTCATATCCCCGAATCAGAAAGATAGTGAACAATTCAAATAGCTGTTGCTCAGTCCTGATCCTGCGGGCTTCCTCATGTTCTGGCAGCAACCACCATGCAGACATGCCGCCCTACACATGTGTACACAGCTATCGTTCATTCTGGGAAACAGTCATTCAGCAGGTCCTTCTGTGTGACAGGTGTTAGCTCTGCCGAAAATCCCCCTCTCTTTTCTTTGGCCCCACGCCTTACATAGCTACTAAAGGGAGTACCTTGTTTAGGTAATTAATGAACGTCAACCTTCATTGGAGAAGTTGAAAGGGCATGTTCACCTTCACTTTTTTCTCAATATATCTCAGCACCACACCCAGTGCTCCTAAATCTACTCATCTTGATGGCTGTGGTGTACCATAATGAATCCTAAATCCATTCGTATAGTAGCTGCCCCTGGTTTTAATTCAAGTATCAATAACCTAACAATAACTCATTTCTGATTTTAGGTGAAATCCTTCTGCCACATTGTGCCCCCCTTTAGTCAGCACAGAACCTGTGCCGCACTGTCAGGTCCCACAGGCCGCCTAGCCCCAGCAGGCCACATGGGGCACTCAACACCTGGTGGTGTCCCCGCACTGGCAATCGGCGGTCCCTGTAGTGGGATGCAGTACGCCGGAGGGCAGCAGATGGAAAGGAGAGCATGTGTGGGTTTGACACCTGCGTTCGTCGCCAATGTCAGAGCCTCAATCACGAATCCACACACAAAGAGGCACCTCCACAATCTTAGGGCTGTCAACATGGTCTAACTTTATTTAAAGGAGAGTTCCGGGACTTTTTTTTTATTGTCCCTACGGTTCGGCCATGTGTTTTTAAGCATAACTCGGTAGATCGTGGAAAACTTTCCTATGGACCTTACCCGACTTTTCGTCCATTAACGCACTCGAAATCAGCCGCCATTTTATGATAATCCTATCACTTGCCGCATCGCCCTGGCTCACCTGCTTTTGCGGCACTAAATCAAATCCCCCGCCCCTGAAACAGACTTGATCAAAACATTCATATTCCCCGCCTCTATCCGTGACGTGACTGAGCTGCGTAGGCAAACGCGCCCAGGCGTCTTATACGCGACTCCACACAGAACCAGGAAATCAACACAGATGAGCTCAAACAACACAGCGCGCCACAATTGGGAATATGAAACTGTACTTTTAAATTAAACCGCAAGATTGTAAATTTGGTAAAGTAAATTTATTTGACATCAAATGTTTTGAGAATATTCAGCGATTTGCATTTTTATTTGTTCACGTTCCGAAAAGTTCGTTTCGAGGCACACGATGTTCCTTTGCTGTACACAGGGTCTTAGATCATCTCACAATACAGCGCCACAATTCGGAATATGAAACAGTGGTTTAAAAGCAAACGGCAAGATTGTACATTTGGCAAAGTACATTTATTGGACATCAAATGTTTTGAGAATATTCAGCGATTTGCATTTTTATTTGTTCACGTTCCGAAAAGTTCGTTTCGAGGCACACGATGTTCCTTTGCTGTACACACGGTCTTAGATAAATGAATTTTTATTTGCTCTCGATCCAAAATATTTCGTCTTGAGGCAAGCGATGTTCGTGTGCAGTAGACATGGTGTTGGTTTACGATAAAATAAGCTCTTCGGTCGCACTGATAATCGCATGGCTATTCCAACAACGAGGCACTAGGGCACCACAACGGTCTGTATGTTGCATCTAGCCATTAGTACCGCGTAAGGGCATACTTGTACTTGGCGATCGTCCCACAAAATGGTCAGGGTGCTAACGTTGTTCACGCGGAGAAGCAACTGGCGATTATAGAAGCCATCCGCCGGTGTCTGGTACTCGTGACACAGACAATAATGGACGATGTATCTATTTGAAAAACATAAAAAAAGGAAATTAGTCTCACCATCAGATCTTTATTAAAATTATTCATTTTATATATTAGGTCTGGAAATTATTTCATAGCTAGGACAGTGCAACTGGGTTTTAAACGTCAAGGGGGGCTGTAGGATACTGAGACAGTCCCCCAGTGCAGGGGTTGACAGGGAGTGCAGGTGGAGAGTGGAAGGGCCCAGGACCGAGATCGCAGACAGTGGACCAGTTGTAGCAGGGGAGAGGGAGAGAGAAAGCAGAAGCAAAGGTTTTGAGGTGCTTCCGTAAAAGTATGATATGATATGATATGGTATTTGTAACGCGCCTATACACAAGTGTTTCAAGGCGCGACGAGGCAGGGAGGGAGGGGAACAAGGGGAAGACAGACAAACGATCCTACTAGGCCAGGTGTCATTCAGATCGCGCAAGTGCAGAGGTAAGGGGAAAAGGAGAAAGTGCAAGGAGAGGAGGTGGGGGGGAAGTGCAGTACAAGGTAAGTAGCGTAATAAAATAATAAATAATAAATAATAAATAAAAAGGGCCCGCTTGAGGCCAAGGACAAGTCTCGCAGTTCTGTTCTGGATAAGTTGCAGAGGGCGGAGAGTGGAGGCAGGCAGATTAAGATAGAGGCTGTTACAGTAGTCCAGCCTAGAGAGAACCAGGGCTCGGGAGACAGTGAGCTTCTGGGGGAAGGAGAGGAAGGGAAGAATACCTCTGAGGAGGTGCAGCTGGTAGTGTGACTTCTTAGAGACGTCAGATATATGAGGAGAGAAGGAGAGTGTGGAGTCGAAGATGACCCCAAGGTTTTTAGCCTTGCAGGTAGGGGCGGGAAGGGGGCCAAGTAGACGGTTCTCCCCAAGATAGTGCGCGGTACAAAACAACATGCCACATAGAACGAACAAGTACAACTTAACCCGTCTTTAAAGCAACTGTATAGTAATTAAATTGCGGTATAAACTCATCTAAAGAGTTACTTACATTATATTTGCATTTTCCATTGCGTCTGTGCGTAGGGCAGCCCCGAAATACCACTCCTTCTATGCCGACGTTATTTCTTCTAATGAACGAACATGAAATGGCTTTCGTTTCTGAAATTATATTCATTATCGTTTCTTACGTGGTCCAGGCCTGTCAAGGTCAAAATACAATAGAACCTTATTCTGAGTCGTGGGCCATTCTGGCACCCGAGAAAAAATCAAAGCAGCTGACCTTCACTTCGAACGAGCACACATTCCAAGTTAGCTACATTCAGTGTAAGGCATTCTCACAGGACTTGAAATTTACACTCCATCTTTGCATTTTGTCTGCATGCTTTGCAGCCACACAGAACCATAAATACGGAGAGATTCTATATTTATTGAAAAATGATTTATATTACTGTTTGGTTTAATTTAATGCGCAAATGAACAAGGGTGGAGAGACACATTGCATGTACACTGAGCAATCACTTTTATTTACACAATACATAGATACACATATTCAATGGGCCTGCGACATGAGGAGACTCCAGAGCAAAGTCACAGGTGACACCCGGGTGGTTCGCACTACTGCACGGTGAAGGGAGGGGCAAGGGTGGAGAGACACATTGCATGTACACTGAGCAATCACTTTTATTTACACAATACATAGATACACATATTCAATGGGCCTGCGACATGAGGAGACTCCAGAGCAAAGTCACAGGTGACACCCGGGTGGTTCGCACTACTGCACGGTGAAGGGAGGGGCAAGGGTGGAGAGACACATTGCATGTACACTGAGCAATCACTTTTATTTACACAATACATAGATACACATATTCAATGGGCCTGCGACATGAGGAGACTTGAGAGAACAGACAATCAAATTACAATCATTTAAACCGTGATGTGTATTTCTCAATGAGTTCTTCTTTAGGTGGACATGGAACAGATGCAATGTTGGGTGGCAATGCAGTTGTCCCCTGCACAGGTTCGTTCACAGCTCCATTTATGTGCCTATCTAGGACGTCAACAATAAGTTTCTCAATAAACTCATATTGCATATCCTCAAACACTGGTTTGATCACCCATTGTTTACTTCTTTTAGTGAAGGCCTTATTGTAGCGAAGCGTCCCTAA
This sequence comes from Ambystoma mexicanum, assembly GCF_040938575.1. Lineage (NCBI taxonomy): Eukaryota > Metazoa > Chordata > Amphibia > Caudata > Ambystomatidae > Ambystoma > Ambystoma mexicanum. The sequence goes on along the minus strand of NC_090933.1, from coordinate 448,289,606 downwards.
AGTTCCGGTCGTCCTACTTTGTTGACGGCCAACATTATGGTTATGTGCCAAGACCGCTAAAAGAGTCCGATTTATCATGCCCTCCATGCCAAAATGCAATCGTTTTGGCCTGTACTTTAGGCACATATTGTGGAACACCTCCAAATCTCCTGTGTGGCAGAATTCCGTGAGTCCCCTCAAAGCTTTTGTTATAGTTTTATCAAATACAATCTTTTCAATGGCCCATGCTCTATAGACCACTTTGAAGTGTACATGGTCTTTGGCACCTCTTGGCCTTTATCGCTCCCTGACAGCTCCACTTGCCAGCACAAGTACCCCGGTGCGAACTGCCTTTGATAGGGCGGGGGGTGGATTGGGGCGGTGGTCGTGCAGACAAGACACAGGAAGACTCGTGAATGGAGACACACTTATGTGGATTGCAGGGGGCCGTCCAGCGTGAGGGGAGATGCTTGGCAGGAGACACGGGGTCTGGCGGTAGACATGGGAACAACAACCCATGCTCTATAGACCACTTTGAAGTGTACATGGTCTTTGGCACCTCTTGGCCTTTATCGCTCCCTGACAGCTCCACTTGCCAGCGCAAGTACCCCGGTGCGAACTGCCTTTGATAGGGCGGGGGGTGGATTGGGGCGGTGGTCGTGCAGACAAGACACAGGAAGACTCGTGAATGGAGACACACTTATGTGGATTGCAGGGGGCCGTCCAGCGTGAGGGGAGATGCTTGGCAGGAGACACGGGGTCTGGCGGTAGACATGGGAACAACAACCCATGCTCTATAGACCACTTTGAAGTGTACATGGTCTTTGGCACCTCTTGGCCTTTATCGCTCCCTGACAGCTCCACTTGCCAGCGCAAGTACCCCGGTGCGGGCGGTGGTCGTGCAGACAAGACTCGTTTGCCGTAGGGCCTCACCAAGGAGAGGCCATCTAACTGCATGTAAGAGGCAGGCTGCAGGATCTAGTACATGGAAGGCAGGGGGGTGAGTTTATAAATACCTCAGCCTCCCAGGAGAATATATGGGTGCAGTTCACCCTGGAGACCCTGAACAAAGTGGTGTGGTAAGTATTTTTGGGGGAGGAGGCAAGGCCGGGAGGCTTGATGCCAACCCGCAAAATAACATATGTATGTCTGCTGCATATGGGTTCAACGGTTATGTGGATTGAAGGTGGGCGGCCAGCGTGAGGGAGGATGCTGGCCGGAGACATGTGGTGTGACAAGACAAGGCACAGGAAGACTATTCAATGGAGACACACTAGATTCATTTAAAAAATCAAAACAACCATTGTTAAAATATTTGTTGGGTTTTATTTTAGATCTTAATTTCAATTGAACATAAATAATAAACATTACACATTGTAAAGTTGCGGTTGCAGCACATCCCGGGAAAAGCCGCGGTATTGTCCACTGTCGCTGGGGAAATGTTGTCTAATGGCAAGTACCGCACAGGCAGGTATTACTCTCCGAACGCGGTGTCCGAGCCTCCCGTGAAGCCACCAAGTGAAGCAACGATAGGCCACCAGCCTGTACCACCTGTGAAAATGAAAGATGCAAACTGTATTAAAATGACAACTTTCTTATCACTGTCGATTCAGGTACAAAAATGTCATTCTGCTTTGAAAAAAATTCTATCTAGAAAATGCACAACATGGAACCAATTTACATGCATTCGAATGATATGTAGATGTAGTTTTATATGTGGGAGACGACCATGAAATAGTAGTGGCATCACTGACATCACAACCAGAGTATACTTACTCGTTACTCGGATTACGCGGACGAACAGTGCCGCAAAGTTCGTGCATAAGCACCATCATCATCCTCAACACTGTCCGTGAGAGGCAGGCTTCCCTGAACTCTGGCAGCTCGGTGATGCATTGCGGACTTGGCTCGCCTTCCGAAATGTAGGCCAAGCACCCGGAATTTTCACGGCAGCAGCAGTTCTCCTCCTCAGTTGGCATTAGCTCGCAACGATTGCACGTGCACCAGGTGGAGACGCCGTCCATGCGACATGGTCCAGGCTCTTCATCCATTGACTGGTCCTCCCAACTGCCGTCCGAATCCCCATCGTTTTCGCGTGCTTGCCTTTCCAGTAGTTCTTCCTCGGTGTACTCGGGCTCGTACATATACGGCATTATTGTAGCCATTGTGTGGTAAAGAAAGTAAAATAATTTATAGCGGTGGTACTGGTATCTGTTCACACGGGCTACAATCAACGAAGGTATTTGACCAGAGCACAGAAACGAGTCACAGAATACTCAAAGTAACACAGCGAGAGTAATGGAATCGAAAATCTGCTGCTGTGTGTTGTGAAACGGTGTGTTTATACTTATTGAGGAAAGAGGCGTCCTGCCGTTTTCATGGCGACACTTCATTAGCTGAGGCGCAGCGATTGTTGACACGAAACGTGCTTTGGCGTTGGGAAATGGGCGGTACGCGTCTGCTGATGTCAGCCTCGGGGGCGGGGGATTTGATTTAGTGCCGCAAAAGCAGGTGAGCCAGGGCGATGCGGCAAGTGATAGGATTATCATAAAATGGCGGCTGATTTCGAGTGCGTTAATGGACGAAAAGTCGGGTAAGGTCCATAGGAAAGTTTTCCACGATCTACCGAGTTATGCTTAAAAACACATGGCCGAACCGTAGGGACAATAAAAAAAAAGTCCCGGAACTCTCCTTTAACACCTTTCTCTTTCGCCATCTCTGGTCACATGACCATCCGTCCCGCTTGTGTCATGATATCAGTGGCGCGACACTACATGCACATTGCTGTATTCTGGCCCACCGAGCACTGTACCAACGAGTTCCTTTCTGCACAACACTGGCACTCATGGTGGTACATACCCTTGGCCCTTGTGCATTGTGTTATATCATGTATGGTAATCGCCCTCATGTATTGTACATAATTATCAACGTTGGCTGGTGTACAGGGGATGAACCAGAGAGGGCTCCTGGAGCACTCAGGGTGTGGGATTCTACTTGGCATGGTTGGAAGCTGGTGGAAGAGGAGGATGCAGCGGGATGCTGAATCTGGTTGCCTTTTGAACCGTACCTGACTTTGCAATCATGCCTTCAATACAGCTTGCAGGTGTGGACTCACCTATCAATTGAGTACCTTTATGTTTGCAGGATAACATTGGTGACAAGTTATACTTGGGCCCCAGGACATTTATAAACTGCCCCTTTGTCGAAGTAAAGGCACTCCCCACAATAATTATATGGGGGCTTTTCAGGAAGTTACATTTGCCTCAGGTTAAACAGTGTACGTAGCAAAAATGTAGCGCCTTCTGGTTTGAGAACGGGGCGTCGAGCACAACAGGAAAAAAGGACCATCAGTGTAACCTCTAAGCAACATTAGCAAGGATTTTGCTGGGATTTTATTTATTTGTTTGTATTTGTACAGCGCACATACAGCCCTTGGGCATCGACGCACTGTTGCAGAGTGTCTTAGTTGCAGAAGAATGTCATTGCTCTGGGTTACAGTGAGCAGCACAGTATAGTTAGACATCGGTGGTTACCGATGAAATCTCATAATTATATAGTGAGTGCTCCCCTCATAGAGGCAGCCTTATACAAACAGCCTAGTTTTTATCGCTTTCCGGAAAGCTAGGAGTGACTCAATGCTTCTGATGTGGGGAGCCAGGGAGATCCAGTGTGTTGCAGCCAGGACCGGGAAACTGGAGCCTCCTGCCCGGACCCTGAGCGACCTGGGAATGGTATTCCGATTGGTGTACGCAGTTCTGATAGGTCTGTCTGAGATGGGTTTGGAGATTCTCTTGCATAGATAGATGGCAGCCGTGCTATGGGTGCATTTGTGCGGGAGGGTAAGTGTTTTAAAGATGATCCGCTCTTTAATGGGGAGCCAGTGCACGTTCTTCTGGCTGCTGAGATATTTTGAGTGGCTAACAGTAGCAGAAGTATTACATGAAATGGAGCGCGAAAATGTTATTATTTTTTAAAAAAATGGGTGGGTTGGATGGTCACTGCGAGACGTACAGAATGCAATGCAGGCGCAGAGTCCTCATGGCTGTATCTGAACACACAGAAATGATTTCAGGAGCGTCGGCAGCGACATGTAGCATATGGCAGGTGCACTGGTACTAACCTACCACATTAATCCAAAGAGACCTGAGCAAGCACAGAAGGGGCCTCAGACTGCCTGCTCCAAGAGGTAATCTCAGGAGGGCGCTCTTCAGACCACGTCCCTTGGGCTTTAAGTGAGTGAGGCTAGCCAGGGCAATGGCGCAGCTTTCTCCAGAAACTGCTTGTGAGCTGGAGCTTTGCTACCCCCATGGTGTTCCCTCCTTTACAGATATTTCCTGGAAAGTATGTTAGTAGCAGTCTTCCATCACCACAAACTGGCTAAAATGAGGAGTGCATTTCAAATTGGCCCCACTTCAAATGTATTGGGAAGAATACATTTGAGCGGGGTCTCTTCAGTGCACACAAATCAGCCAGTAGCCCTACCTGGGGTGTAGGGGAAGAGGGGGTCGGGAACCACCCGGCAGCACATAGTGCTACTGATGTGTGCAATCCTTCTAGGGCTTAGCACTTTTAATGTGTGTTTCTTTAACCACACCCCATAGTGATTATGTGTCGGGATGCAGGACAAAGCTGTGATGGGTGACCATTGACAAATCAGAGTGAAATCTCACCTGCTGTCGAACTCTGTTGGCTCAAGAGGGCTGCCTACACACATGAATGCCGTCCGCTCCCGTGAAGAGCCTCCATCATTCTGAGAGTGTTGGCCTCTCATCATACTGCCAAGGAGCCTGCTTGGTTATAACCCACAGTTAATCTGGTTTTCATGTTAAACAAATTATTTCACTTTCTATATTATTTTTGTGAAGTTGGAATATTGTGTTAGCGGGATGAAAAGTGCACATTATTTTTAAAGCAAAAAACAATATAGGATCTTTAGCGTTGAGTTAGTATTAATGGTCAAGGTTATATATTTTTCCTTTAAAAATAAAGCTGCACTGTTCGTCTTGATAACACGGTGTTCCAATTCCCCTAAAAAAAGAAAACGAAAGTACAGTAGACTGTTGGGAAGTAAAACAATGTTCCTGAAATGAAAACAATTAATCAGTTTCTGTAAATTACTGCATATTTATTTTTGTTGGGAATGATACTGGCATTCACATGCTACCCCACCCCACAAGGTTATGTCTGGTTCGGGCTAGGTAGCCCTTGTCCGTGGGGCCTGCCCACACTTTTGGTAATGCTAGGCAATAGGAAGACGCCTCCTTTCTAAAACTCCCCCTTTAATTTCCCTTGCCACTTAAAGCAATGACCATCCCTGGCCAGGGGCCACTGTAAACTGAATAGGAACCACATTGAACTTTTTTTTAAGTGGCAAAGTATCTCATCGGGCTTTGGCAGTTATTGAAGAGTCTCCAGTGACCAAAGAAGCAACACCGACCAGGTATGAAATAAACACAAACAAAGGACTCAAAGTACCTCACTAAAGTGTTGATCTGTCAGACCACCATAGATAACTTGCTGGTGCTCTATAGCTTTTATTCGAGGGCAATCAAAGAACTCAACAAAAAAATCTATAATTTCTTATATTAGCTTTTTATTTTAGATAATTATTTAAGCTCGTTTCGGGGTCTTTTTTGTGCTACTTGATCATTTTCCTTCCATTTCCTCTACCAGTATGCACCGGCGAGAAAATAATAAGCATGGCTAATACCCCATGGCCTTCCCATTCAATCCCGTACATTAGAACACCAATCATTAAATGGGCAGCATGGAAAGACGATCTTCAAGACTACTTGCTGGCTGTACGTGGGCCTGCTTGCAGTTCAAAATGGAAAAAGCTCTTCTAATCAGTGATAGAAGTGTACCAAAAAAGTAGTGGAACTGTCATTCCGGTGGGGGGACAGAGTAGCAAGAAAGGGAGCGACGTGCAACACATTTTTCAAGGGTGGCAGTTATGCCTGTTAACATCCAATTGAGTTGAAACTGATATTCAGTTTAGCTATAACTAATATCCAGTGGTAAAATAGAGAAGTGTGTTTTAACTTCACAAAGAACAGTTCTGGAATGATGAAAATGGTTGCAAAAGTAGTGGAGCTATTACCAATAAAAAATAAAACTAGTGGAACACCGCTCCCGACCGTTCCTGCTCACTTTGACCACTGCTTCTAATGCACTGTTGGGGCTTTGAGGTGCGAAGGGTGCTTAAGAACATTCCTGAACCCAGGCATAGAAGCACAGACTGGGTGAGGAAAAAGCAAATAATACATTGAATGCATATGATACAGTACAACAGCAGTTGGAATTAGCTGGAAAAAGCAACATCATGCTTGAATGGTATTACTTTGAAATGTGAAGGCAAGCAGACCGGGATTCGGGAGAAGATTTCTTCACAAGCGTACGAGACCAGCCAACCATTGCAACTTCAGAAAATGAGCATGAGGGGGATCCGTTCATGCCCAGAATGAGAAACAGCAAAATGAAAGAGGAAATCTGGAACCAGGTGATACCTCCCTCAGTCAAGCAATTGAGATAGGTAAATGATGGAGTAGATGATGCTTGAATTAGAGAAGATAGAGGAGAAAGAGGGGAAAGGAGAAGGTGCAGCAATATAGTGATAAAGGGAGATCCAGAAGAAACTGAAACCCAGTGAAAGAAAATTACATGATAGAAAGGAGGTTGTGGAAAGAAAGGTGCCTTGTATTATAGGCCCAGAGCAGGTAACAGTAAAATTAATCCGAATGGAAATTGTTTGGATCATACGGAAAAACAGGGATGCTTCAGCTGTGGCAGTGGGTCCCATTTGGAAAACTCCAAACAGTGCCCTGGAATACATTTGGAATGTAGAAAGTCTGGGTGGAAAGGATGTTTTGCCCTCTTCTGCCGCAAATGTCACGTGGTTTTGTGAATGGGGTATCCAATAGGGATATGAATGAGGGCTATGGTGTAGACAATGAGGATATGATATTCTCTGTCAGTGAGGTGGGGGAAAAAAACAAAAGAAAAATTAAACCACACACCCCTGTAGTTAGCAATGGCCAAACACATATGTTGATTGACTTGTTCTAATGACATCATCATTGATAATAAGACATGTGTGCAAAGATTGTTTGAGTTGGAATGATCAACTGTGTATATGCCTATGGGGGGGCCACTCACATTAATGGGTGGTTCTAGACCAGCCTGCAAATTTAGAGTCACAGGAGTACGAGTAGGTCTGTGTGTTCCGCAAAGGTGGATGTCAGCCCAGCCTGTAGTAGCAGAGCAATTTAGGAATAATCATGGATCCAACATGCTAGGCCAAGTGATGGTGATGGAGAGCAGGTTATTCCTAGATGTGGGGAAGGAGTTTGAGGAAGTATACACATGGAAGCCAGAATACCTAGAGGGCTTCCTGCATATGGTAAGACTTAAGGAAATGGCAATGGATGCCGTGCCCCGAGTCTGCAGTGTACCCATACGTTTAAGGAAGGAGCTCACAGAGGAAATAAGGAATCCAAAAGAGCAAGGAGTACTAGAGCCAGCGGGAGCCTCAGAGTGGTGGCAGTGGCCAGGAAACCTACGGTGCAAATCCTTGTATGAGTTGAATTTTGGGCAGTGTATAAATTTGTTCTGGTAGACAGATTGCCACTTGCCAACATTGGCCATCTAGTGAGTCTGGTAGGAAATTATCAGTATTTTAGTACCTTGGATATGGCACCAGGTAAAGCTACATCTCTGAAGCCATAGAATTACCACCTTCATACCAAACAGAACATTTAGATTCAGGGTCATGCCGTTTGGGTTAGCATCAGCTGTACCAGTGTTTCTGAGAGTTATGCAGGCCATGTTTGGCACTGATCAGGGTGTTCCGTGCTTTCAGGATGAGATGCAAGTTTTCTGTAAAATGCTAGATTCGCATGATAGGAGACTGGGCTATGTTCTTGGGGGCTTTTAGGGGTGAAGGTCTGGCTTTGCATGAGGAGAAATCGAAATTTAAATTAAAATACATTGGGCCTCATTACAACCTTTGCGGAATGGGTTAACGGCTGCCGCTAATGGAGGCGGACCCGTTAAACCCATTTCGCAAGATTACGAGGTTCCCTCGCGGGACCCGGTAAGGACGCCTGGTAAAACCAGGCGTCCTTACCGGGTCCCGCGAGGGGACCAGGGAGCTAACAATGGGCCGGTTGTAATCGGCCCGTTGTTAGCTCCCTGCACCCATTCCCATTGAGCCCTATGGGGGCTCAAATGGGAATGGGGAAGGTCCGGGCCCGGGTTCCCTGAAGGAGGAATTACCGGGCCCTCCAAACTTGGAATGGCCCGGTAATTCCCCATTCAGGGAACCCGGACCCGGTTTTGGTGGCAGCCATGCCCTATTTAAGGGCATGGCTACCGCCAAAGTCGTAATGAGGCCCATTGATTATTTAGGGCACAAACTCAATAGAGGGGGCATGGAATCAAAGATGAGCCTGGATGAAGCTACCATAGACATGCCCAAGCTACGAGCCCCGCAGGAGGTAATGTAGTTAAACAGTCTGTCATACCACCATTCCAAATTTATAGTGAGCCTTGTGGACTGAACGAAGTGCCTCATATAGCTATGCAAGAAAACATTTCTTTGGGGCAGAAGAGTTTAACAAGGAGTTTGAGGATATCAAAGAGACTACCACCATTGTGCAGGTATAAGTCATATTCAACATTGAGTGCATGCATATACTAATGACAGATGCAAGTGGCATGGGGTTTGGAGCAGTGCTGCTCCAAAATCAAAGGAGTGTGGAAAGAACCAATGTATTTGCATAACACACCCTGAAGAGTGCTGAGTGCCGGTATTTTTTTTTTTTTTTTTTTTTTTACTTGTGTTTAATTGAATTTCAATTTTTACAAGATCTTTTCCTTCGCTCTGTTTTTGGGTGCTTCCTAAGATCGTCATTTGTTCTGTTTATTCTTTGTGGTTTTCTTTAGGATTCTGTTTCATCTGAGTTAGGAGAAACTGGTTCCTATTAGATTACGAGAGGCTTTTTCTTCTAGTTTCAAACTGTCCAGAAATTTTGCAGTTGCTATAGTCAGGGAGATTGAATCTCCACTCATTAGCTTGTTCCACCAATCCTCTTCCCTTATGGTCTGGAACTTTAATTAGTGAGGATGAAGATAAGTTTGTCTGATGTCGCTCGTACCAGAACAGTGAAGGAGTAGATGTCTAAGGGTTTCGATGTCCCCACTTCCACAGAACCGGCACTTGTTAGACACTGATTGTTTCCTGATGCATAAGATCTCATTTGTCTTCAAGATGTTCAGGCGTGCTCTCAGAAAGATTGTACGCAGTCTTTTATCTGGGAACTTTTTTAAGTAATTTCTTACTTCGTCCAACTTTTGTGTATTGGTTGTATGATGGGCCGAAGTTGTGTGGTCATCAGCTGTTTCAAGTGTTTCAATCCAATCTTGTAACTTTAGTTTTTTCTTTATTTTCCCAGGAATGCGTTCGATTTCCCATTCAGAGCAACCAATATATGCAGCACGATTTAGGAGGTTGTTATACCATGTTGTTAGCATGGGGTTTTGGCCGCTCGTCATTTCTGCGAAAATAATTTCCAAGATTTTTGGGCGTGGGTGCCTTAAAATCTTTCCCAGGAATAGTAAGCTGTTTCTTTCCACCACTGATTTCAATGATTGCAGACTTAATTCCAAACGAATGTTTGCTACTGGAGTCGAGTTTGGCAACCGTAGCACTCTCCGCCAAAATGATCCTTCCAGTTTTGCCCACAATGTTTTCGGAAGATAAGGCATTGCCTCTGCTCCGTAGGTTAAAGTTGGCGTAACTTTTGCTTTAAAGAATCTTATTATCGGTAGAATTGAAAATTTGCCGAATTTACGTTCCAAGGATAAGGCTTGTGCTGCTAGTGTTTTTGCCTTGGAGAATAGATGTTCTTGCATTGTTATTTCAATTCGACTGCATGATAACTTAACCCCCAGATATGTAAAACTCTTTACGGTGTTTAGTTTTTCCGAATTCGCAAACCACTGGGGGCGTTTATTCTGTTTGGATCCTCTTTCCATAATCATTATTTTGGTCTTTGAAGTGTTGAGTTCCAAGTCATTTTTCTTTAGGTAGCCGGATAGGCTATTCAATTGTCTCTGGAGCCCAATGGGCGTTTGATCAAATAGGAGAATGTCGTCCGCATAAAGCAGACGTGTCACTTTCTGCTTATCTATTTGAGGAGGAAATGATCGAGTGTCATTTTCTGCGTCCACTATGTCCGCCATATATGCTTTATATAGTGCTGGTGCCAGAGGGCACCCTTGTTTGACTCCTCTCGCTGTCTTTATACTTTTAGACAAGGAGCCTGCTGCATTAAGGCGTACTCTGACCGAGGTGTCACTGTGTAAGGCCTTCATTGGTTCTAGGATGAATAGTGGGCAGTTTTGTTTTTCAAGTTTCATCCATAACTTGCCTCTATTGACGCGATCGAAGGCCTGGACCAGGTCGATCGTAGCAATAAAGATTTTCGGTTGACCTTCTAGGACTTTAGACTTCAGGATGCTGATCAGCATGATGTTAACGGAGGTGCCTAGGTTCTTTTCAAAACCCGTTTGAAATGGGTCTGCTGTTTTTGCCTCCTTTTGCCATGTCTGAAATTCATCTAGCACCAAGGAGCCGAAGAGTTTTCCGAATACATCTAGAAGTGCTATTGGCCTGTAGTTTGTCGGATCGTCTCTCCGGCCCTTCTTGTAAATGGGAACGATGTTTGCTGATCTCCACGAATCAGGAATTTGTCTTGTGTTTCTGCATCTGCGAAAAATTTCTGTTATTAATGGTGCCCAGGCTTTTGCATCCTGTTTTAGATGAATGTTGGATATTCCATCTGGGCCAGGTGCGCGAGAATTGTTTAGTTTGGAGATCTTTTCCAGAATGGCCTGCTCAGAGCAGGTTATCCATTGCGATGTATTTTGTTTTTCCACTACAGTTTCTGGTGTTGTAGGTTCTTTAAATAGTGCGGTAAAGTGTTCTACCCATTTCTCTTCTGGGACACTATTGGTGATAGTCATATCTGTAGTAGCCTGATTGGACTTTATTAGTTTCCAGAATTCTTGTGAGTTCTTTTTACACATTGCTCTCAACATGGACTCAGCATCTTCTTGATATAATTTCCAGCGAGACGATTGGAGCCAGGCTTTATATCCTTTTTTTTGTATGTTTGCCAATTTTAAGTTTTTTTGTGTTGGGTATCGTTTTGCTTGTCGTATTACCTTCCGTAAGAAGGCTTTCTTTATCCTCAGCTTTTCATTATGTTTGTGCAGATGAGTTGTTTCCGATCTTCTCTTTTGCATTGGGCGAAAATATGGAATGAGAAGAGGGTAGTAGTCCAAGTTTTCAGGGGTAGCTTTAACAGACCCTTGTCTATAATAGGATGCTGTAATGTCGATTAGGACATCTGATGTCATTTTCAGCCGGTTCCCCTGTACATTTGTTTGGAGCTTGTAAGGCATTGCTGTGATCGCGTGTGTTTTTATTGGCCACGTTGCGGATAATAAGTTATGGTCACTGCTGGTGGTTTTCACTACCTTAAAGCTCGAGATTATACAGTATAGCTCTTTAGAAGCGAAGATATAGTCGATGACACTCTTCTTTCCTTCGCTTTCCCATGTAGGGGTGGTAGTACTGGCTACTTCTAAAGAGTTCAAGTTATACATGTCTCTGGATTTCATCAACGCCGACCAAGCGCAGCCTCGGGCGATTGAACATGAATTGGTTGTAGTTTGCAGTGGCTTTGGTGTTTTGTGCCCTGGACATGTGGCGTTCAGATCTCCATTTATCAGAATGTGGTCCACTTCATAGATTTCCGCGACATCGGTCAGTATTTTTTCTACGGTATTTAGAAAATCGTTTGTTTTAGCTTCTAACGGGTTCCAGTAGATGTTCAAGAGGAGAAGGAGGTCGTGTCTGAGTTTTCCTTGGGAGGATTCCTCTTTTTCCCATTTTAGTAGTGTTGCCTGGATTGCCAAGGACGATCTCAGATTGTGGACTATTCGTAAGGGCCCCCCTGATCGGACTGCTGTTAAAAGGCCTGATACAGGTCGGCCTTTATCTCCTTTTTGGGCAGGGGATAAAAGGACTTCGTAGCCGTCCAAGCTGGGTGGATCAAGCAGCCAAGTTTCTTGCAAACTTATTAGGTCACATTGGCCAAGGTTTATTTCCCCGGGCTTAGTCAAATGGGAATGGCCTCTTGTGTTCCAAGAGCCAATGGTGATCACTTGATTCGTCTTCCGTACATCTCGCGGTTGCTCTAGTGAAGCTCCTCCAGTCCTCGCCGAGGGGCGATTTGATTGCTATTTCTTCACATAGCGTGTCAGTACGGACGGTATCCATGCCCATTTTTTGAGATCTTTTTTCACCATGTCATCGTGCTTTAAAGTCGTTGGCTCTTCTCGATCGATTCGCGTTTCTGATTCCCTTCTGCCCGGTCTCGAGGGCGGGCCCCTCGGTTGTCTATTTGATTTTCTTACTGAGGACTCCTCTTGTTTTTTCCACCTTCCCGTGATGGTGGAATTGTCACTACTCTTTATTCTTCCTTTATCTCTTCTGGAGTCTGGGCTGTGTTGCCTTCTAATTTCTCGCTCTGCATTTTTTTTTTCTTCGTTTTTTCGCTCGTTCTTCTCTGATGATCGGTATGATTTCCTCTTTATTCTATTAGTGTCTGTTATTTCCGGGGTAATCAGAGTTGGTTTCCATCTCTCTTTTCCGTTTGTCTCGTAAGTACACTCCGATTTCAATGCATGTGGATGAGCACTCCTTTGACCTCTTTCTTCCGCTGTAGTTTCCCTTAGGAGGTACCCTCTTTTAGATAATTCGCCTGCCGCCTGGAGCAGGAGTTTCTTCACTGTTAGAGACGTGATGTGCAGAAAGATGCTATCTGTCCTAGCTTTTTGTGCAAATTCCACAATTTTTATGTCTGCACTTCTGATTTGATCTCCTCTGTAAATTTTTTCCAGGAGCTTCATGGTTGCTCTTCTGTTAAGGATGATTTTTTCTCCCGTTTTGTCGCTTCTTTCAAGCTTCAACGTACGTGACGAGTGACTCTTTTGGGTGAAGATTTTGGATGTACGTGTGTGGTTTTGATGTGTGAGCGAGGCAGGGAGTCTTCGATTTAATCCAGATGATTCCCCGGAGATGTATCTTCGTCTGTTTTCTTCCCTCCTGTAATTCATTTTTCTGTCCGTTGATGCATTTGCGTTTTTTTCTGAGTTACTTTGACTAATCCGAGACTTTTGTCTATGTCGCAATTCGTTATTTGCTGTCTCTTCAGAGGTTCCAACGTTGCGTTTTTCCTTGTATTTCCTTCGATAAGATTCCTCCAGATCTCCGTGCTTTGATTCAGTTTTGTTGATCTTTGAGTTACCTAGACGAAAAAGCGTGGTTCTCTCTGGAGTGATATGACAGCTTCTATTACTTGAGTCGTTAGTTTTGTCTTTCTTTTTTGTTAATGTTTTTTCTTTTTCAATTTGGCAATGTGGCTCTTTTGATTCATGTTGTTGGGGTTTGTCGTCCAGAAAGGATACCTTTCTTTTTTTTGTAAATGGTCTGGGAATGTCTGATTCCGATGTTTCTATGGAGTAAACGCTTAGGTTGGATAGATCCAACGAGTTGTTTTGAATGGCTCCCCGCTGCTCTTCTTCTGCAGTGTTCTGGGAGGACTCGATCTCCATTGATTTTGGTTTTTGATCGTTCACCGTTATCCATTTGGTAATAAGCTTATTTGAAAAGCTTTCTGTTGAATGTTTCTTCTGGGCATAGAGAGCTTTTGTAGTTTTTTCTTTCACTAACAATTGATTTATTTGAGCCATGTGGCTCTGCAGTTTTTTACTGCTCACTTCAGTTTGCGTTCTGAGTTGAACAACATCCGTTTGATTTTTGCACTTCTTTTCCATGTCACCAGGCTTAGCGTGTGAGTTCGATGCTCTTTTTGGCGATGTGACACTCGTGTTGGCAAAGGATGTCGAGTGTACATCTACCGTTTTGTTTTCTAATTTATCTTTTCTTTTAATCTCGGTCAGGTTCGTTTGAGTACTCACATTCACTGATTTGTGTTTGAAGTGAAATACCTCGGGATTGTCTGTCATGGAGCTTTGATCATTTGTACTTGCCTTCCAAGCTTCTAAGGCTATTATATAGCCTTCGAGATGGGTTAGTTTTGAATTACATGCAGCTATTATTGAGGTATGATCCTTTAACGTTTCATTAATGGTTTCATATAGCTTTCCAAATGGTGCAAGTGCAATGGTCACGGCTGACATGATTGGTAGTATATCAGTATTTTTGGTGGGAAAGTTGATGTCTTTTTTTTTGTGGATTTCGCTTTCTGTCTTAGCTTTGTATGGAGTATAGAGCGATGGACGTGAACCTTCTCCTTGATCCGCATCCTGTCTTTGTTTTGGGCTCAGATTCCCATCAAGAGAAGTTTCTCTGATTTTTAACATATTTTTATAGTTTAGCAGTGCCTCCATCAATTTAATTTCTTCACGTTTTCTCTGGTGATCTAGTTGGTCCGTCATTGAATTAGATTCCGTTTCTTTTTTTTTCGGCGTCAAAGGTTTATTTGATGATTCAGCTTTACCCAATTTGTCTTCTATATCTAGAGATGGGAACAACGGTGTTTCGCTCATAGGGAGGTCTGCCGTTTGAATTTCAACGTGGTTTCTCCCCTCAGTCGTAGCTGGTTGTAAGCCAAGATCTAATTGTTTTTCTTCCCCGTGCGTGGTTATAGCTGGATGTCCAGTGACGCTTTTTTCTCTCTTTTCCACGTTGTTTTTCAAATTTCGCTCCGAGGGTCTTGAATCTGTGTTGGCGGTGGGTAGGACGGTTTTTTGTTGGGGCGTGGGTGGGTTATAATGCCAGCGTGTTTGTGGTGAATAGTTAAGGCTTCCCGGGCTTGGTGCTAAAGCCGGTTGTTTCAGTGCGATTTTTCGAGGGGATGGAGGTATTCCTTCCAGGATTTCCAAATCCGATAGTTCAAACCGGTTTACCGGCGGAATCTTTCCCAATTTTTCAAAAAATCTTCCAATCGGGTTATTTGACGGAGTTATAGTGTTAGTTAACTTTTTCGTCTGAGTCTTTTTAAGTAATCTGATGTGGGGTGTTGATGAGCCAGTTGGCTTTAATTTTTTTTCCTCAAGACTTTGGGTGTTTTGGTTTATGCCAATTTCATTTAATTTAGAGATTTGGGTTTTAGACTTTGACTCCTCCTCTTTTTCACAAGTAGGGGGATGAGTCAGAGTAGGTATAATGTTGAATCCGTCGTGTACTTCTGTAGTTGAGTAGGTATTGGACTTGGCCCAATGATGTTCTCTCAAGATATTCAGGTCATCAGTTTCCTCTACTTCAGGATCCTCCAGGTATGATATAGTTGTGTTTGGGCAGTTTTGGTCTCCGTATCCGGTCGAATCTAGTTCAGGGCTTGGTAGAGCAGCTCTTAAAATCATTGGATGGACCTCATTTTCAATTTTTAATTCTCTACAACAATCATTTTTATCCAGACTAGTGTGTTTTTTCTTTATTGTCTCGAAAAAAGCCTTCAGTCCTTTATCTGTAGTTAGATTGGTCCTGGGAGCTGCTTCTGTATAAAATACGCCGTGTATTGGATCCAGACTGCCACCAGAGGGCGCAGAGCGGCCACTCTCCTGCTCGGGCTCGCCTCTCCCCTCCTCCCGGAACTCCGAAACCCGCCGCGGGCTCACTGGGACACGTCCCTCCTCACTCCCTCCAACACCCGGCGCTGGGGCCTCCACATTGGGGGGCTCAACAGCCCCAATGTTCATCCCCATAACAGACAGCCGAGCCGCCTCGCACTCCCCCACTGGGCCCGGCATCTCCCCACCCCCCGGCTCCGACTCCGGCGGCACGACCGCAGCCACGGGCAATCGCCCTCCCCCCCCAGCATATCCCGCCGGCGGTGACCCGGCTCCTCTCCAAGGTAGGTCGTGCTGCAGCCGATGGGGCGATCTGAGGGGGGGATCGGGGGGGAGAGAGCAAGCGTCTCTAATTGCTGTATTTTCTTCGTTTTATGTTTGGGTTCTGGTTTAGTGCGCTTGAGCAGTTCCTCTTGTGTTTTTGATGTGAGAAAGCCACTTCTCAACACGCGGCCGGCTTCTTCATGCACTGTTTGCCCATGCTCCGTCTTTTCTATCGGGGAGGAATCCTCCATGGTTGTTCAAATTTCAATACTAGGAGGGAGGTAGGGCTGTTCTGATGATTTCTTTAGTGCCTTAGATTTTTGGACTTAGGTTTCCTTTGCAGGGAGCGAACGGGGGAGACAGACAGCCAGCACGCCAGCAGCCGGACTGCCAGACTGCACCTCCTCGCAGCTCTCCGCGGCCGCTCCGCGGCCAAAATGGGTTTTTAAACCCTGTCCCTCAATGAAAGGCAAAAACAGACTCAGGCAGGTAGAAAAAAGATCCAGAGTTCACTGCCAGACTGCACCTCCTCGCAGCTCTGCGCGGCCGCTCCGCGGCCAAAATGGGTTTTTAAACCCTGTGCCTCAATGAAAGGCAAAAACAGACTCAGGCAGGTAGAAAAAAGATCCAGAGTTCACTGCCAGACTGCACCTCCTCGCAGCTCTCCGCGGCCGCTCCGCGGCCAAAATGGGTTTTTAAACCCTGTGCCTCAATGAAAGGCAAAAACAGACTCAGGCAGGTAGAAAAAAGATCCAGAGTTCACTGCCAGACTGCACCTCCTCGCAGCTCTCCGCGGCCGCTGCGCGGCCAAAATGGGTTTTTAAACCCTGTGCCTCAATGAAAGGCAAAAACAGACTCAGGCAGGTAGAAAAAAGATCCAGAGTTCACTGCCAGACTGCACCTCCTCGCAGCTCTCCACGGCCGCTCCGCGGCCAAAATGGGTTTTTAAACCCTGTGCCTCAATGAAAGGCAAAAACAGACTCAGGCAGGTAGAAAAAAGATCCAGAGTTCACTGCCAGACTGCACCTCCTCGCAGCTCTCCGCGGCCGCTCCGCGGCCGAAATGGGTTTTTAAACCCTGTGCCTCAATGAAAGGCAAAAACAGACTCAGGCAGGTAGAAAAAAGATCCAGAGTTCACTGCCAGACTGCACCTCCTTGCAGCTCTCCGCGGCCGCTCCGCGGCCAAAATGGGTTTTTAAACCCTGTGCCTCAATGAAAGGCAAAAACAGACTCAGGCAGGTAGAAAAAAGATCCAGAGTTCACTGCCAGACTGCACCTCCTCGCAGCTCTCCGCGGCCGCTCCGCGGCCAAAATGGGTTTTTAAACCCTGTGCCTCAATGAAAGGCAAAAACAGACTCAGGCAGGTAGAAAAAAGATCCAGAGTTCACTGCCAGACTGCACCTCCTCGCAGCTCTCCGCGGCCGTTCCGCGGCCAAAATGGGTTTTTAAACCCTGTGCCTCAATGAAAGGCAAAAACAGACTCAGGCAGGTAGAAAAAAGATCCAGAGTTCACTGCCAGACTGCACCTCCTCGCAGCTCTCCGCTAGCCGGTATTCAGTCATAGAGAGAGAGATTGGTGCTCAGCTGTGTCTGGGCAGTAACCAAATTCCACACTTTTCTATGAAGTAGGAGGTCGTCCTCAAGTCAGACAATACGTTGTTAGCTGGGAGTTTTGCTGCTGGGGTCATAGGAGTGTCAGTCAAGAAGACTTGTGAGGGTTTTGCAATGTCATGACTGTAAAATAATGCAAATTAGGGGAGATTTCTTGTGGGCCCTGATAGAAAGAAGAGGTGTGGACTTTTTCAAGAGAGTGACAACGTACTGAGTCACATGTGCAACCCAGGAGGCCCATCAAACTCCCTAGAATGCCATGGGAGATCATCGTTTTGGGTGTTTTAAGTCCCTTTGATGACGCGGGTAGAAGGAGGAAATATTTACAGGCGCTGGTGGACCTGTATTCCAAGTGGGTAGAGGTAAAGGTGGTGCTTCAATAGAACACATACCCTCTTGTAGATTTTTTAGATCTGATTTTCCAAAGGGAAGTGTTCCCCTGTAAGACATTGACTGATAATGGGGTGCAACTCGCATCCCAGAAAATGGAGAACTACTAATATCGCACAGGGGTCGAACTATGCAAAATGTCTCTACAGCATCCTCAGACAGACGGGATGGTAGAGCACTTCGTCCACACTTAAAATGATGCTGTGAAGATGGCAGTTTTAGGGGGCATGAATTGAGAATCAGAAGTTATAAAAAATGTGGGTAGTCGCATATCGCTTTGGGCCTCATACCACCACAGGGATATTTCTTTTTATGTCTTATGCAAACTGAAGGCTAATACCAAAGCATGTCTGGTGCGGCTACGATATGTAATATATTTGGAATGGAGTTAGTAGGCATTGTGTGATAGAATGGGTGTGAAAACTTTGAGAGTCGAAGAGAGGTATAACCACCTGAAAGGTTGTAAGTTAGGGGAGGTGAGGGAAGGAGATCAATAGTGGGTGAGCAAACCTGAATTTGTAAGAAAAGGAATGATAAGATTATGGGGCCCTCAACAGATGGCAAGGATGGGAAGATCGGGAACAAAGAGAAGGTTGTAGCAAGGAAAGTACTTATTAGCTTTTATTAGATGTTGGATGAAAGAATGGGAAACGATATATATAGCATATATGGTAATTCTCCTCATTTATTGTTCATAGTTATCAGCTCGGGTTGGCTACAAACAAGTCCCAGGAGGTAACAGGAAGCAGAGGTGGACCGGTCGGGATGTGGGGGGAGTAGAGAGGACGCCACCTCACACCAGGGCAAGCGTAAGGCCTATCAGAGGGCCATCAAGGGTGGCGGACCCAAAACAAGGTGAAGAGTGCATCCAAGGACATCTTCCCTGTACCAGTGGCAGAGATAAGCCCACTGACCACCAGAGAAGGGTCTGGAACCCCAACAGAAGAGCCAACCATCCAAGGGAATCTTCCTCGTACCAGTGGTAGAGATAAGCCTATTGACCATTGTAAGGAAGGTATGCCATCAATAGTAATACAGACACAAGTGACCACAGTTCAAGGGTGTTTATTGAACTTTATCAAGGGTGTGATAAACGCCTATCTAATCTGACATCTACAGATGGGAGCAAGCTATGACCATCAATTAATAATAATGCAGTCCTAGTGAAGTCTCGTCAAAATAAAAGGGCCTATATAAAAAACCTATTGCCAATCTTACAGCTAAATATGAATAGTGGTGGTAGTGTTAATGAAAAAGAGGTGTTCACAAAATGATATGTGAGTATGTTCAGGCCGTTGGCCTCCCTTCCTCACGTTTTCAGCATGGGTCAAGACGGTTCACTCGAGCATAGCACTCTCTCTGGGTTCTCCGGCATGAGGACAAAGTTCCATTAGCAGCATCAGGGCCTCCTGTGCCCAAGTCTCTTAAGTTATCAAAGTCTTTTGATGCAGGGAACCTGATGTATCAAAACAAATGAAAAGTCCCTTTCCTCTTACAAGCACTCAAATTAAATGATTGACTCTTCAACCTGGATCCTGCTCAGCCAGGCTCAGATCCCTTTTATACCACAACGTTACTTTCCATCCCCCTCTACTGGGCTCAGATCCCCTTCCCCAATGTTCAGAGAATATCCTTTCTCGGGTGACTCACGGTTCACCCTGGATCCCCCTCCGCCAGGCTCAGATCCTTCCTCTTATACAACCAGTCTCCCTCAGCCGGGCTCGGACCAATTGCAGTTCGTATTAGCTATCAAGCACTTTCGAATGTGCATAGGATTTAGCTCAACCCATTGCAGGATCTCTTCAATTTCACAATTCACATTTCACATTTGCCACCGCTCAGTTGGATACCTAATAGAGACCTTCGAATGAGCACCCACGTTGTGCCCAACCACTCTGTATATGGTATTTATCTTGGCTTCAAAAGTTCAGTCACTCCTTGAATGTTCAATTGTATTCGCGTTGCTCACCACATATGCTTCACACACTATTTCTTCAAATTGCTTCATACAAAGTTGCCTCTTGCAACCCTGGTTGTAACATGGACTGGTCTGCTATCAGTCTCCCCGACTCACCGGCTGTGCTGACTTTACTGGCGCTGCTTTTTGTAGGAGCCAAGGACAGTACCACAGCGACAATCGCTCCTCTCCGCCTTGGCTAGCGACGCGGGAGAGCCCCGGGTACCTCCGACACACAATGCAACTCTCTTCAGATTTAATTCCAGGTTTTATGTTTCTTATTCTCGAGGGCTCGTGAAAGAAACGGTTTACATCCGAAAAGGTCAAGGGCACTTCCCCCCCTTGGAACACTCTCTGGTCTTGCCCTCTTTCTCCTCGTATTAAACTGCCATCTTGGAACTGCTGCTTCCTCGTGTGTTTTGCCTTGCTCAGAGTTTGCTTTTATGCTCTGCCTTTTATCCCTGTGGGGAAGAGTGATGGAAGTCAGGTGTGTGTGTAATTATCAGTAATTGCCTGATTCTGCCTGAACTTTGTGTTGGGACATGTCAGGTATACGGCTCAGGTGTTAGTCCATTTTCTCTCACAGTGAGCTGTCCGTGAGAAAGTGTTCATGTCGGGAATGGGGGAGGAGGGGTTGCGTTCTTAAGTATCCTACCTGGTAGGATGGGGGAAAAGTGTAACAGGGAAGGTGATACCACGCCTCACTGTCCGGTGTCCCACTCCCACTCCCCAAAGACCCCTCATCCAGGTGATCTTCCTGCAGTGTTCCACCTCCAGGAACTGGATCCAAAAGCGATAGCGGTGTCCTGGCCACCCGGATGACAGATCCGTGGGGACTAGCGGGTGAGACACCTTCTGGTTTCTCACATACCCTTCCCCTATGCAAGGTGGATATGACTGGTCTTTGTCCAGATTCTTCATCGTTAAGATCTGGGAAAGAATAGGGATTAGATATATCCAAGGACGCTCGCATATTACACTAATTTATTTTTGACTGCGTAGGTAGAGGCGAGGTGGTTTTATGGGTCCCTCAACAACAATCAACAAACTGGTCTCTAGGGGGTAACTCTGGTTTCATGGGTTCTTTATGGCTGGTGGGAGGTTCATGGGATTCCATCTTTTCCCAATCCCATATTGGCGAGTTTTGGGAATAGTAATTAGAAGAGTTTCAGAAGTCTTGAGTTGAAAACTCTCTATAGGGATGTGGGGGTTCCTTCAAAAGAGTGGAAAATGTAGGGAATTAATGCCTTTACTTGCTTCCCATTCACCCAAGCTTTTTCGTATGTGAAGCCAGCAGAAAACTGGCATACACATATGCTGAAGGGTTCTAGATCGGTTACCAGACATTTGGTCGAAAAAAATTGGTCGACCAGACAAATGGTCGAACCAATTTGGTCGAAAACCAAATGGTCGAATTTTTTTTATTTTTTATTTTAACCCTTTATTTTTTATTTTTTTGGGGGGGTCCACCCCCCAACCCCCTTTTTTTCTCTAAAAAACCCTTTTTTTACAAAACGAAAACCCGAAAAATAAATATATAAATAAAAAAATAAATTCGACCATTTGGTTTTCGACCAAATTGCGTCGACCAAATTGCAGTCGACCAGTATTTTTTCGACCAATTGACTGGACACCTTCTAGATCTTCTTCGGGTTCTTCCCACTCTTCTTCCTTTAAACAGCCTATTTCCATAAGTACTTCTTTTAAATTTTACGGATAGTGTCTGGCCAAATGGCCAGTTTCTCTACAAGAAAAGCAGATAAGGGGAGGGGGTCTGCTTCCTTTAGGTTCCTCCCTTTTACTTTCTTCTCTACTTCTAGGGGCAGATCATTTGGCTTCTATTCTTTCCTTCGGTATCCATTCCTTGATTTTATATGAACCTTTTTATTTATCTACTCCCTGAGGTTGGGGTCGGTGGGTAGGTTTGTAATCTTTCCGTTCCTCACCTTGACCTACTGAGTGGAAGTGTGTGGTTGCATCCAAATGGTTTTTTGCAGTTTCAATGGCCATGGCTAGGGTACGTCGATTTAATTGCAATACAGCCTTTTGCAGAAAAGTGGGCAAGGAATTGGTGAATTGTTCAAATGTAATCATCTCTATCAATTCTTCCAGGGATTTGTTATTGATCCAGAGGGCTATGGTATTTTTGATACGTTCACCCATTTCAAGGGGGGTTTCTCCAGGATTTAATCTAATGGCCCTCAATTTTTGTTGATAGATGTTACAAGTTTGGCCCACTCTGTTAAATAACCCTTCTTTTATGGATACAAAGGTGGCTCCATAGGCAAGATTGAGTAGTTGGTAGGCGGTCTGTAGTTCAGTTTCAACAGGGGCCCCAAATAACACCTTTTTAGGTTTTCTTCCCATCCTAACTGTTTGGCCAATTGTTCAAAATTCAGAAAGAAGTCCCCTGGATGCATGGGACAAGGCAGTTCACTGGAACATAGCACACTCTTGGGATTCTTCGGCACAAGGGCACAGTTCCATTACCAGCATCAGGGCCTTCTGTGGCCAAGTCTCTTAAGTTATCAAAGTCTCTTGATGCAGGGGGCCTCATGTACCAAAACAAACAAAAAGTTCCTTTCCTCTTACAAGCACTAAAGTTAGGTGATTCACTCTTCACTCTGGATCCTTCTGAGCCAGGCTCAGAATTTATTTGACCACAATCGTTACTTTGGATCCCCCTCTTCCGGGATTAGATCCCCTTCTCCAATGTTCTGAGAATATCATTTCTCTGGTGACTCATGGTTCACCCGGGAGCCCCCTCAGCCAGGTTCAGATCCTTCCTCTTATGCAACCATTCTCCCTCAGCCGTGCTCGGACCAATTGCAGTTTGTGTTGGCTATCGAAGACTTTTGAACATGCACAGGATTTAGCTTGACCCGTTGCAGTACCACTTTGATTTCTCAATTCACATTTTACATTTGCCACCTCTCAGCTGGATACCTAACAGAGGCCTTCGAATGAGCACCCATGTGGTGCCGGACCACTCTGTATATGGTATCTATCTTGGCTTCACCGGCTGTGCTCACTTTACAGGTGCTGCTTTGTTGTCGGAGCCAAGGACAGAACCACAGCGGCAATCACTCTTCCCCGCCTTGCTTATCGACGTGAGAGAGCCCTGGATACCTCCGACACACAATGCACCTCTCTTCAGCTTTAATTCCAAGTCTTATGTTTCTTATTCTCGGGGGCTCATCAAAGTAGCAGTTTTCCTCCGAAAAGGTTGAGGGCACTTCCCTCCTTGCAACCCTCTCTGGTCTTGCCGTCTTTCTCCTCATATTAAACTGCCATCTCGGAACTGCTGCTTCCTTATGTGTTTTGCCTTGCTCAGAGTGTGCTTTCATGCTCTGCCTTTTATCTGTGTGGGGAAGTGTGATGAAGTCAGGTGTGTGTGTAATTATCAGTAATTGCCTGACTCTGCCCAACCCTTGTGTTGGGACATGACAGGTATACGGCTCGGTTATTAGTCTTATTTCTCTCACAGTGAGCTTTTACAGTGAGTGAGCTGTCCTTCTGGTTTCTCACACCACCAGGGAATGGTCTGGAACCCCAACAGAAGATAGCCAAACATCAGAGGAAATCGTCCTCGTATCAGTGGGAGAGATAAGCCCACTGACCACCAAAGAAGGGTCTCAGACCCGATGCAAGTAAAACAAGCATCAGAGGAAACCATCCTCACAGCAGTGGCAGGGATACATCCACTGATGATCAGAGAAGGGTCTTAGACCCTACCAACACTGAAACAGGTATCCAAGGGAATCTTCCCCATTATAGTGGCACAGAGAGAAGGATTTGGGGCTTTGTTGATGCAGTGAAAGAGTACCTAGATAAAACCGAAGTTGCAAAAGAACTGTCAAACACCAGGAGACGGGAGTCATTCTCCTGGTGAGAAAACAGAATCCTTTCAAGACACTGGGTGAAGGGAGCCATTCCCCCGGCCTTTGTTGTGAACTATATTGGACAGTGCAGACCAGTACCAGAGAGCCATTCTCCTGGTCCATAACGTTGACTGGACAAAGGGCTGGAACTACAAGTCAGGGTAAGGTAGTCGTTTCTCCTAGCATCTGTTTACAAGAGAACATTCTGTGAACACCACCCATATACCAAGAGAAGGGAGTCATACTCCTGGAGAAGGAACTTTCTGTTGGATTACATTATTCTTTAGTTGTAGTGATAGGGATAGAAGTAGGTTGTGACACAGGGTGGTGGACTTTCATTTGGATGGACATTCTGAAAGATCCTTTAGTATTAGTTTGAGACAGGGAACCACCTCTTAGAGATAGGCATAGTAAGGGTTAGTTTACTATGAATTAAATTCTATAGCAATAAACATGCCACTCTTGTGTCAGCTTCCTTCTTTGACACCTTACAGTTCCAAACTGGGGCAGTTAGAGGCTTTTGAAGGAGGCTATGGGAAGCTGCAACTGGAGCCCTCGTGAACTCTAGCTAAGTGTCCTACAAAAATGCCAACCAGTGTATACTCATATCTGTTTTGTGTGTACCTTTACATTTGCAGCATAGCACACTGGTCTTTTTTGTAAAAAACAACCTGACTATTTTGGACCGTTCCCCCTATCTTTTGTTCAATCACAATAGGATCCATCATGAAAATTGTGACCAAATGCCACTACTGGAACAATGGGAAATGGACAACTTGTCAGTCTGTTGTTACTGCCAGTGATCAGATGATCCACTCCACAACTCCATGACACAAAGGAAAGGAGGCAGAGCAAAGGCTGAAGGGGAACATTGAGCTACACCACGAAGAGGGCAACAATGGACATTACTATTTTGCTGACCAGCAGCCTCTACTCCTGTGGAGAACTCTTGCCCTGCTAGTGTCTCCAAGAGAATCTGACATCAGCATCACCCAGGTGGAGGAGCTCCAAAATGAGACTTGCAGTGGACTAGGAAATTAATGCAAATGGACAAAGAGCACCAGCAGAGATAAACTGACAACTGCAACACAGAACCTGAAACAGAGAAAGAAGATGCAGTAAACAGAATGGGACATGTTGGGTGAGAACACATCAAACCAGAGAGAGAGATCCGCTGACCAGATGCTGAGGTATTCAGAGTGAGGGATACCTGACTGGCAGACACAAAAGCACATAGTGTGAGAGAAACATGAGCAGCACAGCAAGGCGGAAAGCAAGTGAAGAAATGCATGTTGTTATTTGTTGTCCACACACTTCCCATTGCAGCACAGGGGATGCAGAGGGATAGGAAAATATTAGAGTTTCTAAGAGAATGACAACAGAGGTGTCTCATGAAAGTTGTAGTGCAGGCACTCCCCAAATGTGTGCAAGAGGTGCAGAGAGAGAGGAAAGAAGCAGGAGTACTAAGAGACCATCATGTGAGGTGTTTGCTGGGAGTGATGTGTTGTACTCACACTTCCCAATGACCTGCAAGAAACGAAAAGAGAGAAGAAAGGACCAGCTGCCCTAACATTGGAACAGGAAATGTGTGACTTGGGTGTTCCTGGAATGTTCAAGCAGAACTTGGGGAGGCATTCCAGAAGGAGCGTGAGAGGCTGTATGGGAAAGTTGTATGTGGATGCCAATAAAGCTTTCTCTATACCTTAATATACCTACCGCCAAATTGGCAACGAGTTCCATGCTGTGAGTGGTTTGCATCTACTCCTCAGCACTCTGCAGTTTGGCCTCTTCATCTTTTGGACCTGCTGGCTTGGTTATTTTTGCTCAGGGGCCCTTCCTAGCCTAGGGACTAGCATCAGGTCCCACATAACCTGTTAGGCAGTGGACCTGTTCTGGTTGCCACCTCTGCAAGACCCTCTAAGCGAAGGGCCATCTGCTGATGTAGGTGCCACTGCAGAGGACTTCCCCTGAATGCAACAGAGCGCCGTAGGCCTGCCTCAAATTGAATGCATGTGGCAGCTATATTAAGTGAGGACTTTACAGAGAGTACCACTTATTGCACCATACTAGGCATTCTGATACTACTACAGTGGTGATCTGGTGTAGTATAAAAGCATATTAACATAAAATGAGCATTGACAACCTTGCCTAGCAACCGACTCACCTCAGGCTTCTAAACAACGTTGCCTTGTATGAAAAGTAAGCACATGCAGATCCTTAGCAGAGCATAAAGGTGCTGAGTAATTAGCTAGCATACCCACTTGCCCCTCCATTTCTTGCTGAACCAGGTCCATTACCACTTCTTTGGAAGAGGATGTGTGATACCTAGCTCAATTCTAATGTGCAAGGAAAGAAGCAATACCCTTACACAACCTAGAGACTGTATGCTGCAGTATAAATTATGAACTACCCGATTTTGGGAAAGCTGGAGGGGGATGATTACTCCAAAGCTGTATCCTAGTTGAAAAAGCACTAAAGTTAACTCACTGTTTGAAAGATACAAATACTTTCAAATGGTACAGGGAGGAACAAACCGGTTGAATATTATATCACTGTCCAAACAGGGTTGAAAAACTAATTTGCATTCAGGGAATTTGCTGCATCTTCATCCATGACTAACTGGTCGGATGCACCAACAATTCAAAAATCCAAGAATGCTTGCTTGCCAAAGAACCGCCCCTGAAGGAGGTATTCGGCCCCAGCATTGAACAAACTGCCATATACATGCAACAGATGTAGCTAGACAAATGGGATGGGGCGATGATGTATGCTCTCCAGTCCAATAATCCTATGTCCATAGAAATCACCAAGGACACCAAGTCCTCCAGATGTGAGATCTTAAGACAGTTGGGGAGCAGTCTGTTCTGCCTTGCATCTCAAGTGCAAGAAAAGGGAGCCATTTACACCCCTGTACATGAAACTGTAAGCTTGCCCCCAGACAGGATTGTTAAATCCATTGAAGAGCCCAAAACAGAATCAGGGAGAGAGGTCTTTGAGGTAGCTGTCACAGGTAGGAGGGGCCTGTGAGGGGTCGGAAATGTGCAGCAGACACAAAAGTACAGTTTTCTCAGAATTTGCCATTTATTAAAAAATAAAGGATGAGATAAACTCCTATCTTTCCCTATTCTAACAAGAATGTCCCTACCTGGCAACCTAAACTGAAGAACGATGCAAGAACACTCGTAGAATTGTTCTGATTCAACAAATGTTATTTTAGTCCAGCACAAAAAGTTATTTTTCTCCCAATATGACCTTCCATTGGGTAAAGTAAATGTCTCTTCATGAATACGTGCTTGCAGAAAGCAAAACACGTGTTATTCTTCACAATATCTTTGTTGGTAAAGTGAATGTCTCTCACAATGTTCTTGTTCCACTTCAAAGCAATTGATATCTTCCACGATACCCTTTTTGACCAGACCAATGCCTTTCTAACCAAACCACAGTAAATACATCAAGGAAAGTGTTCTCTTCAAGATATAGAGCAATTATTAATGTACCACACTTCTTTTTTCCAACTGATTACTTTTGTCAGGATAGCAAATTACAAACTGTTGCTTTGCAAGAAGAATTAAGGATTGCAAACAATTACTTCTTGCAAAGCAACAGTTTGTAAAGAAATGATAATTGTTGGAACACTTTCGCACTGCCACACCTTCTGCCACAAATATAATGTTTCAAAACAACTTCTTCTTCTTGGTCCACCCACTTTCCAGGAATAACCACTATTGATCCCTTTCCTGGTTTACTCGCCTGCCAGGATAAACCCGACTATAACTACAATTGTTCACAGTGGCAATATTTGTTACAAGACTTTCCACACAAGCATCCCATGTGAGGAGAACTGAACAATGGCTGCCTCTTTTTATAGTCTATTGACTCTTGGCAACATGGGTTACAAGCTTCCCCCAATTAATATCCCACCAAAGAATAACTGTACCCTTGTTGCTTCTTTGCTGCTTCTGTACTGTCACTTGACTGTGGGTAATGCGGGTTGTAGGTTTCCCCTAATTGGGTCCCATAAAAGAGGAATTATACCCTGCTTGCTGTGATCTTAGTTTCTTTGATCAGTATTCAAAATTATCGTTTGTTATTAAATAGTCTTTTCGGAGCACCCCATGGTCACCTCTGGGTTTTGGCCAACTTAACGGTCTGACTTGGCATCTCCGTTTCTTGGTTACTTGAGGCGGCAGACCTCCTGCCGTCTGCCTGCCCTCCTGACAGTGTCCGCTTAACTCCAGGGGAGCTCCTTCTGTCAGTGGAGCCCCGGTAGCCCCGGCGCTTCTCTGCTTAACCTCGCACTTTGCCGCTTTACCCGTCTGAATGGGAGCACGTCGCCCCTTGAACTGGCTTCCCTTTTCTGATGCCGCTTCCCACTGCAAACCCTCTCCAAGGTCCTCTGGCTGCCCATTCCGCTCTCGCATCAGCTGGACTTCCTGCTGCTCTCACAGCGACCTCTGCACTCCAGTCTCCTTCAGCTGCACCTCATTTCTCCATTTAAATTTCCCACTCAGGTATTTTCCTTTACAGAAACTGGAGCGCTCATTCTGGTTAGTTGCATTAGTTGCTGTTTGGATCCTTACTAACTCTGAGCCCCTTTTCCTCATTCCAGTACTATGGACATTCTGGACCTTTAAGTCCTTAGTGGTTTTGATAACAGGCTCTGTTACAATAAGCCATCACTGTTTTAGGGACAGTAGGGGAAGCCAGGGGAAACTAGGTTTAGAGAGTTCACCAATTCTCCCTGATATGAGTACCCTCCCATGTGATATTCCACAAAATACCACCCCAAGGGTCAGGATCAGGTAGCGGCTCCCTTCCCTTTGCCACAAGAGAGAAGGGTATTAAGTGAAAAAGTATTTTTCATTATCCCAAAAATGAAAAAGACTGATTTAGAAGGACCACCCTGAGAACGCTCAGAGCGGTCTTTCTAAAGATTAACTTGCACGCCCCTGCCACACATGAGTGTGTGCAGGGGCTGACAGGCTGACCAAGATGGGCAGGGGAAGACGGGTCTCAGGTAAGTGTGTGTTTGCTTGCGTGTGTGTATGAAAGGGGACAGTGTTTGTGGTGGGAAGGGGGCTGTGGAGATGGAGTGTGTGTGTGTTTGTGTGTGTTTGTGTGTATTTGTATGCGAGGCGTGGGCTGTGGAAAAGGTGTGCATCTGAGTGTGAGGCGCGATTGGGGAGGAGCAGAGGTTTAAAGGGGGGGTTTGGGGATGACGCCCCCATTTCAAAGAGTGGAGGGAATTGATGCATTTTGAATATTAAAGGCCGCACAAAATCAGCCAGATAAAATTGGTCTTTTTCTTGTGCGCCCTTAGATAATCATATAGAACCGTCACAAGGCACATGCCAGGTTTTCAGGGATGAACCTGCTAGATTCATCACATGCCCTTCTGACATTGTCACATGGGAAGCGTCCAAATACCCATGAAATTTTACATTGAACCTCTATGGACCATTGTATCCAAATACAACTAGATTTATTTCATGATTGAAGTCTCAGATCTCCAGCCCACTGTCAGTGACCACATGGCATACTGGGAGATAAGCATTCCTTTATTTGGCAAGTTTAGTTAATCTTTTGCATATCATGATAAAATATGATCAGCCTTGGTTTATATTACTAAAAAAAAGGTTCTACTTTCCTGGGATGGGAGGAACAGCACTTGTTCAGGATATGCATCTGTGTGGCCTGTTTGAGTGCCCAAAGTAACTGACCAGTTAATCCATGACTTCCCTGAGGTTTCACCAATGAGCTGCATACATTGAAGGATTATGGCATTTTGAGCACCACATCAAAGTCAAGGCCAGTGCATGGCTGGTAAATCACAAAGCAGGCTTTCCCAGAACATGAAGGACAACCTCTGCCAGGAACAAGACACAATGTTGCAAAGAGGAACGATCAAAGGGATTGAGTGCTCGGAATGGCAGGCACATCTTGTGCGCATGGCCAAACCTAATTGCATAATTAGTTTTTGTATTGACCTGAGAGACATCAATGACCCAAAATGGGTGTATAGACACAGCTTGCCGAACATAGTAGAGGCCCGCTCCACTCTGGGCCAGGTTCAGTTCTTCAATGTGATTGATCTATATTCTGCTTATCACCAAGTTCCACTCTCCAAGGACTCATAACCTCTCACTTCTTTCATCACATTTCTGGGGTACCTATTTGTTCTGCAGCATGCCTTTTGAACTCGTTTGGGAGGCTGACTTGTTCCAAAGATTTATGGTGATAGTTTTGAAAGGCCTGCCAAACACTGTAATCTTACAGGATGATGTATGAAGTGTCCTCGCTCACCTCAAGTCTGCAGGCCTCACTTTCCAAAGGGAAACATGTAAAATAGGGATGCGTGAGGTAGAATACTTGGGCCAGGTATTCTTGGCAGCTGGGGTTAAGCCCTTGGCCATATTAGTAGATGCCATTAGATTGGCGTGTGTCCCCCGCGATAAAGATCAGCTATGTTCGTTCCTGGGTGTGGTTGAGTATTATCATAGATTTGTTAAAGATTATGCCCCCAAACCCACGCCTAGAAGGTGCTACTAGAAAAACAGGTGGGAAAATGACATAGATAATGCACTGACCCTAGCAGGTTTATTACCAGAGACTTACCATTCTAGCAGTAGATCAAGTCATCCAGGAGCCATGCTTACCCAGATCAACTCAAAGGGGTAAGATATGGTAGATTTTAACTCAAGAACTCTCGAAGGGGCAGAGGCCAATTACTCAGTTATGAAAACGGTCCCTAAAATATGAGTGCATTGTGTACCGTCAATTATCGTAACCTTAATAAAGGACTATATATCTAGTTTTCTGAAGATGGGATGCAACATTGGCCAAAGAACTCCATGTAAAATGCCACCCACATATAGGGAATTTAAAAACATGAGGAGTCATTACGAGGTTGGAGGTAATGGAAAAACGATGCCGGTAAGGGATTACTGGCACCGCATACCGCTCCGGGCTATTCCGACTCAACAACCCGGTATTAGACCCACTGTTGATAGCGTGCTCCCCGTACCAGCATACACGCGGGCACGCTGCCCTTGGGCACGGCAATAGCGGGAAGGCGCTAACAGGAGGACATCACAAGTCAGGCGGACATGCAAATACCGGCATCATGAAGGCGGTAATGAGGGATACCGGGATGCCGGAAAAACCAGCATCACGAACCACCTGCAAACAGCAATGTGCTGTGCTCCCAACTGCCACAGGTGCACACAATCAGCACAGGTGGTGGCAATGGAGTCTGGCCCAGCACAAAAGGAGCACACCCCTTACCACACCAAAATTATTCCACTTGTAGTAGCAATACTGGAGCTGGAGGACATGCTTGCATTGCTACACCAGCAACAACAGGCACCACAGAGGAGACGCAGGAGGAAAAGGAGGGTGAGACAGGGCCAGCAAGCCCCACAGTGCAGCCATTGGTAACACGCAGGCAGCACCCAATCCCTCGCATCAGAGCCAGTCCATTCAAACTAACCCCAGAGCAGATCCACACCCTGTACCGTCTGGACCGGGACACCATCACCACCATTGTGGATATGATACACAACGACATTGTCAGCCTGATTGAAATACGCACCGCCATCCCACCCCTACTGAAGGTAGTGTCTGTGCTCCACTTCCTGGCCACAGGAACCTACCAGCACACAATGGGGCACATGAATGGCATTTCACAACCCTTATTTTCTCGCATGCTGATCCAAGTGCTGGATGTCCTGCTGAAGCATGCAAGGAACTACATATCCCTACCACGGACTGCCCAGGAGATCTTTGACACGAAAGTTGGCTTCCATGCACTGGCAGGCATGCCAAATTGTATTGGTGCATTTGTCTGCACCCATATGGAATTAGTGGTTCTGCATGCAACGGAGGTGGTGTACCGCAATCGTAAGCTATATCACTCAATCAATGTACAGATGGTATGTGACTCCAGCAAGATCCGCACACATTGGTGTGCCAGATTTCCCGGATCAACTCATGACTCAATGGTCCTGCGGAACTCCACGCTACATGGAGCGACATGCAGGACGATGTGCCTGGCTGCTTGGTAAGTTGGATGACAGGCACATGGAAGTGAAATGGGGGGAGAGATGCACACACCATCATGGCTTCATTGTTGTGGTGACTGCACTATGTCCACATCCCACAATACTGTGCCTGAAAGCATCTCAAACTGAACCTGACAACCAATACCCATAGCAATGAAGGAAGCTGCACACCAATCACAACATGCCAAACTTTCAACCACCCCACATCCCACAACACGTGCACCACCCATCATCAGACCTCACCCTCCGTAACACAATCCAGAAACATGCTGTGAGTATACACAGTGTAAATGTCAGCATCAAATCACTATACAGGACAAGCATCCATGAGAGTGCACAAAACAAAATCACCAAGGGAATCCAACGCTTGTCACAGCAGGGCCACCACCACAGTAGTGCAGCATCCCACCATGGGAATAATCAGCACTGAATTCCAATTAATGCAGAGACTACTGCCAACGCTGCCAGTAAGCAAATCATACAGAACACTACACATCACATATATAACACAAACACAGCGGTATGCATCCACAATGCATGAGCAACATCAAGGCAGTGTACACCGTGTATCATCTTGAAGACGCAATCCACACGATAAGACCATGGCACAGCACACATTGAGGCAAGGTAAAATGTGTGCATACAACCAGAGACATGTGCATGTGACCAACAAATATGTGTGATAACTACAGCAGTCCATCATGAATTGACTAACACATACCTTATTTTGCACCCATGCAGGTGATAGTGGCTATCCCTTGAAGACGTGGCTCCTCACCCCTGTCCGGAACCCGCAGAACAGGCATGAATAGGACTACAATCGTTCCCATACCCGTACCCATGTGGTCATCGAGCAGACCTTTGGCTTGTTGAAGGCACGTTTTTCGGTGCCTCAGTCGGTTGGGTGGGGCACTCCTCTACAGGCATGAGAAGGTGGCCAAGATCATTGTCCACTTCCCACATCTGGTGGCGGCATGTCTGAACGCCGCAAGGTGCGTGCAGACCTGCGAAGGGGGCTGTCTGAGTGTAGCTCGATGATGATGCTGTGCCCGCTTGCTCCACTCTCGGGGCAGGAAGCTCTGCCTCCAAGGCATCCGCTATGCGGGTAGGGACCTGCATCAGAGCAGACACCTCCTCGCAGATACGAGTAGTGCTGGCCTCAATGGCCTGTCTCAGGGACCTAGTGTTATCCCCCCCTTTCTGCCTTGCCTGGGCACCGTCCGTTACAAACTGCCTGACCAGGCTTGTCAGCTCCTCCTGGCGCTGCATCGTATTTGCCATTTACTGCACCCCATCCAGGATACCAGTGGAGGTGGATGCTGCATGTGGTGAATTACCAAAATCGTGTGGCTCCTCTGTGGGGCTCATGCTCCCTTGCCCTGGCTCCCCTCCAGACTGCTGCTCCTGTGTGCTGTCATTGGTGGAGTACAATGGTGTGATCTGGGGTGATGGTGGGGGACTGGGTGTGGCAGGTAATTCAGATGAGCCATCCTCCACAGGGACACGCACCTGGCCTTGGCTCTGCACATCCTCATCGGACTGGGGTGCTGTGGCTGCCGCCTCCCCAACAGAGCTGTTGGCAGCTGAAAGGGCCCCATTGGCCACTGGCTCCTGTGCAGGGGACACAGATGTTGTGGGGACTGTTGCTGTAGCAGTTGCCCTTGGCCGCACCAGTGACGTGGCATCCTTTGGTGCCTTCCCCTTCAGTGGCAGTTGTGGCTTGCCTGGCCCATTTGATGTTGAAGGCCTGTTGCCTTCTTCCCTGCCCAAGGCCTTCTTCCGGGGAGCTGTTGCCTGTGCCTCTGAGTCCCGGGCCTCGCTGTCGGGAACTGAGCCTGTGGGGGACCGTGAGAGGGACGGCATCAGTGATGGTTCTACAAGCATCATGCATACATTGGTATTATTGCTGTTCTGCACATTAGAGGGGATTAGGTATTGGAGTTTTGACAATCAGGTTGCTTGCTATATGGGGGGAGCATGCAGGCATACGTCAGGGTCACACATGTTTGAGGTGGTGTATGCTGTGTGACATGCATTTCTGTTGTGGACTGCGTGCAGTGTGACTAATGCCGTTTCCATGTTTGTGGGGTGTGTCTCAGGTATGGCATTGGCATGCTGCATGCATGTGAATGTGTCAGTGCTGAGGATGGCATCTAGGCACGGATGTGTCCTGTCTGTAATGGGCAATGCATTGCCTCATGGCACGGTCAAATTGCTGAACTATCATCATACTTTGCAGTACAGTGTTTTCTTAGGACACTCACCTCCATCTGCCGATGAGGTAGCGCCACGTTCCATGTCGCCCACACCTTCAATCGCCTCAATGCCAATAATGCTGGCAGAGGTTTCCTCCAAGCCGCTTAGTTTGATTGGGGAGCTAGGTCCACCGCCAGTAGCCAGGCCCTGGCTCCGGTTGGCCGACATGATGTTTCAGACTCTGAGGTGCAGGTCGTCCCATCTTTTGCGCACGTCCTTCACTGTGCGGGGTGTGTTCCCAACTGAACTCACTTTCTGGGCAACTAGTTGCCAGATCTCTTTTTTCTTGATCTGAGCTTCTCTCTTGAGGTTATTCGCAAAGACAACCTCAGCATTTTCTGCCAGCGTGTCTGCTAGCATTGTGAGCTCATCCTCCATGAAGCGCTCTTTACGCTGACAGGATGCCCCTTTTTTCACTGCCTTTGGCATGATGCTGGTGGTGATGATGTTTTTCTGTTGTCGGAATGAGTCTCCAGGTGCTGTGTAGTGAGGATGGCAATGGATTGTGTTTTTAAAGATGGCCGCCGTGCCCTTTCCCGTTCCGGCGCAATGACGTTACTTCCGGTTCCGTATAACAGGGGTGACTGCTAATAGTGGTGCCCGCTAATGTCATATTTATTGATGTCGGGCCCGTTATTTAGAGGTAGACGGTGGCGGTAGTGCTATCTGCGCTTCCGATGATGCCGCTAAGGGGCTTTTTGGGACTTTAACAACATGCCAGTACTGTCGATACCACCATGCCACTACGCTCATGCACGCGAACACGTAATACACCACTGTTAGCAGCCTCTTTCCTACACGGACACAGTATTAGCTCCATTCCGGTAAAAACTGTTTTTTACCTCCAACCTCGTAATGACCCCCATGGACTTACAAATAACAACAACTGGGGAGGGGCGGCAAGTGGCATCATTAGGGAAGACATAATCTGGATCTTTGGCCAAAAAGAGACCACTGACAAAAAGTGGGCCTGGTTGTCAAAGTTTTTGGCCATTATATCAGCGCTATGACTTTGACAGCTTAAGTTAATAACATGGAATACTAGAGGCCACTGACATTTTACTAATCGCCCCAGAGGATTTAAGGCACTGCTGAAAGCTGACAACGTCTTCATACAAGAAAGTTGGCTAACTACCCTTATACATCGACGGGTATAAAGTATATACAAAATTCACCAGCAAAGGTAGTAAAGGACAGCCATTTGGTGGCTGCTTACTGGGCGCATGAAATTACCTCCCTTCAGTTGAGATTTGCACAATAGTGTTCATGCCTTATTGCTGTAAAAGTTGATATCACACATAATAACTTGAGGAAAATGCTGCTAGCAAATGTTTTTGATGCCCTGGGGGAAACTGAGACAGAGGGCATAATGTTGAACATTTAAGAACTGTTGCTAAGGAATTGTGAATATACAGGTGACGATATTGTTGTGATTGGTAGTTGCCTGAACGCAAATTGTATAGACAATAATGATACCTGTGCTAGTAAGAATATCCATACCCAGAGTACTACGATACAGGCAGAACCTACTAGACAAGGACAAAAATGGATAACATTCGTTATGGATAGGGATTTGGTCATGCGTAATGGCTGTGTAAATGGTGACCACCTTGGCAAATACACTTGGAAGTCAGGCACCGGGAAAGCCACTCTCAATTCCTTTTTTACTAATGCGCAGTTTTAACTCATGTTTGTTCGTTGCACACTGATTTTAATGATCACGCATTAGTAACTTTAACTACCGATGCACAAATAGTAATCACACCAGAAAGAAAAATTGGAGATGTGGCTGTGAATAGTAGGAGCAACAGGTTAGGATGGTCGGAACGTAATAATGCCATGAGTCGGTATATGTGGAGATGTCAACTGGAGGAAATATATGACTGCTTTAATATGTCACACGCGCTACTTAATGCTGGAGTGGCCTAGATATCCAGATTTATGGCTTATTATTTACCGCTTGTGGACACTTATATGTATAAAGCTAGTAAGAAGCATGCTGGCGTATATGACGGGGACATTCGAGAAAAAAGAGAAACCTCAGAAATAAACACCCACAAGTCAACAAACTGCATAGCAGGGGAGTTGAGGGAAAACTCAGAAGTAAGACCTTGAAAAACAAATATAACAACTGTGTAAAGCATCATCTGTTGCAACAGGGTTCAGCAGGGTATGTACGAGATATTGAGAACAGGAAAAACTCAAACAATCTGGCAGTTATATAACAAGGGCAGAGGGGGGTATTTCACATGTAAACACAAACCCAATTAACTAGATTGATTAGGTAAAGTTTATCAGTACAAAATATGAACACACACCTAGAAATGCTCAGCCATGCAGTAAGGAAGGGACGTATCACACAAACTTCGATAAAGACAGCATTCGAGACATGATACTGAAACTAAAACAATCTAGAGCTCTTGTCCCGGATGGCCTTGCCAATATTGAACTGAAAAATAATCCAGATTTCTGGGCTACACTGTTAGAATTAGACAGGGGTCTACCAAGTCTAAGTATAGGTCTTAACCAGAGTGAACTGGGGATGCAGACCCAAGGCACGCTTGTATCACCAAGATTATACAGGGCGCGTAGTGGATCATATGTTCTCAGTGGTGAAGATAGGGACTATCATTTCTCTCAACTTGGTATATCTCATTCCAGGTTGGTCTACGAAGGTGGCCTTACATCGAAGCTAGCGCAGCCCTGTATAAGGCTGTTTGTGTCCATATGGTCCGATGGGAAAGGTCTATCCTGTCCCTAGTAATGGGGGAGTTTAAAGGTCAGTTGCAGCTTAATAATTGTTTCGACTCTAATGATGGGGGGGATCTAAAGGCAACATACCAACTAACAAAGGAAGCATGCCCGTACTCTTTGTTAAGGATGAGAGAAAAGGTTTAGTCTTGGAGCGACTCTTTGTTATCCCAGAGGAAGTGCCATTAAATTGTAGTAATGTACTGAAGCTACTATATGAAATACTCAATCACGCCTGATTAGAACAAAAGATATCGAAAGAATGTTCTTCCTGAATATCAGATGGTCTGGTTTTGTCCAATTATTTTTTAGATCTATGCTACTAGTTAAACTGGTGATGGTGAAAGTAGGTTGTGCACGCCACCTCGGTTATGATCTACACCGCTTGGAAGGTTACAAGGGTCGGGGCGTGAGAAGGACTCATTTATATGGGGAAGAGAATATCAACAGGGGCAGATGCGACCATTATGGGTGATTCATGAGGTGGTGAAGGATTGGAACTGTCAATCAGAACAACAGGGAATTGTATAGTTGATGAAGAAAGTAACAGGAAATGTGTGGCATTGGCCCCCCTCGACATTGGCAGGGAGATTTATTCTAATGAGTAAAAGGGGAACGGGGCACTGGCTGTGGAGGGGTGGTATAGAAGCTTTCGATCATTAGTTGGAACTCTAGGGGATATACAAGCCTGATTAAGAGCAATTTCCTGGTGGAAGTGGAAGTAGTTTTACTTCAAGAAGTGTGGCTAATTAAGGATGTTAGTTTGGATGGATACACAATTATTCAGCAATTGGCAAAGAAGCAGTAGGGAGGTAGACCATCCGGGGGCCTGAACATATCGATAAGGAATCCAATCTTTGTTGAAGTGAAGGTCATCTCAAATGAGGTATATGGTATATTGGCCTGTATAGTAAGATTGAGAAATGTGTTAAAGGAAGCACTTGTGTTTGTTTGTTTGTTTGTTTATTTTATTTCTATGGTGCACATGACCCTGAGGTATCTGAGCGCATTTGGGTACAGGTAGGATATGGTCAACATACAATTAGTTCACAGCTAGCATTTTACAGATATAATACAATTTGGTCACAGGTTGATTGTTACAGACATAAGTAATGTTGTCAAAATACAGTCTCAGTGTAGTCGAGTTACAATTACATATGTAAAGAAGGTGAGCATAAGAAGCAGGCATATAGTAGTATGTATGGTGCCGATAATAGCATGTAGTAGGATAGGGGTGACATTTATTTGTGGAGGGCTTGTACTTGTTAGTGTGGCGAAGTCTACACCCCTGAGCTCAGTTATTACTTACTAAGTAACCAAGAGATGACATTTCTACGGAAGATGGAGAACAGTCGAGTAGTCTTAAGGGCAGGTGGTAGAGTGTTCCAAGTTGGGCCGCCATAACTGGGAAGCTACTCCTTCCTGATCTTTTTAAATTATACCTCAGGACCACCAGGCAAGACTTGTTAGTAGATCTGGTGACCTGTATAGATGATCTGAGAGTGAACGTTTGAGTGAGGTAGGGTGGGGCTGTATGGCTCAGTGACTTAAAGGTAAGACACAATGTTTTCACCTCAATCTCTCCTGTATGGAGAGAAATGTGTGCTGTCTTCTTATTGCTGATGTGTGCTCTCTTCTAGATATATTTAATGCTGCCCTGAGTGCATTGTTCTGCATTATTTGCAATTTGTTGAGCACAAATTTGCTGGCGCCCAAATAAAGACTGTTGCAGTAATCCAATATAGATAGTATAAGTGCTCTAGCCAAAATGAGGCAACCTTCTGATGAGAGGAGTGATCTGCAGGCCCGTATTAGTTTGCCCGTTTGGGCAGTAGCTGAGGCAGCATGTTGACTTGTTTGTTTAAGTGCTGCAGGTTAATATCTATAGTAATGCCAAATGTGTTCAACTTACCTGCCACCTATCTAAACTAACTCAAATGTGTGAAGATTTTTGTTGTGATCAATCTGGAGTTCACATTGTGATGGATAGTGGCCTGAATGCATTGTGTTTACAGGCAAAGGGTCGGGGCATATCCAATACATGGGCCATTGGTGGAGGGAAAACAGTGGTTGGCCTTCTTTGATAAGTGGGGTCTTTCGATCATCAATGGTAATGTCAAAGGAGATATTACCCCAACAGACACATTGAAGAATACTTTCACTTCATCATACATTGACTATATTATGTTATCTGAAAGTCTGTTTGCTTCATGTTTCCAACTGCAAATCCCTTCAACATCTTTAGGTGATCATAATCCTTTGATAGCAAAATTCAAGTTTATAACTCAATATGAAGTTCAGAGTGAGTTTTCGAGTCTGGTTTTATCTAATGGAGGGAACAGATTGAGGAGAGAGGGTATAGGTGTCAAGAATATTTTGAGCACATGATATGCTCCACTTCATTATCTGAAAAGATTGAATTTATGAAGGTTGGTTCTTTTGACAGGCTGCTGGACCGGTTTGGTGTAGTAGTTAATTTGGGACCTAAGAAAAACAGGGTATCTACCCATCAGTACGACCAAGTGGTGCAGAAAAGGAAGATGATCTTACGAAAAGAAATACGATATGCAAGAAGATCCTATGGGTGTAGAGAATTGGTGTGGAAGCAGATCAAATAATTGAAGCAAGTTTATAAGAACAGGTATAAATCCCATCGCTATTATTGGTCCCATTTAGAAGGTGAAAGAATGTTACGTATGGTCATTGGTAAGGACTCATGTAACTTTTGGCGTGCGTTAAATGAGTTGGTTTTTCCACAGGATGGTAAACAAGATAATCCGATTTTGGAAGACGTATGGGGAAATCATTTTGACTCCATTTATAGGTGTCCTGTGGTAGCAGTTCAGGTGCCAGCTATTGATAGCCCTTGGGTCCTGAATATCGGGGTCGAGAAGATCGAAGGTCTAATTAGAAACGCTTCTAATTCAAGAGCGGCAGGACCCAATGGGCTATCAAATGTCTTCTTAAAGGCCAATCCTGGCTTATGGGCAGTGGTCTTGTTTTTGTTATTTTCATCAGTCTTGACAAATAAGCAGACCCGTAGCTCATGGAAGCAATCTGTAATTGTGCCTATTTTTAACAGCCTGAGTAATTACCGACCCATATCGCTGTTGGATTCCAAAAGTAAAATCTTCGCAAGTTTGGTGCTAAAAGATCTAGAAGCTTGGGCTGTAGAGGCCTGTTGTCTGATGAAATACCAAACCGGTATTAGAAAGGGTATGTCGACTACACTGAATGGTTTTATAATTTCTACCATCCAAGGATTCACATGGACGGATTCATCGTGGCAGATCTATTGTTAAGGATTTCAATCAGGCAATACACCCGGGTCTCAGCCTAGCATGCAATGTACAAATGAAATACTTATTTATTGTGTCTATAGCTTCAAAATTCTGAGTGATATACCACTCATATTACACCCCTTCTCAAAATACCCCCAGGTCACAATGGACCAGGAATCCGGCTGGTTGGTAAAGGTGATATTATTTATTTATTTAGAATTCAAATCAAACATATGTTTTAGTATACGGGGCAGCAATCACCAAGGTGGTGACAATACAAATAAGAAAATAGGTAAGGCAATTGAATTCACTTATAGCAACACAGAATATGAAACACAGGGGAAAGAACAGTTAAGTTAAGATTTCCCCCTGCAAATTTCTCAACTCACAAAGAAGCAATTCTACACAGATGTAAGTAAGCAGCAGGTATTCAGGAATATAGAACAGTGTACAGGGTTTGAATACAATCTTCTGTCCCCAAACAAGAGAGAAAAACGTTTGGGAAATTTTACACCTTTAAAATGACATTCGAAAATGACTGAGCAAAACAATGAAAAGCGTGCAAAAAGACGTTAAATCAATATAAATCTCTATGGGAGCAACATGGAAAAGAGCCAAACTAACATAAGCTATAATATGAGAAACAGTCCACACTTTCAATCTTTATGGATGTTTGGAAATACTTTGAATTGGAAATCAATTGTGTAAAACTTTGCAGAAATGTGAATTCCCGCCTAAATTTCACTAAACGGTTTTTAAGAAAAATGGGTCAAATGCTGTTGAAATTAACAGGCCGATTCATGTAATTCCTCTCAAAAGTGTCGCACGCGGCTGGCGCACAGCGTGCCCGTGCGAATGTCTGCGCTAGCCGCGTGCGATAAAATCAATTCCCGCGCACAGCGTATTCATGGATTATCGCCTCCAAAAGCAGACATGGCGCAGAGTGGCGCAGCGACCCTGCAGCAGCGCCAGTTACGCCCCCAAGAACGCACTCGCGCAAGGAAAAGCCATCAAGATCGCAAAACCATCGCAAAGGGCTGCGCCAACACTGTACCAGTTTACCGGACTGGCAAAAGCGGGGAACGCGTATTACGGGTGTCGGGAACACGCGTGCGTGAGAAGATTCACACGCGATCGGGCCAGGGGGAGCGTGTGCGTGTATTTCAGGGTTGCGCGAGAAGTACTACACGCGAATGGCCTGGGTGCGTGTATTTCAGGGGAGCGCGGGAAGTTCCACACGTGATTGCCCTGGGCGCGTGTA
This sequence comes from Ambystoma mexicanum, assembly GCF_040938575.1. NCBI lineage: Eukaryota > Metazoa > Chordata > Amphibia > Caudata > Ambystomatidae > Ambystoma > Ambystoma mexicanum. Next base: position 448,248,252 of record NC_090933.1, on the reverse strand, counting down.
TTTCAGGGGTGCATGGGAAGTTCCACACGCGATTGGCCTGGGCGCGTGTATTTCAGGGGTGCGCGGGAAGTTTCACACGCGATTGGGCTGCGTGCGTGTATTTCAGGGGTGCGTGGGAAGTTCCACATGCGATTGCCCTGGGCGCGTGTGTTACAGGGGTGTGTGGGAAGTTTCACACACGATTGCCCTGGGCGCGTGTATTACAGGGGTGCGCGGGAAGTTTCACACGCGATTGCACTGGGCGCGTGTATTACAGGGGTGTGCGGGAAGTTTCACACGCAATTGGGCTGCGTGCGTGTATTTCAGGGGTGCGCGGGAAGTTTCACACGCGATTGGGCTGCGTGCGTGTATTTCAGGGGTGCGCGGGAAGTTTCACACGCGATTGGGCTGCGTGCGTGTATTTCAGGGGTGCGAGGGAAGTTTCACACGCGATTGGCCTGGGCACGTGTATTTCAGGGGTGCGTGAGAAGTTCCACACGCGATTGGCCTGGGCGCGTGTATTTCAGAGGTGCGCGAGAAGTTCCACACGCGATCGGGCCTGGGGGAGCGTGTGCGTGTATTTCAGGGGTGCGCGAGAAGTTCCACACGCGATTGGCCTGGGCGCGTGTAGTTCAGAGGTGCGCGAGAAGTTCCACACGCGATCGGTCCTGGGGGAGCTTGGTACGTGTATTTCAGGGGCTCGTGGGTGGTTTTACATGCGATTGGGCCTGGGGGAGCGGGGTACGTGTATTTTAGGGGTGCGTGAGAAGTACCACACGCGATTGGGCTAGGTGCGGGTATTCCAGGGCTGCGCGGGAAGTTTTACACGCTCGCCTACAACACGTATTCATGGAAACGAACGTGGCCAATCCGGAAACACGTACGCCAGCAGGAAGTAGGGTCCACGCACACAGCGTAAAAGTGCACGCAAACAACAAACAAGCTCAGACGCCAGGATGAACATACTGTTCCTAGCAGCAGTGGCCGTGGGATACAGCAGGAGGAGGAGGAGGATAGTCCGGGCCAGAATTTTTACACCCAGAACCAGCCTTTTTGGGATGCCTGATGACCATGTATATGGGAGGTACAGGTTTCCACCTCACATAATACTCGACCTGGTCAGTGAGTGGGAGGATGACCTCACATCAACCACCCTGTGCTCCCAGGCACTCAGCCCCCTGGAGAAGGTCCTCAATGTACTGCACTTCCTGGCCACTGGATCATTTCAGCGGACAAGTGCCATAGTGGGGGGGGTGTCACAGGCCACGCAGTCACGCTGCCTACACCAGGTCTTGGCCATCATCCCTGCACGCCCATCAGTCCGCAGGCACATATACCTGCCCAGAACACCTGCAGAAAGGCAGGCTGTTGCCCAGGACTTCTACAGGGTGGCACAATTCCCCAAAGTGCTAGGTGCCATTGATTGCATCCATGTGGCTCTACGTCCCCCCAGGGCAACTAAGCACATCTATAGAAACCGCAAGCACTGGCATTCCATCAACGCCCAGGTAGTATGTGATGCCAAGGGAATCATCACCTCAGTATACGCCAACTATCCAGGCTCCACCCACGACAGTTTCATCTACAGAATGTCTGCCCTAAACCGGGACATAGAAGCTGGGCGGCATGGCGATACATGGCTGCTCGGTGAGTATAAATGCCACTGCGCATGCATGCATGTCAGATACTGAGTAATGTCACAACCCTACTGATGATACCCATCACCACCTCCCCAGGGGACAGTGCCTACCCTCTCAGCACCCACATGATGACGCCAATTCGGAACCCCACCACGCCACCCCAGGTAAGATACAACACAGCCCACATTGCAACCCGGGGCATCGTGGAGCGCACATTCGGAGTGCTCAAGTCACGCTTCCGCTCCCTTGACCGTTCTGGCGGGCAGCTGTTATACGCTCCCCCAGTAGTGTGCAGGATCATAGTGGCAGCATGTGTCCTGCACAACGTTGCAACACGCCGGGGCCTGGCCGTGGACATGGTGGTGCCCCCACATCCCCAACCACATGCATGCCCACTGCGCATGGGAGGGGAAAGGGCACGGGGTGAGGCAGCCCGTACGCAGCTCGTGGCTAATTACTTCACATAAAATCACACCCCTGTGGAGTGCACACAGCCCTGGCACATACCAGCTGAAAATCAATGATGATTGTTACTGACAATTATGATGTGTCAATGGACAGTCAACTGTCACAACCATACCAGCCTGAGATTGTACATCTGGAAGTGTACCATTGTGTGCTTCCCTACCTACACAAACAGCACCAATGCTGTGTTCAAAAGACACACTTCTATGCTGCTAAAATCATTACCCCCTTGCAAGACACAACATGACAACAGTGCCATGTCACCCAACCCCTCCCCAGCACCGCCACCCAACACACCATGGCATGACATGCCATGTGAGAGCAAACAAAGTCATCCCCCAAACATGACACGTGTCACAAAGTACAGTGTCCCTAATGGAAACTGGCCACACACAATATGCCCACATAAATGTAGAAACAACAACACACATGACCAAATACTTACCACAATACAATCGACATAGCATAAACATGATAGTACTAAGGCAAAGGATACGTAGTCTTACAACATGAGAATGCCAGCACATCCACCACCTCCAACTGTACAGTGTTGTTGCCACGCACATCTGGAAGTCCACTGCTCACAACATGAGCTCCATCTCCAAAGTGGACAGCCTTGTGAAGACATGAGGAATGAAACTGCAAATTAGGAGGGAGACATGGATGCACAAGCACACATCAATACACCATGCAGTGCACAATACAACAACAATATGCACTAGGAATGTATACACAGTATTGACTACAGACTGCCCACACAGCTCATGGGAGTCCAACGTCACTGTGTAATTCACTGTCACTTGGGCACACCCTTTGCAAGCCCATGGAAACGGGAAGCAGGAGGGGTGTGTGTCTCACGGACCCAAGCATCTAACCCAAACTCAGGACAAGCCTGCATGTGCCCAGCCGGAATACAGTGGATGCCCACGGGAGCCACACAAGGCAACACACTGCAACAAAAAATCAAAAATCAAAAATGGCCATGTGTGGGCCAGGGGGGGTGGGGGAGGCCACCCAGGAGGTCCGAGGACAGGGTGCCCACCAACAGCCACCTGCGTGAATGTTGCGAAAAAAAACCACCTCCATGGGCTCATGGCCTGCACGGCTACTAAATAGTGGGAGATTCACTGCTGGATTCGCTCTCCTCAACCTCTGCTGCTGCTGCCACAGGAGGTGGTGGTGCCATGGGAGGCAGCCCACGCAATGCCCTAGTTTGGTCCTCCATGGCAGCAAGCATGCGGGTCTGGAAGGCCTCGTTCTGGAGGGATATGGTGCGGAGATCCCCATGCAACACCCGACGTGTTGCCCGGACCTCCGCCCGAGTTGCCTGCATCTCTGCTGAGAGCGTACGGGTGACGCGCTCCAGCAGCTGTTCCGTCCTGGTGACAGTGGAAGCCTCAAGGTCCACAAGAGTCTGCCTGAGGTGCCGGACCTCTCCCCTCAGGGCTTCCCTCTGTCCGTGGGCATCTATAGAAATTGATTCCCTCAGATTGTCCAGGGCCACCTGTCTGTCCCTGTTGGACGCCAACATGTCCTCCCTGACTGATTGGCAAATGGAGTCTGTTGCCTGCTGTATTAGCTCCATCTGCCTTTCTGGGGGGACAATGGAAGTGGCCACCCTCTCCATGGCTTGAGCAATCATTTCTGATGATGCTGCCTGTGTCGAGGCGACTTCCGTTCCACGCAGAAGTAGCACGAACTCCTACCTCCCCTTGGCAGTCTTGGTGCCTGGATTAGACAAACGCAGGTCACCGCGACCCCCACGGGGAAAGAGGGTTGGGGTCCTTGGATTGGATGGGTAGAGGGTTGTTAGGTACACCGGGTTGAGGTTTAGGGAGCGGTTATGGATAGGCAGGGGATTTCTAGGAAAGGCATGCTCCTTGGCTCTGTCCTCGGCTAGCTGTTACAATAGGCAGAGGTATTGCAGCCTTCACTGCTTTTTCCACATCACATGCATTCCCTCATACATGCGTTACCCTTTCTGAGATCAAGACATGCATTCAACATTCATGCATGCGTTACCCACTTGGTGTTGCAGCCCCACACTCTGTTATAATCAGCACAGAGGTGGAAATTTTGAATTGCAGGTTAGAAACAATAACGTAACAGTATGCTGTTCAGTGTCTCCAGTTGTTTAGGAAAATAAAACAAAATACTGGATTGGAACGAGCACTCCTGCGCGTGCACAACAAGACAGACTGTTTTCATGCATAGGCAAATAACTTATAGGCACTTAGCTCTGGCTTCGCCAAGCGTCCTGCTCCCTTGCGGTTTGGACGGATTCTGTAGGCTGCTAGGGCTGAGGCATTTTCGTTCCTGACACACACAAAAAGAAAACTGTTAGTGCGTGCCCCCCTAGAAGTGTGTAGACCCTGTCTCCCAATCAGCCCAAACAATGCCCGGAACTGGCGAGCATAACGTAGCATGCAGTTAGGAGTTAGTATGTTGAAGCATTCCGCTATTCACTCGTGGTCGCTTCACAGAAGTTAGTATTTCAAAACTGGTCAGAAACCCGCTCCGGAAAGCTTCCGTAGCAGTAACACTAGAGCGGCACTTATCTCATGAGGCGCGGGGCCAAGGAAGGTGTTTTTCTGGTGAGGATGGGCCCCGCGAGGGAGATTTTGCCAGAGCTCCGCTGAATGCGTCCTGTCCGATGCAATCTCAAGCGCGAACAAGCGTTCGCGGGTTGCGCATGCGCGGTAGCTCGCTCGCGCATGCGCGATGCCTTGGGCGTGGGCTTGGGCGTTGCCTGGGCCATTTGCAGGTCCCGTGTGCCTGGCTTGTTCCAGAGAGTCGGCTGGGCAGCTGGGGCTGTGGTCCTATGCCCGGAGGCTGCTGGGATTTGAAGTCCTGCTACGAGCCTCTTCTTGTTTCTAATTGTCCTGCTATCACACAAAGCACATCTGTAACCTGGACACAAATGACATCTACTTAATGGCTTACCCATACCTGTTCCAGCAGCAACTTTATGCTTTCCTTCATTAGTGTTCCCCTTTACGACAGTACACCCCCTCCCCACCGAAGGGCCTGGCTTAGAGGGGTGGTTGCGATGGAACAGGCGCATGAGCCGAGGAGCATGCACATTAGAGGCGGGTTCCCATGATCTATCTTCGGGGCCAAAACCCACCCAATCTATGAAGTAAAATAACTGGCCTCCCCGTATTCGTGAATTAAGTATTGCCTTTACCTCATATTCTGGAAACCCCTCGACTACAATGGGTGGTGGTCTTTGCATTCGTATGTGAGGGGCCGCAGGCTTCAAGAGAGCCACATGAAAAACAGGGTGGACCTTCATGTGGGAAGGCAAACGCAGTCGCATGTCCACTGGGTTTATAACTTGTGTGATGCAGAATGGGCCAATAAAACGAGGTTTTAGCTTTTCTGGGCCTGATATACGTAAATGCTTGGTTGAAAGCCACACCTTATCACCTATTTGATAGTCTGGGTTGGCTCGACGCTTTTTATCAGCATATTGTTTGTTTGTGATTTTAGCTTTTATCAAATTCTGATGAGCCTTTTTCCAAGTTTCTGTTAACAAGTTTATTCTTGTCTGCACTGATGGTAAAGTATCTGGAAGTACTGCGGTAGATGGTTGCACATGTGGATTATACCCATATGTTGTGAAGAACGGTGAGTACCCAGTGGCAGTATGTTGTGAGTTGTTGTATGCTAGTTCTGCAAGCCACAGGGTGTCCAGCCAACTTTCTTCTGCCCCATGTGTAAAACAACGAAGATACTGTTCGAGAGTTTGATTCAAGCGCTCGGTCTGCCCCGTCTGTTTCGGGATGGTAACTGCTGCACAACTGTAACTGTATACCGATCTTTTTACAGAAGAGACGCCAGAATTGGGACGTACACTGAGACCCCCGATCTGAGATGATGTGTTGTGGTACTCCATGCAATCGGACTATGTGCTGCAAGAACAAGTCTGCAAATTCACCCGCAGACGGTAGGCCTTGACAAGGAACAAAGTGAGCGAGTTTAGTGAATGAGTCTATTACCACTAATATGGTTGTGTAATTCCGGTCTGGATGCAATTCCACAATAAAGTCCAGTGACACGGTATGCCACGGTTGACATGGTGTTGGTAAAGGTCTAAGCAGACCCATGGGTTTCTTATGATCTGTCTTGTTCCGAGCACACACTTCGCATTGTGTTACATATTCTCGAACTTCCTTATGAAGGTTCGGCCACCAGTAATGTCGTTGAATCAACTCCTGAGTTTTATTAATGCCTGGATGTCCCGCTAATGGCGAATCATGGCACCAGTTGAGTGCTTGGGTTCGCAGTTTTTGCGTTGGTAAATACACGACCTTACCTTGATACGGTATCCCTTCTTTCAATCGTCGCTCCTGTGTTGGATCTTCCCACTGGAGCAATTCCTGTGCCGTCATTGCATCACCAATTTGTTCCAATAAGGTATTGGTTGTACCTCCTATGATTTTAGTTGAGGGTACTATAGGTTTTGCATCCTCATCAATGTTAGGGCAGCTTGGCGGCTCTGGATACCTAGATAACAGGTCAGCTTTCTTATTCTCTTGACCTGGGCGGTATGTTACCACGAAATCAAAGTCCGCGAAGTACATGGCCCACCGTAGTTGACGTGGGGTAAGGGCACGTGTGGATTTTAAGAATTGAAGGTTACGATGATCCGTTAGAACGGTGATTGTATGCCTTGCCCCTAACAAATAGTGTCTCCATTCCGCAAAGGCGGCTTTGATAGCAAGTAGTTCACGGTCAGCGATGGTGTAGTTCTGTTCTGCAGAATTGAGTTTTCTCGAATAGTAGGCTACCGGATGTAATTGTCCAGACTGGTCCCGTTGTGACAATATAGCCCCCAATGCGTAACTAGAAGCGTCTGTTTCCACCAAAAAAGGCAACGTGGGATCTGGATGGAGAAGAACAGGCGCTGAAGTGAACGCTTCTTTCAGTTGTTGAAAACTATGTTCCGCCTCAGGCCCCCACACAAATGGTTTTCCTTTTCTCAGCAGTCGAGTGATGGCTAAGCTTTTTTGCGCAAATCCCTGGATAAATCTTCGATAAAAGTTCGCGAACCCCAGTACGGATTGCACTTCTTTGATGTTTCGTGGGGCCGGCCAATCCAGAATTGCTTGTACTTTATGCGAATCCATCTTGACTCCGTCGGGTGATAGAATGAACCCGAGAAACTCCACCGTAGTACAATGAAAAGTACATTTTTCCAATTTGGCGTATAGATGGTGCTCACGCAAACGTTCTAATACAGATTTTACATGGTCTATGTGTTCCTGTTTATTACGGGAGTAAATCAGGATATCGTCGATGAAGACCACGACGAAGACATCCAGGAATCCTCGCAGAACCTCATCCAGAAAATGTTGAAAGGCGGCGGGTGCGTTACAGAGACCGAATGGCATGACCTGATATTCGTAGAGTCCGAACTTCGTCCTAAAGGCGGTCTTCCGTTCATCTCCTTGACGCACCCGCACAAGATGGTAGGCCCCGCGTAGGTCCAGTTTTGTGTAGATTGTCGCTCCACGTACTTGGTCCAATAAGACTGGTATCAGGGGGAGTGGGTATCGATTCTTAATCGTGATCCGATTTATTGCCCTATAGTCTATGCACGTCCTAAGGTCCCCGGTCTTCTTCGGGATGAAGAATAATGGCGAGGAGACTGGGGAAGTAGAATGGCGGATGAAACCATTTTGCAAGTTGGTGTCTATGTACTCCTTAAGATGCCGATTTTCTGCTTCTGTGAGGGCGTATATCCGACTGCACGGTAAGGTGGCTCCGGGTTCCAAATCAATCCTACAGTCAAAGGATCTATGTGGTGGTAAAGTCTCGGCTGCTGCCTTGCTGAAAACATCGCAGAAGTCTCCATATTCTTGGGGCAAGTCCCCTAACAGGCTACGGTCATCTTCGTTTGTGGCCCCCAACACTTGCACCACGTGTTTTACGTTCTTGGTGCAATGTGTATTGCAATATTCTGAGGAAAAGCGAACCGTGCCATAACTCCAGTCAATGACTGGATTGTGTAACATGAGCCAAGGCAGACCAAGGATGAATCCAAATTGGGGGGCCGCAATAACATCAAATCTGATTAGTTCCTTATGACCTCGAATGTCCAATACCATCTCACCCGTTTGCTTCGTCACAGGCCCGGACTTCAATGGAGACCCATCGACTGAACAGACTGCTTCTTGTACTTCTTTAAGTTGTACTGGTAAGCCCATCTTTTGAACATAAGCTGCATCCACAAAATTGCCTGTGGCTCCCGAATCCACCATGAGAGTGACGGGCTGATCAGCTTGACGTGTCTGTAGAATCCCTGTGACGGTAATGTGTATTTTACTGCTGTAAGTTACATTACCCAATGTGTGCTTAGGGGCGTTGTGATGGTTTTGGCTCGACAGATTTGCCCTACTCACTGGCGAGCACTGGCGTTTCCCGAAGGCGTGCCGGAACTTCCCTGCGATAACATTTTATTTGGTTTTACTCCACATTCCTTTACGAAATGTCCTGCTTTGCCACAATACAAGCAAAGCTTTTCTCGCCGCCGCTTCTCCCTTTCTTCTCTGGAAATCGGTCCTCTAATTGACCCTATCTGCATGGGCTCTGACTCTGGGGTTCTTTCTGCCTTACCGGAACTGATCGGGCCTTTCTGATAGTCCAGCCTAGCCGAGTTTGGTTTATTCTCCCATCTCCTTCTGTCTTGCCTTCTTTCGTTTTGACGATGATCTAAGCGTAAGGCCAGATCTATCATTGCTGTACACGTGGTTGGTTGGGGATCTACTTGTGCTATCAAGTCTTTTAGCTACTCCCGAAGTCCCTGCTAGAAGAGAGCCATTCTCTTCTCGTGTGGCCACTCGGCTTCCACTACCAGACGATTGAAGGTGGTTACATATGAAATCAAATCCTTGCTTCCTTGTCGCAAAGTGAGGAGTTCCCGATCCCGTACCAATGAGGCTGCTTTCCTATTGAATATTTTCCCAAATTCTTCTTGGAACTCCCCCCAATCATACAAAACGGCATCATCTTTTTGCACTAACAGGGTTGCCCAGGCTGCGGCATCTCCCGTAAGATAAGAAATAAGAAAAGCGGTCCGGGATTGCGCGGTACGAAATATAGTTGGTTTTGTGAGGAAGTGCAACTGGCATTGTGTCATGAATACTGAGTATTTGTGTGTGTGTCCCCCGTACCTTTCTGGGGCAGCCAAGGGCATAGGTGGCTCAGTAGTCACTTGGACCTGCACCGGGGTTGGTGGGGGCCCCCCTGGGAGTGGCCTACCCTGTGCGGTAAGCTCCTGCACTCGAGTGGTCAAAGTAGCATAATCCTGCCTAGTAAGGTCTTGTGCAGCCTGCAGTTCGTTTAAGACACGAGCTATGTCCTCCATTTCCTGTTTCTGAGTTCGTGCTACTTGGGCGTATGAATAATACGTGGGTTTGCGCTTCTGTCAAGGCGAGTTCCGTTCCACGCAGAAGCAGCACGAACTCCTACCTCCCCTTGGCAGTCTTGGTGCCTGGATTAGGCGAACGCAGGTCACCGCGACCCCCACGGGGAAGGAGGGTTGGGGTCCTTGGATTGGATGGGTAGAGGGTTGTTAGGTACACCGGGTTGAGGTTTAGGGAGCGGTTATGGATAGGCAGGGGATTTCTAGGAAAGGCATGCTCCTTGGCTCTGTCCTCGGCTAGCTGTTACAATAGGCAGAGGTATTGCAGCCTTCACGGCTTTTTCCACATCACATGCATTCCCTCATACATGCGTTACCCTTTCTGAGATCAAGACATGCATTCAACATTCATGCATGCGCTACCCACTTGGTGTTGCAGCCCCACACTCTGTTATAATCAGCACAGAGGTGGAAATTTTGAATTGCAGGTTAGAAACAATAACGTAACAGTATGCTGTTCAGTGTCTCCAGTTGTTTAGGAAAATAAAACAAAATACTGGATTGGAACGAGCACTCCTGCGTGTGCACAACAAGACAGACTGTTTTCATGCATAGGCAAATAACTTATAGGCACTTAGCTCTGGCTTCGCCAAGCGTCCTGCTCCCTTGCGGTTTGGACGGATTCTGTAGGCTGCTAGGGCTGAGGCATTTTCGTTCCTGACACGCACAAAAAGAAAACTGTTAGTGCGTGCCCCCCTAGAAGTGTGTAGACCCTGTCTCCCAATCAACTGGCGAGCATAACGTAGCATGCAGTTAGGAGTTAGTATGTTGAAGCATTCCGCTATTCACTCGTGGTCGCTTCCCAGAAGTTAGTATTTCAAAACTGGTCAGAAACCCGCTCCGGAAAACTTCTGTAGCAGTAACACTAGAGCGGCACTTATCTCATGAGGCGCGGGGCCAAGGAAGGTGTTTTTCCGGCGAGGATGGGCCCCGCGAGGGAGGTTTTGCCGGAGCTCCGCTGAATGCGTCCTGTCCGATGCAATCTCAAGCGCGAACAAGCGTTTGCGGGTTGCGCATGCGCGGTAGCTCGCTCGCGCATGCGCAATACCTTGGGCGTGGGCTTGGGCGTTGCCTGGGCCATTTGCAGGTCCCGTGTGCCTGGCTTGTTCCAGAGAGTCGGCTGGGCAGCTGGGGCTGTGGTCCTATGCCCAGAGGCTGCTGGGATTTGAAGTCCTGCTACGAGCCTCTTCTTGCTTCTAATTGTCCTGCTATCACACAAAGCACATCTGCAACCTGGACACAAATGACATCTACTTAATGGTTTACCCATACCTGTTCCAGCAGCAACTTTATGCTTTCCTTCATTAGTGTTCGCCTTTACGACAGCCTGTTGGTTGGCCATACCGTAAATGGATTGCTCCCATGCGGTATTGCCTGGTGGCGGACGGCCACCGCGTTGGCGGGCACCACACTGCGCCTTGCTGTGTCGGCACTGCCTGAGGCTGCAGGACTGCATTTCCCCTCTGAACTGCTGAACTGCTGGCCCAGGAACAGGATCAGATGTTGCGGAGTGTGGCCCTGCATCCGTAACCACCACAGGCGCACCTACCAACACTGACATCCCCATAGTGGGCTCTACCCCTGGTGCAGGTGGGTCGGACAGAACAGTATCCCTTCCATGAACACATACCTGCGAATCCACATAGGCCTCATCCGAATCAACACCTGAAAAGAGTTCTGGGGAGGTGCAGCCAGGGACACCCCGGGACAGTATGGCCTGCAGCAAGAGAGGGTTCTCCCCCACCACCAAACCACGTCCCCCACTGGTGCCTGGTCGTGCTTCTGATCCCTCCTGGGCCTGCACCATCTCCTCTCCCTCAACAGCATCAGGTTCATCATCCTCTGCAAAAACAAGAAAGACAAAAAATGGAAACAGGCATTAGCACCATGGCACACTATTAGGCAAGACAAGCTACAGTACCAGTACTTGATTTACACATGTCCCACATGACTATGACCCTCCCATGCATGCACTGTCCATGAGTTGGAAGGGGAGGAAAATGTCAGACACTGATGACACCAAGATGGGAGAGCAACACATAAGCTGCATGCTGGCTAGCAGTGCTATCACACATTGGCCTGTGAGTGGCATGTCCAATACACATACATGACACATGCCATCACACAGATGGCGTGTACCATGGGCATGTCATATATGTGACAATAGGGCAGAGTGATGCGCAGTAGAACCAGGTGAATTCCTACAATCAGCCTAAATGAACACAGCTAAATACGGAACAATGTGGTAGCAAGATGCCACTTCAAGGGCAACTGGCGCGATGTAGTGCAAAACGCCTACTGTGGCCAGAAGGGATACTGTAATACCCAAATCCCGGGGAGCAGAATGCATTGGATGAAGCACATGGGTGGGACAAAACACTCAGGCACACACACCCTGACCTGGCACTCAAACAGAACCCCTCCCACAAACTACATACACATGGATCACACACAGATGCATGTGCACTCACCGGACAATGCCTCGTAATCTGGCAGTTCTCCCACACCTTGGATCTGCTCCTCTGTGACGTAGGTCCCAGCAACATGCTCATGTAGAGTGAGTTCTATGTCCTCTTGTGGAGACCCACCTCCAGTCACCAGAGTTGCGGCATGACTTGAGGCCAGCTTTTTCTTTGCCCTACGCTTAAGGTCGTTCCAGAGCTTGTAGCACTCAACAGCTGTGCGCCTCATAAACCCAAGGGCACTTATGCTGTCCGCGATGGACTGCCAGTGTGCCTGACGTCGAGCAGGTGTAATCCTACACCCTGAAGTGACCAACATTTCGGCGTCATGTTCGGACACATACTGCACAAGTGTGTCCAGTTCGGCATCATTGAAGCTAGGCTTCCTTGGCGTGCCGGACCGTGTAGCTGTGTCGGGGTAATCAGCCTGTACTGGACGAGCACTCTTCCTCTTTCTTTTTGTGGGTGGTGGGGATCCGGAGTGCCCTATGCCGCTCTGGACACTAGAGGCAGGAGCACCGGTGGACTGTGTAGTAGTAGTGTGCGATGGCACACTGACCACATGCCTTTCTGCAGGCATTAGCTGAAGTGTGATGATGGCAGGGGGAACCTCAGTCTGATGTGCCGGGACCAACACTGTCCTTGCTGGGGGAGTCAGAGCTGGGGTGGACGGAGCTGCAGCTGCCCCTGCAGCCTCCCCGCCTACTCGGGGCAGCAGATGACATGGCTGCCCCTGTAACACGTGGCCTGGTGACACTGGCTTGCGCCGCCACCCGTGGCCTAGATTTGGCGACCTGGAAGTCAGCCTGGGAGTCACCCTGTGCTAGATCAGGTGCCACAACGGGCCGGTCCAACAAGGGCTGAGCAGGGATGGTGTCAGCCACGTTTCCCTCAACCATGGGGGGGGGATGTGTGTCCCTGACTGGTCCTCCACACGTGGGGGGCTTGGGGGAGTCTGCAAATCCTGGCCACGTCCCCTACTGCGCCCACCACGCCCACCTCTTGAGGCTCGGCCACCTTTGCCACCCTTACCACTTGCTCGCCTCCCAGCCATGGCACTGATGGAGTTGTGCGTATGGGAGTTGCAGTGGACAATTGTCCTGGGCAATTGGGGGTCAAAGGGGTAGGGTACTAGATGGAATTCGTACCCAAGTGCTCTAGCAAGGCTATATGTAACCCCTGGGGAAAGATGACGGGTCACGCAACGCACAGGCACCCCTAAAACAGAAAATGACGTGCACGCGACCCCTCGTAGACCACGTGCGTGGGAAAAGGAACCTGCACTATGCTGTGGCACCCAGAAACACAAAAATGAACGTATGCGTGTCACACGCAGCCTACAATGACCTCTGAAGGGGTACGCTATACACGGGGCTAGCACAGTTGGTAAATACGTGCGCGACTCACCGTCTGCCTGGGAAAAGAGCGTGAAAAATACGCGCGTGTGTGCGTTGGCAACACCCCCGCCAAAAGAAGAATTGTACACTGTCTGAGGAGACAGGACAAAAGGAGAAGTCAACGCTGTTTGAGGAAACAGGTCGAAGAGAAAATCAGAAAAATACTGACAGAGGTAACAGGGAGTACGAACTAGAAACGCTGTGAAGTAAATCGCGTGTGAACCGACAAGAAGTACAGATTTCACCCACTCGCTCTCCACGGGAAGCACGTACAAGGAAATGACGTACTACACGCACCTTTTAAACCGCCACACGTCCAACGTCACTTCCGCGTATACGCACTGAGGCACTATCCTCCAATCACGCGGGCTGACACTCAGACGTGCAGTTTTTGGTCTTGTAACATTCCCCCGGGTACAGGCACACGCCCGCGAGTGTCACGTCACAGACGCGCCTGCGCTGTCAGGGCCTTTGGTCCAATGGAATCGCGTACACAGGCCAATCGCGTGTGGAACTTCTCGCGCACCCCTGAAATACACGCGCCCAGGCCAATCGCGTGTGAAACTTCTCACGCAGCCCTGAAATACACATGCCCAGGACAATCGCGTGTGAAAACACCCGCAAGCCCCTGAAATACACGCACCCAGGCCAATCGCGTGTGAAACTTCTCGTGCACCCCTGAAATACACGCGCCCAGGACAATCGCGTGTGAAAACACCCGCGAGCCCCTGAAATACACGCACCCAAGCCAATCGCATGTTAAACTTCTCGCGCACCCCTGAAATACACGCACACGCTCACCCAGGCCCGATCGCGTGTGGAACTTCTCGCGCACCCCTGAAATACACGCGCCCAGGACAATCGCGTGTGAACACACCCGTGAGCCCCTGAAATACACGCACCCAGGCCAATCGCATGTGAAACTTCTCGAGCACCCCTGAAATACACGCGCCCAGGACAATCGCGTGTGAAAACACCCGCAAGCCCCTGAAACACACGCACCCAGGCCAATCGCGTGTGAAACTTCTCGCGCACCCCTGAAATACACGCACACGCTCCCCCAGGCCCGATCGCGTGTGGAACTTCTCGCGCACCCCTGAAATACATGTGCCCAGGACAATCGCATGTGAAAACACCCGCGAGCCCCTGAAATACACGCACCCAGGCCAATCGCGTGTGAAACTTCTCGCGCACCCCTGAAATGCACGCGCCCAGGACAATCGTGTGTGAAAACACCCACGAGCCCCTGAAACACACGCACCCAGGCCAATCGCGTGTCAAACATCTCGCACACCCCTGAAATACACGCACACGCTCCCCCAGGCCCGATCGCGTGTGGAACTTCTCGCGCACCCCTGAAATACACGCACACGCTCCTCCAGGCCCGATCGCATGTGGAACTTCTCACGCACCCCTGAAATACACGCGCCCAGGACAATCGCGTGTGAAAACACCCGCGAGCCCCTGAAATACACGCACCCAGGCCAATCGCGTGTGAAACTTCTCGCGCACCCCTGAAATACACGCACACGCTCCCCCAGGCCCGATCGCGTGTGGAACTTCTCGCGCACCCCTGAAATACAAGCGCACAGGACAATCGCGTGTGGAACTTCTCGCGCACCCCTGAAATACACGCACACGCTCCCCCAGGCCCGATCGCGTGTGGAACTTCTCGCGCACCCCTGAAATACACGCGCCCAGGACAATTGCGTGTGAAAACACCTGCAAGCCCCTGAAATACACGCACCCAGGCCAATCGCGTGTGAAACTTCTCGCGCACCTCTGAAATACACGCACACGCTCCCCCAGGCCCGATCGCGTGTGGAACTTCTCGCGCACCCCTGAAATACACGCGCACAGGACAATCGCATGTGGAAGTTCTTGCGCACCCCTGAAATACACGCACACGCTCCCCCAGGCCCGATCGCATGTGGAACTTGTCGCGCACCCCTGGAATACATGCACACGCTACCCCAGGCCCGATCGCGTGTGGAAGTTCTCGCGCACCCCTGAAATACACGCGCACAGGACAATCGCGTGTGGAAGTTCTCGCGCACCCCTGAAATACACGCACACGCTCCCCCAGGCCCGATCGCGTGTGGAACTTCTCGCGCACCCCTGGAATACACGCACACGCTCCCCCAGGCCCGATCGCGTGTGGAACTTCTCACGCACCCCTGAAATACACGCGCACAGGACAATCGCGTGTGGAAGTTCTCGCGCACCCCTGAAATACACGCACATGCTCCCACAGGCCCGATCGCGTGTGGAACTTCTTGCGCACCCCTGGAATACAGGCACACGCTCCCCCAGGCCCGATCGCGTGTGGTACTTCTCGCGCGTGTAGAACTTTGGCGCACATTTTTTTCCTGCGCAGGGACGCTACCGCCTGCTGACATGTATGGGCCTGTGCGCGTCTTTGGCCGTGCGCTGTTTTTCCCTATTCGATTCCATGATTACGTGTTGTAGGCGAGCGTGTGGGCGTTCTGCGCACTTGCCTCCTGTACTTCCCCCGTGACGCCCACATTTTCACGAGTTGTTCCCCATTCTGCGTGTAACGCCCCATGTTACACCTACTTTTGTTATGTGTGCCGCGCTATGTGCAAATTCGCTGTGGCCTTATCGCGCGGCGTTCAATGACCTGTGCGCCAGCGTGCGCCGCGCACTTTTTCAGCGCACATCCCACATTTTGCGCGTGCACGGACTTCCATGAATGGATGTGCGATGTTTTCTGTGCGATAATCGCACTTGCACTGCGATTTTCGCTATTTCGCTGCGAATCGCACGTTTCCGCACGCGTGCGCCGTTTTTTTCGGCGCACATTGATTCCATGAATCGGCCTGTAAGTCTCTAGCTATTCAATTGAGGAAGTTATGCAAGTTCGAATGAGAGGTGTTTTTAGAAAAACAGAAAAGAGAAAAACAGAGAATCGGTTTTAAAATGACAGGTTGATTTTACTTAAACTAGATTAATGGCTAAGAAAAAGAGAATGGCACCCGTGAATATCCACAGTTACATGGCCGCTTGGAACCCTTCACGTGGCGGATACCGTTTTCTTTATGGGAATTATTTTATTTAATCCAAATCACTAATGGCTTATGGTCTAGTAAAACAAAAATGAATATAATATCGCTAACACTTGGAATCCCAGACAGGGTTGCAAGAATGGTTCTGACAATATTATAGGTTCTGAAGTTAAAGATGGGATAGGTTATCGATTGGGATAGGACAAGGTAAAGCAATATATGCTATGGTTTACTATGATTCCTATTGATACTTACAGTCCACTTTATTTTAAGATTTTGGGCCGTCAGAGGTTCTGGTCATCACGGATCGGGTCTAAGAACAGCTGGGCAATTCTGGTGGAATTGGATCAGCTGGGTGGTTCTGGTCAACTGGACTACACCTCGGACTGGACTGGACTGGATTGGGCCTTCTGGTTGCTGGACACTATAGATCAGTGGGGTGGCGAGTTTCAGCAGGAAAGCCTTAGTGATAGTAAGCCAAACTGGATCAAATTTGCTTCCCTTAGGTTTTGGGATGGTTCCAGGATTTGGGCCTAGCTGAAAAAGGGTTCAGCAATGCTGAGGCCTTGGCTTTGTAACGAAATCTGGAATCAGGAACAAAGATGGAAGATTCAGGAACAGGGCACCACGCAGAAATCAGGATGAAGTCAGGAATCAATGTGTGTCTGTGTGTTGTGATGTTTCCTTATTTATCATGCCAAATGACATCACTCAGTATATGGTAGGGGCAGACATACAACCCACACCCACAAGGCTATGATTGGTCAAAGGCAGAGTTCCCGCCTTCCTCTTTGCTGGTTGGATGACAGAAAGAGTTGTCATGTTTTATGATATGATCTGGAAACCTCCCAAAGTTATTGGGACAAAAATCTAACTTTCCCACAAATTTATATTTATGTACTTATGCCCTCTAAGAAAATTGGATACATAAATTACATATTTCGTGGGTCACAATTACACCCAACTCCGAAGTCGGGGAGACCTGGTTTTGTCTTTCTGTGCAATTTTGGCAACATTTAACCATAAAAGGATTGGCCTAACATTTCCTAATTCAGTACGTATATGTGCAATCACCCCTAGCACATGGGTACACAATATTAGATTTGCAGCATTAATAGTTTCATAACTTCAGTACCTTACGCAGTAAGAAATCCTACCAAATTTTCAAATGATTAGCATAAATTCAGATTTATATGTATGTACTTTTCACTCGTTAACTTATTCTTGCCTTCAAGTTAAATGTCTTGAAGTTCAGTGGCAAAATAAGCAATTTAAACCCCAAAATCACATGTCAGTTTTTTTTCTTCCTTCCCAAGTGTGAGCAAATGGCAAGTCCTTTGAAGTTCAATGAGAAGCCTCTTCCTGGAAAGTGGAGCTTCCTGCCCCTCCCCTGGAAAGATGAGTGTCCAAGCCTTCTATTGTCTTTGCCTGGGGCCCAGACGAATGTCTAATGAGGTTCTTTGTCATGAGCATGCGAGGCCTCCCAACATCAATAAGACTTTTCTGCCAGCAGTGAATTGTCAACCTTTCCCAGGCTAAGGACTGTCAGAGCAGAATTGTTTTTTTTTAAATAGTTAATTAACTCAAGACTGGGTTTAACTTTAAGTTTTACCTAAATCTATCATTTAAACATACAAATTGAACACAGTTTATAGGTAGATTTTTACATTAGCAATCCTTTGACATTCTTAAAGAATTAAACCTTTAAACAAAAACATGCTTTCAAAACAGGTGATTTTGTACTTCATTCATGAAAAAGCACATTAAACTGAGCACTTTAAACCAGATTTTCCTCAGCAGCACATACACATTTTAGTCAGCACTAGTTCTTCCCTTGAGTGCTGGGATTGTTTGCAGTCTGGATACATGTATCCTGCCTTTGTATAGACTTTCTCTCTGCATGGCTGATTCTGTTACTTGTTGCAAAGTTAGCCGCGTTCCCCCCACCACGTCGAAAATGAAAACAAGGGTTCCTGGGTTGCTTTTTCATTAGATACATTTTATAGAGCTGTCAGTCAATGAGGCCCCGTTCCTCTGAACCACACTGGATGATCCAGGGCCTTGCAATACCCTTTTAATCCCAATGATTCAATGGAAATGAATGGATCTAGCTCCAAAAACAGCCCTTTTTAAGGTTGCAAAGCTAACATTTTAAAAGGCATTTTCTGTTTTCAACACAATTCTGCTGCTTTGCTCCATGCTCCTGCAGTGGGAACTCTGGTTTCACCCCCCTGACTGTGTGGGGCAGGGTGTGCAGCCTTTTTCTGGTTGTGACCCAAACGCAGTTTCAAGATTGAGGCGTGCACAAGAGTCAGCACATCCATTTTGGGCTGTTTCTTTCACCATTTGTAAATGATGCAGTGGGGCACATTGGAATGGGTTAAAATATCCCACATAAGCCCCCCCCCACCCTGACTTCAGCTTGACTTCCAGTCATGGGGAAGTCGGGCACGTGGGATTTTTCTTTCTTCTCTTGAAGAGCACAGGATTCTTCAGGTGTCAGTTCTTCTTCCATCAGCGAATGATGCAACACGCTCTCCTCGCCGGCTCTGGTTGGAATAGGAACAATACCCCTGTCTTCTCTCATGCTTTCTTTTCCGGTGTGGTCCTCCTTGGTTGTTACGTACACTCAGTGCCAATCTATAAAACAGAACACAACCCAGTTATGAAAATGTTCCCACTACTGCCCTCCAATAGGGATGACAGCCGTGGGATATACATATGCATTCAGTGACAATTAATAATATTCCCTGCATGCATTCAGTAAATATTGACATAGTTTTATGCTTCAGAAGTGTCAAGTTGAAATATTCCTATGTTTCAGAACTCTCTCCCAATGTGTTTTCTTTAAACTCCTGTAATTGCCGCAAAGTGTGCCTGGGGTGGCAACTCTTTAGCTGATTAATGTGGACCCTCTTTTTCTTTCATCAAGTCACATCTGGGGATGCAGATTCTGTAGGTGAGGCCTGGGATGGTGACCTCTCCTCCATTTCTGAACTTCCATTTCCTACCGTAGCACTAGGGCTGACCGGAAGGCTTTCTTTAGGATTGCCAGGACCCTAAGATTTACTCTCCAGTTGGGACCAAGCTTGGCAATAACTGGGGTCCAAATTAATCTCGAGTTGGTTGAGGAGGTGACTGCCCATATAAAAGGCGGAAGGAACACCTCGCACGACCCAACAATTATGTACTATGCTTTTCTCACCTCTAGAAATTTTGATCATGCAACTGCTAAGCAGAAGATGTTTGGAACGGGGGATTTCCAGGCCCCATACCCATGGACAAATGGACTCAACAGCGGGCATGGTCTAGTCTTTTGGGAGTTTCTTGAATAATACTTAGCTGATGAAGCTTTCTTCACTATTCAAGTAAACTCAGGCAAGGACAGACTCCTTCCCGTCATTTAACTGAATCGGGAGGAAGATTTGTTCGCCCTTCTTCAGAATGCCAGCTACACTTGGTGCTGGTTTGTTATCAATTTTGGCTATGGAATTGGGATTTTCTGATTGTGAATTAGTATAGAATTTCAGAGTATTTCCTTCCAGTGTGGAATGCCACTTGAGACTGGAGTGAAGGTTGATTTGCAGAAATGGAGAGGAGTTCCCATCACCAGTTTGTTGTCCCACAGCAAGTATGGTAACGTTGGGTATTTCATTATTGTGAAGATAAAACTTAATTTGGTCTGGTTTCTGTTCAACCATGTGGCATGTGCCATTTAGACTAACATGGTTCACACTCTGTTTTAATTTGATTGGCCTGTGAGCCTGGGTCCAGAGTACCTTATTCACACAGTCTATTAGGGGAGACAACCACCGGAGGATGTCATCCCCTAATAGACAGGGGGGTCCCTCTGGCGCCACGACTATGCCCGGGTGCTTCATCTTGTGTCGCCCAATTTTAATTTCCAGCTCTGCAGACCCCTCGACAGGAATTTCCTTCCTGACGAAGTTCTGGAGTTGTCCAGGAAGAGGGGTGAGAGGGATCTGGTATCTCTCCCACTTCCTGAATTGAGCTGCTGAAAGGTCCTCTTTGACAACATAGTTGCTTGGGATCCAGTGTCCACCAGTGCTAGAATTGAACATTGCCCTTGCACTTGGATGGAGGCGTAGAATCGACCTTCTTTCTCCTCCAATGGGCAAAGGTAATGGGCGTTCTTGGTAAACTGGGTGGTCAATTTACTTATTTCTGACTCCGACACCGGGATAGTTGGATCAGGAGTCAGTGTTGGAGTTGAGAAATCTGACAAAGAATTTTGACACACCGCTATCTGGGGAGTTTCGGGCTCTCCTTTTTCTGATTCTGGGCTGCCCCCCGCCCCTGTTTGGAGGCAGTCAATAGAAGCTGTTGGTGAGATTTGGGGTTCCTCTTGTGCTGGTCCTGAGCTGACCCCCCCTTCTAGGAGGCGGTCCCCAGAATGGAGTTGGGTAGTTTGGGAATCTGAACAGGAAATTTCACACTCAGGGATTTGAGGAGTCTCGGGCTCCTCCCTTTCTGATTCTGGGCTGCCCCCCCTTTTTGGAGACAGTCACCAGAATGGCTTTGGGGCGCTAGGGAGTCTTCTTTCTCTGGTTCTGGGCCGCCCCCCCATTTGTGGAGGCACTCACCATAATAGGTTTGGGCATGATTCTGGGTGGGAGCTTGGGGATCTGCAAAAGAATTATGGCCATTGGATATTGGGGGAGTTTTGGGCTCCCCTGGTTCTGATTCTGGGCCGCCAACCCCCTTTTTGGGCAAGGAGGTTTTCTGGATCATCATTCTGGGGTTCAATGGTGGGTGATCCTAAATCAGTCCCCACATTCACCCAGTCTTCATTAGGATCTCTCGGGACCCATCTTTCTTTGGGAGGAGTTCCCCCGTCCCTGAAGGAGATGATCTTTTTCCCAGAGTCCTCTGAGGACCCCTCTCCTTCAATTGGAGGACACTAACCTCCTCCACAAAATGGGTCTTTTTAGGTCCTTTATTTCTCCTACCCGCCCTCTGTTCCTTGGGTTGCAGACTTTCGGGGGCAGGAGATTTTGGTACAGGTTCCTGGGTTTCCAGGGGCTTTTCACAAGTGGGGAAGGAAGCTTCCTCTAAGGCTTTACACCCCCCTTTCCCCTGTGCCTCCTCCTTTGGAACCGATGAGTTGTCAGGGTTCTCTCCCCATCATTGTTCTGAAGTACCAGACCCATGGTTTGGGGACTTCTGAATCACCATGTTCATCTGCGGGTTCTGCTGAGCCCTCAACATGTGACCCAGATCCTGGGACAAGTTCTGGACCTGGTGCTCCAGTTGGGACACCGGCTCTGGCTGGTACGGGTGGGCTCTGGTTCATCCTAGGTGGATCACGGTAAGGGTAACTGCCCTTCTCCCATAATACCATGGGTTTGGATAGTTGGGTAACCCTCCAACCTTGGCCTCCCTTCTCCCAGATTGGGCTGTCTGGGCTCAGGAAAGTGGGGAAATAAAGGAGGGTTGTTTTGCAGGTTGAAGTTTTGAGGGTACCGGGGAAAGAAACTCGACCTGGCATTTGGGGGATTACTGCCCTCCTGGGGAAAGTTAGAAAGGAAGTTTCCTGGGGTGGTACCTACCTGGATGGTTGGGCTGGGGGAGTCCACACATACCCCAGGATGGATTTGTTGCCCTTGTATCGGGGCTAATATAATCAGGGGAGTTAGGGTCCCATTTGTGGGATTACCTCCCTGACTACCTGTCGGGGATTGGCCCGAGGGCCTTCTGGTTCTTTGGCTGGATGGATGCTGTGCAGGTATATTTTTAGGCCCCCCATCTCCAGATCTAAAATGGGGGCAACCTTCACGTCCGCCACCTTAGCAGCAGCAGGGGTGTTGGCTGTTTTGGGGTTTATATTGGTGTTCTTGTTGTCTACAGGTTTCTGCACCTCATAAATACAGGTCGCTTGTTCTATGACCCAGTCCAGTGAGCTCTTCTCGTGAAAGTCCCTCACCAGCTGAGTCATGATGTATTTGGGGAGTGCATGGAAAAAGGTGTTAATGAACTCCCTACTATCTGTGCGCACCCTCCTGGTGGACTGCGCAAAGGCACGTTTGAGTTCCTACACAAATTCTTGTGGGGCCTGATCTTCCCCACCCTGCAGATTGTAGGCCGCCTTGAAGTCCTCTTGGGGGTTTCTATGGACAGAGCAGTGTTTTAAGATGGCCACCCTGTAGGTGGACCATCTTAAGTGGTTCTGATCCTCCAGCCCCGCAAAGAAGCTGGAGTACTCAGGGGAGAATGTCCATTTCACATATTGGATACAATTCTGACTATTTTTCAGATGAAAAGTGTCCCTCATCTGTTTGTTTAATTCAAGGTGTTCCCAGACTGAATACTTGGCATTTTTATGATAGGGAGTTATAACACTCCTAATGGCCTTGATCTGCTTCAGGGGATCTTTTTGCATAGCCCTCTTGATTTTGTTTGCCTTTTTGGTCTTAGTCACCCACGTCCCCTCATCCTCTGACTCAGAGGCACTACTACTGGAGGTGGCTATCTGATCCTCTAGGCACTCCCTGATTCTGCGAGCTTGAGAAGGGCTTGCAGAATGTGGGGGCCTAGTTTCCCTATTCCTGTGGTGCTCAGAAGAGTCTTCTGACTATCTCCTGATCCCAGGATTGGCAGAGTACCTTCCATCTCCCACTGCCCCACCTGGGAAGAGGTCTTTAGGATACTCTTTTTGGGCTTCATTTCCAGGAGTTCCCCACCAAATTTAACAAACTAATCTTTTGAGAGGCGGTAGTTTTGTGGATCCAGTTCCCTGACTCTCCCCTCATAGGAGCCCTAACATTTGGGGATCTGTACAGACACGCCCGTCCATCCATTTCTGGGAGGCGCTGATCTGTCAGTCCCAAATTACCAATTCTGTTGAAGTCTACCATCCCCATTGCCCTTGGTTCATATGAGCCAGTGGACATGAAGCTGGCAGAGTCCATGGTACTGAAGGGGTTAGAGTCCCTGAGTACAGGGGTCCTGATGTCAGGATCAGGGGTTTCTCTATCCCTCTCTACCTTTTCTCTTTCAGCCTCTATTCCCTGATGATATGCAAACATCTGAGCCTTTTGTTATTTTATCAAGGCCTTATGGGTCTCAATGATTCGCTCTTGCATTGCTATCTGTTGGTGGAGCCTATCATTCTTTTCACAGAGAGCCTCATTGTCTCTCTGTGCTTCCTGCCTGGTCTGGGAATGTTGGGCCAATTTCTGCTGCAGGAGACTCACCTCATGAGTTTTGGCATCATTGGTCTGGGTGTTCTTTTCCAGAGCATCCTCCACCTGTCTGGTGTGCTCTAGTAGCTTCTCATATTCTGTTTGTACTTCATTGAGCTCCTGGAGGGCCAGCTTTCTTCCCTCTAGCTTGGTTTTTAATTGGCTTACTTCCTGGCCTATGGCGTCCCTCTCCTGACTTAGGGTGCCCCTCTGTTCAGCCAGGTCATCCCTTTGTTTTTTGAATGCATTGGATTTCTGTCGCTCCTCATCAAATTCCTCTTGAGAGTGGAGGTCTTTAATAATTAATATATTATTTTCCTCTTTCAAGGTTTCTATGTGGTTAGGTAGAGTAACTGTTCTGCGCATGCTCTATTATAATTTAATTGTTGTGCCAGCTTCTGCTGACTCTGTTGTAAAGTGTCAACCCTTTCCCAACACTCCTCTTTCAGTGCCTGTAATTGGGTGTCTTGCTCTGCATTCTTTTGCTGTAGGAGAGTCAGATCTTCTTTTAGTTTTGTAACATACTGTCTAGATTCTGTCTCTAATTCTTGGCTCTTCTGTAGCCTTTGTCCTACAGAGTCTAGATCAGTCTGGATTCTTTCTAGTGTTTCCACTTGATTATTTTCCAGAACTATGTTCTCAGCATGCTTTTCCTGCATTACTCCTATGTGGAGTACAGGTAGGCCGCTATTCTGGCAATTTTACTCTGCTCCTCTTTCACTTTTGGGGCCATATAAAGTTCACTAAGAGCTTGGTGTAATGGTGCCTTGTCCTGCCATGGCAGTGACCTGTTCTTTGATTTCCTGCAGCCAGACATGTTCATTCTGTTCTGACCACTCAACCCTGACAAACAGTTTGTGCAGGGGGTGTTCCCTAGCCATATTGATTTCTACTGGGATCGCCATTTTGGAACTATCAATTTCTTTATGGCTTATTTGGGGTTGATTTACTTTTACTTTTATCAACAGGCTTGGTTTTGGAGTATTTGCTTTGAGGGGTGCTTGCACAGTGTAGCACAGTACACCAACCAAACAAGGTATCTGTACCCTGCAGGCTAATCTGCTGTGTTAGACTGTCACAGGTGGTAACTCGAACTCAAAATCGCAGCACGAGCCCCTAAATCTGTTAAGGATTTCAATCAGGCAATACACCCGGGTCTCAGCCTAGCATGCAATGCACACATTAAATACTTATTTATTGTGTATATAGGTTCAATATTCTGAGTGATATACCAATCATTTCATACCCCTTCTCAAAATACCCGCAGGTCACAATGGACCAGGAATCAGGCTGGTTGGTAAAGGTAACATTAATTTATTTATTTAAAATTCAAATCAAACATATGTTTTAACATATGGGGCAGCAATCACCAAGGTGGTGACAATACAAATAAGAAAGTAGGTAACGCAAATGAATTTACTTATAGCAACACCGAATATGAAACACAGGGGAAAGAAAAGTTTTGGCTTGTTTGAAAGATACCGCTTAAGTTAAGATTTCCCCCTGCAAATTTCTCAACTCACAAAGAAGCAATTCTACACAGACGTAAGTAAGCAGCCAGTATTCAGGAATATAGAACAGTGTACAGGGTTTGAATTCAATATTCACTCCCAAACAAGAGAGAAAAACGTTTGGGAAATTGTACACCTTTAAAATGACATTTGAAAATGACTGAGAAAAACAATCAAAAGTGTGCAAAAAGTCCTTAAATCAATATAAATCTCTATGGGAGCAACATTGAAAAGATCCGAACAAACATAAGCTATAATATGAGCAACAGTCCACACTTTGAATCTTTATGGAAGTTTGGAAATGCTTTGAATTGGAAATCACATGTGTAAAACTTTGCAGAAATGCAAATTCCCGCCTAAATTTCACTAAACGGTTTTTGGATTGGGATGTAGCTACAGGTCTTAGGTTTAAGTCAGAGTTGAAATTAGATCTCTAGCTATTCAATTGGAGAATTTATGCAAGTTTGAATGAGAGGTGTTTTTAGAAAAATAGAACAGAGAAAAACAGAGAATCGGTTTTAAAATGACAGGTTGATTTTACTTAAACTAGATTAATGGCTAAGAAAAGGAGAAAGCCACCCGTGAATCTCCACAGTTACACGGCCGCTTTTAACCCTTCATGTGGCGGATACCCCATTTTCTTTATGGGAATTATTTTAGTTAATCCAAATCACTAAAGGCTTATGGTCTAGTAAAACAAAAATGAAGATAATATCGCTAACACTCGGAATCACAGACAGGTTTGCAAGAATGGTTCTTACAATATTATAGGTTCTGAAGTTAAAGATGGGATAGGGTATCAATTGGGATAGGACAAGGTAAGCAAATATATGCTATGGTTTACTATGATTCCTATTGATAATTACAGTCCACTTTATTTTAAGATTTTGGACCATCAAGGATTCTGGTCATCACGGATTGGGCCTAAGAACAGCAGGGCACTTCTGGTGGAATTTGATCCGCTGGGTGGTTCTGGTCACCTGGACTGCACCTTGGACTGGATTGGACTGGATTGAAATGGCCCTTCTGGTTGCTGAACACAGTAGATCAGTGGGATGGCGAGTTTCAGCAGGCAAGCCTTAGTGGTAGCAAGCCAAACTGGATCAAAAGTGCTTCCCTTAGGTTTTGGGATGGTTTCAGGATTTGGGCCTAACTGAAAAAAGGTTCAGCAATGCTGAGGCCTTGGCTTTGTAAAGAAATCTGGAATCAGGAACAAAGACGGAGGATTCAGGAACAGGGCACCACGCAAAAATCAGAATGGAGTCAGGAATCAGTGTGTGTCTGTGTGTTATGAGGTTCCCTTATTTATCATGCCAAATGACATCACTCAGTTTATGGTAGGCGCAAACTTACAACCCACACCCACAAAGCTATGATTGGTCAAAGACACAGTTCCCACCTTGCTCTTTGCTGGTTGGATGACAGAAAGGGTTGTCATGTTTTATGATATGATCTGGAAACTTCCCATAGTTATTGGGACCAAAATCTAAGTTTCCCACAAATACATATTTATGTAATTATGCCCTCTAAGAAAATTGGATACATAAATTACATATTTTGTGGGTCACATTCACATCCAGCTCCCAAGTTGGTGAGACCTGGTTTTGTCTTTCTGTGGAATTTTGGCAATTTTAACCATAAAAGGTTTGGCCTAATATTTCCTAATCCGGTACATATATGTGCAATCACCCCTAGGACATGGGTAAACAATTTTAGATTTGCAGCATTAACAGTTTCTGCGCACTTGGTCATTTTTCATAACTTCAGTTCCTTACGGAGTAAGAAATCCTACCAAGTTTTCAAATGGCTAGCATAAATTCAGATTTATATGTATGTACTTTTCACTCATTTACTTATTCTTGCTGTCAAGTTAAACGTCTTGATGTTCAGTGGCAAAAAAAGCAATTTAAACCCAAAAATCACATGTCAGTTTTTTTTCTTCCTTCCCAAGTGTGAGCAAATGGCAAGTCCTTTGAAGTTCAATGAGAATCCTCATCCTGGAAAGTGGAGCTTCGTGCCCCTCCCCTGGAAGGATGAGTGCCCAAGCCTTCTATTGTCTTTGCCTGGGGCCCAGACGAATGTCTAATGAGGTCCTTTGTCATGAGTATGCAAGGCTTCCCAACATCAATTAGCATTTCCTTCCAGCAGTGAAGTGTCAACCTTTCCCACGCTAAGGACTGTCAGAGCAGAATTGTTTTTTTTTTAAATAGTTCATTAACTGAAGACTGGGTTTAACTTTAAGCTTCACCAAGATCTTTCATTAAAACATAGAAATTGAACACAGTTTATAGGTGGATTTTTACATTAGCAATCCTTTGACATTCTTAAAGAAGTAAACCTTTAAACAAAAACATACTTTCACAACAAGTGATTTTGCACATCATTCATGAAAAAGCACATTAAACTGAGCACTTTAAATCAGATTTTCCTCTGAAGCACATGCACATTTTAGACAGCACTAGTTCTTCCCTTGAGTGCTGGGATTGTTTGCAGTCTGGATACATGTATCCTGCCTTTGTTTAGAGTTTCTCTCTGTACAGCTGATTCTGTTACTTGTTGTAAAGTTAGCTGCGTTTTTCCCCATAGAAAATGAAAACAAGGGTTCCTGGGTTGCTTTTTCATTAGATACATTTTATAGAGCTGTCAGTCAATGAGGCCCGGTTCCTCTGAGCCACACTGGTTGATCCTGGGCCTTGCAATACCCTTTTAATCCCAATGATTCAATGGAAATGAATGGATCTCGCGCCAAAAACAGCACTTTTTAAGGTTGCAGAGCTAACATTTTAAAAGGCATTTTTGGTTTTCAACACAATTCTGCTGCTTTGCTCCATGTTAAATGTGGCAGAGCCCACTGGCATGCTCCTGCAGTGAGAACCCTGTTTTCACCCCCCCTGACTGTGTGGGGCAGGGTGTGTAGCCTTTTTCTGGTTGTGACCCAAACGCAGTTTCAAGATTTTGGCACGCACAGGAGTCAGCGCATCCATTTTGGGTGCTTTCTTTCACCATTTGTAAAGTGATGCAGTGGGACACATTGGAATGGGTCAAAATATCCCACACTATGTCATGGTGATTGATTTCTCCATGGCATTTGATACAGTGAACCGTGCACGCATCTGGGCGAAGCTACATGCCAGGGGTATCCCAGAACCTTTGCTTGCCATCCTGATCCACCTACATGAGGGGACTGTTTTGCAGGTTAGATTGAACAGGCAGGGATCTCTGCCTGGAGAGGATTAAGACAGATATGATATATGATATGATATGGCATTTATAACGCGCCTATACACAAGTGTTTCAAGGTGCGAGACAGGGCTGTGTATTGGCCCTGTGCCTGTTCAATATGTACCTAGCTGATTTGGGCGATTTGCTGAGTGCAGTGAGTTTTGCCCCACCAAGGTTGGGGGAAACACAGATATCATATCTAACATATGCAGGCGATGTTATCTTATTGGATAAAATGCAGATTAGCTTGCAGAAATTAGCGAGAGCAATAGAAAAATATGCCTCATTAAATGAATTAGAAATACATTGTACTAAAACTAATGTATTAAGGTTTGGTAGGAATGGTAGGAGGACGCCTCTTGGATTTAGATGGTCATTGTGTAAAGAACCTGTTCTGCCTAAATCTAGTTTCACTTATTTGGGGTTTATCTTAGATGTAGCCTCTAGTAGGGGTAGCATATAGGGCAGACTGAAACTGAAAGCAGAACAAATGGCAATTCAGAAGAAAAAGATAGGTGTGCAATTTTGTAGATTCTCTCTCTGGTTCTAATGTTAAACTTTTATAGTTGAAGGTTGTACCTACCATAATGTATGTAACTGAAATATCATTTGTTTTCCACTAAATTGATTGGGACCGGGTAGAGGTGATTACTTGGAAGCAGGGCTTAAACTTAACAAACTGTGCACAATTGATGCACTATGTTTGGAGTTGGGCCTGGTTTCATTAATAAACACTCAGAAATGGAAAATATTATGTTTCTATAGATTAATGTTAAATGCTTTGCAGGATAGTCTATACAATGATTTGGGGGTAGCACTGAGCGGGCGATGTTCTGCTCAGATGATCCACTTTGGTAAAGCAGCGGAAGATATTTTGAGAGAGTGTAATGCGAGTAGTGATTTATTAATAGTGAATCGACTGTTGGTTCAGAAAAAAGCGGAGAGAAATGGATTGTTGTGTAACAGTGTATGTTAGCACGTATAAACTATATGTCTTACCACCTTTACTAAACCGATAGGTCATATGCTTCTATATCTGAAAAATGGACCAATCTGGTTTGGAAGGGTCCATTTTTAAGATTGAGGCTAAATGTATTGCCAACAGGAGAAATCCAACGAGAAGTAGAAGAAGTTATGGTATCAAAGGAAAACTGGGAAATTGCCTACCATGTAATAAACTGTATACAGTGCAGACGCATGCACATATATTGATAGAATGTGAGGCATTAAATGCACAGCAGAAGGGTCTCTGGAAAAGATTTGTTTGGAGCCTTGGCCTTGTGAATAAGGATGATTTGTTTTGGAGGCTGACTAGTGGTGAGGAATCGCTCTTGACAATTGCACCCCTAAAATTATTAGCCTAGGCCAGGATTATCAAAAACGTGTATTATTTTCAGGGGGAAGTGTTGGGCTCTAAGTATGCAAAAAGTTATGTTATGATAAGCTGGAGAAGGATGAGTTGTTATGTGTTTTAGAAAATTTAATTATTTTATGCCTGATCACGACTTTGGCGGTAACCCTTAAATCTTGCAGTAGCGCTAATACCGCCGGATTTAAGGGTCCGCCGAATCAGGGCTTCAGCGGATTTCGCCCCAGCTCTGAGCTGGGGGGAAATCCGCCGAAAATTCACGCTATTACCGCTGACGGGAAATCCGCCGGCGGTAAGAGCGCGAAAATTCCCCATTGTGCCCAATGGGGAATGGGGAATTACTTTGACGCCAAACTCGTGATCCGGCGCTATTAGCACCGGGGAGTTCGGCGGTAGGGCTATTACCGCCGGCGGTAATGGCCAAGTCGTGATCAGGCCCATTGTCTGGCTTGCATTTTAATCTTTGATTAAACCTTCAAAGGCTTAAAGAGAAGTTCTACTCGATTGTGCGAATATGCTAAAAACAATGACCTACAGATACATTTGTCAAAAACCAAAGTTATGAGTTTTGGCCCCACAAATAGGCCACACAAGTCAATTTGCACATCTTTCGGACTAATTGAGAAGGTTGGAAAATATAGGGATCTGGGTAATAAGGTCTCAACAACGCAATGTAATCTCGAATTAATGGAGAACAAACGAAGAAAGGCCCAACTCCTTATGACTATAATAAAGAATTGTGCTACAAAAACAGCTGCTTATAGCCTCAAAGGCATTATACTTGCCTACAAGTAGAGTTTGAGTCAACAGTTATGTATGGCTTGGAGGGCAGTTATGAACAGCATTAGACCTGGCTAAGTGAAACTGAAGCGGCCATTTGGAGAAGGATCTGGGACACATCCGTTACTAAGTCACTTGGACGCTATCATTCAAAGAAACAGCAATAATACACTGAAGAGATAGAAAGACATAACTGTTATGTTATTTGGCCTTTATATAGCGCTCTATATATCCTTGGTATGACCTCAAAGCGCTTGTGGGTTGAACGCCCTTGGGAACCGTAGTCCATGTCAATCGAAAGAGTGGGGTAGCATAGGGTGCTTGTGTGCACTCAATATGTGAGCAGCTGATGTGATTGCCTGATGGTAGTTGCAGCCTAACATTAGGTGTGGTGGTATTGAGAGATCAGTTGAATGTGTGCAGTCTGGTGGTAGGTTTCCGAGACTGCATTCTGGCAGCATTAGGTCTGTGTAGGACGCTTATGTGTGCAGCTAGGCCAAGTTTTTTCGTGGGGTATAGCTGCGTTCTAGCAGGATGTAGGTGTTCATGGAGTATTGTTCGTATGTGTGCAGCTAGGCCAAAATTGCTCGAGGGGTATAGCTGCATTCTATTGTGTGTTGGTGTAAAGTAGAGATTGAGCATAGTGATAGGAGAGGTGAGTGTCTGAAATGGATGTTTTATTCTTACAAGCCCACTGTTCCGGATTACATTCTTGTTTTTCGCGGTAGCTGCACTCAGATGTAGATTCATAGCTAGGAGCCGAGTAGGGTATGTTTGCTCGGTCAGAGGGCCATTATTTTAGGCTCAGGACTATGCATCTCGGGGCCTGGTTTTGGCTCACTGGTTGTGGTTTATGGTGCGTTGCAGGATAAGTTTAAGCAGGATAATTGGTTATGGGCAGGAGTTATTTTGCACCAACGTAGTAACATCGAGGCAGTGGCGCTAGAGGATAGGCTGGATGGAGGGAGTATAGAGTCTGGGTATTTCAGAGCCATGGAGGGATAGTAGCTTGGTATGTTGTTGGGATAAGGTATGGAGCGAAAGGGTATTATCGGCTTGATGGCCCTAGAGGTTGCTAGGCTTGTGTAGTAGACTCAGGAAGTGGATACTCAGCAATTACATATATTAGGGTCTGCAGGACGCTAATGTTGCCATCTGCGGTATCATTTTCTTTATTCTCTCTTGGTGACTTATTAGTCGCTTTCTGTGGTCTCATTGCTCAGTATCTCCTCGAACATTTGTCTGTAGGCTGTAATTACTTTCCAATGTAATGACATTGAAGTCGCTGTCCATGATGTTGGTGAGTTTCAGCGGCCCTAGATGGTCCTAATCAGGTTTACGGAAAAAGCCAGGTTTCTAGAGCTTTGTGGAAGGCCATGTTGTCTTGTTTGTGTCGAATGTGTGGAGGGAGTGAGTTCCACAGAGTTGGAGCCAAGGATGAGAAGGCAGACTCTCCAACCCTGGCTGAATTGGAGGCTGGAATCACTAGTAAGAGGGCAGTGCTTGATCTTAGGGTGCTTGATGGGAGGTAGGGTTTAATCTTATCTTGTAGGTACGTTTGGACGGTCTTGTGCACTGCTTGGTGGATAATGCATAGGGTTTTGAAAGTGGCCCCATGTCCCACAGTGAGCCAGTGAATGGTGCGGAGAGCGGGGGAGATGTGATCCCTGTGTCCCAGAGCAAGAAGGAGTTTAGCGGCAGCGTTTTGGGCTCTTTGGAGTTTGTTAATTTGGTATGCCGGTGCTCCCAGGTATAAGGAGTTGGCATAGTCCAGTCTCGACATAACAATGGACATAATAGCGGCAAGTCTGTTGGGATAGCTGAGGTAAGGGAAAATGCATCTTAGGAATTTGAGGTGGTAGTGACAGGATTTTGATACATTATTGATCTGATGGAAGAGGGTTAAGTCTGAGTCCATAGTGCAGCCAAGGTTTTGTAACACTCTCAAACTAATTAAAAAATAAAACTTGTGGGCTATCTCTCAGGAATCAGAAATGCAGCAGCAGATCGTCTTGTACTCCTATTGACTTATTTCAATGTGAGGTGGAATTCTCTGACAGGGACATTGCTGTTTCCTCTGTGGACATACCGACTGTTAGAGAAAATGTGGGAGTTAGCTGAGGCTTGAATACCAAGTGTATCAGAGGGTAGTCAGTGAGTAGCTGAACTGAGAAATTGACCTTAGATGGGGGTGGCCATGGTCAGCAGTAAAAAATGTGTTGTGCATCAAAAATGGCAAGATAATCCCTCCCAAGCCCTTGAAGGAGACTATCATGCATCTGCCTCACGAGGGACACATAGAGTGCAATATCACAAAAATAAAGTTGCACCAGGCATTTTGGGGGCTGTGCATGGACTATAGTGAAGAGAGGTGGGTCAGTTCCTGTGTTGACAGTCTCAATAGCGAGAAAAGTAAGATATACAGAGATCCACCACTTACCCAGCTCAAGTCCCATCAAAGCCTTGGGTTAAGGTTGTTTTGGATATTATGGACCCATCCAGGCTCTGGGGTGGAATGCTTACTTCATCTTCATATTGGTTGATTATCACACAAAGTGGATCAAATGAGAGCTGTGAAAGAAGCGACAACCTTAGACATGATTGACTTCTTGGAGGATGGGTTTCCCATATAAATAATTTCTGATAACGGCATACCATTCACCTTAGAATCTATGGTGAATTTTCTCAAGAAGGCAGCCAATGTATAAAATCAGCCCTATACCACTCTGGTACCAATGTATTGGTGCAGAGGATGATTTGCCTTCTAAGGATGGCATTCAATTATCATTGATGACTGAGAGATCCCAGAGATTTGTTGATGAGGAAGGAGGCAATACATTTGAGTGCTGAGCCTCGGATTTCTAGGGAGTGAAGATGGCCAAGGAGGATGGAATGGTTAACTGTGTCAAAGGCTGCTGACAAATCAAGGAGAATCAGCGCTGCGCAGCCCTCTGATGCCTGCGGGCTGCGGTGCGTAAGAAACATAAACATAAACATTCAATTAGCAATGATGACTGGGAGATCCCGTAAGAGTACCTTGAGGCGAATGGTCTGGACATATTGCATTACCATCACTCTGCGACTAAGGTATCACCAATGTTATCACCATGAGGCAAGGGACTTGGCACATTTCTCTGTCCCAGCTGGGTGGGTTTGGCTAACAGTGTATCTGTGGACAGTGGCAGCATTACGCATGCCAAACAGACGCGCAGGATGTTTACAAGCAGTGGTTTGATGAAGACCACAACTTTAAGAACCAGTTGTAGCAGGTTGGTGCTTGTGCTTTTGTGCATAATCCCCAACCTGATTCAAACTGAGAGGAGAAATGGCTGAGGGACTACCAAGACCAACTGACACATCAAATCTAACCTTAACTGTGTCAGAACAGGGCTTCAAAGGATAGACCCCTTAATTCTGAACCAGTGCTGTTGGCTTCTCCCACGCTGTAGCTTGCTGGGTGAAGGACTTTGAATGTAAAACATAAGTTATCCTCTTGTTGTTTTTGTTGAGAGGGAAGAGTTGATGGTGTTCCTGGAATGTTGGAGTAGAATGTGGATGGCCGATTACACACGAGTGAGAGGCCATTGTGGAGAGTCATGACTCTGTCTTTATACTTCAAGGAATTTACAGCCACAAAATGTATGCTGGGAGTTGTAGCCCAGACTCTCCCAAACAGAGCATAAAATGAGCCAGAGAGAGGGGAAAGTGCCAGCAGTGCTAAAAGGGGTCCAAGAGAAATATATGCTGTGAGTTAAAGGCAAAATACTCTCTAATTAAACTGCATAGCACAGGAGATGCTAAGAAATAAAGAAGGTAAAGCACGGAATAAGTGTGCATTAAAACGTGTGTGTCTAACACTTCACAAGACAATCTGTGTGATGCTGAGAAGCCTCAAGATAACCCAAAAGAACTGCGTCCTTGTCATTGGAGACCTGTAACTTACTTCCCCACTTGGTGGAAGAAGAGCTAACAGCGCAAGAGTAAGTGCCCAAGAGAGGACATGACAGGTTAGATATTCCAACATAGGGAATCTGGGAATGCCAAGCAAATATGATCTGCAAGACATGATCATTGGTAGCTGGTGAAAGATCCAGCCAAGAGACAGAGGGTGAATAGGGAACAAAGGGAAACAGATACTTTATCTATGGGCGCAGAACGGGGCTGCTAGGAGAGGATGTAACTAATGGAACAAAACACTTGAAGAAAAGAACGTCTTTCCATTATATGTATAACAAGAAGAAAAATACATTTTGTTTGAATTTTACATGACTTGTGACATCTTCATTGTTGGTAATCTGGCACAAAGGTCAGGTTGTTCTTAAACTGCAGGCTCCTAGCACTGTGCGCCAACCATACTGAAGAGTTATGTTCTGCCCACCTAGCACTGAATTTCTAATTATAGCAACAACAAGTAAGGCCGCCAAAGGCAGGTGCACTGTCCTTATTTTGTCCATGTGTTTCAGCAAACCCACTGTCAACTTGGTGAATTGTTCACAATCATTTGCAGTCTAGATACTGCATCCCTGGAAGCACTGGGCACAAAAGGTTGCACACAAAAGCTTGGCGTGCTGTGCGTCAGGCTTCCGGGTTGCGCAGTATGCAGAGAGCACACAGAGCAGGAAGGAGGTAGATGGAGGCTGAAGCCTGCAGCAGGTAAGCGGAGGTGGGGAGGGAGCGAGTGGATGGGGCGGATGGTGCTGCATATCGGTTGGTGGTTTTGCAGGGGGGCCTTAGAGGGACTAGTAGAGGGCCACTTACAAAAGTCTGCACCTAAGGAATAAGGCCTTTTGTGCCGGAATCCGCAGATGTGGCCTGTTGTGCTGGCCTATAGACATAGATATGTTCACAATAGGCATTGGCACTGGCATTTATAAGAAACTCTGAAGTCGGATTCTCTCTAGTTACCAACACCTTGGGCCAGTACCACAACTTTTTAACCACATTTTTGGTGTAACAATGCAAGGTTCGGGATTGAGGGGAGCTGGGAGCTATTTGGCTCCTGCTATAGCCTAAGATCCCGGTTGGCTTGTCACCAACAGGCACATGCGGCTATGTTTAGCTTACAAGGCCTACCAATGCCGAACAAACACATCTATGTGAATATAACTGTGCGTTTGGGCAAATCTATAAATAAACATTAGGACCCTCTATATGTCATTTAAAGCATAAGTAGTCATACACAATAGGCATAATGATAAGTTTGCATTTTATGTGGAACGTAGATTTGCAGAACGCTATGTACTAGCTCCTTGTCCCACCATGGCAGCACCATGGCAGCTCCTGGTCACTGGATAATGGTGGATAGACAAGCGCTGCTTTTAGCTCCTGCTTATCCAATCTTAATTTCGACCCCCTGCAACGTAAAGCCAAATGAATGCTTCTGGCACAATCCTCTTGCATGTTCTCTGCAATAACACCATTGTATGTAACTTTATGTATCTTTTTGTCATTCCCATATTGATTATTGGCTGGCACCCCATTTCACTGACATTGATTTACCCCTCTCATTCCTCCACCTTCTGTGCCCCTTCTTTCTTCACCTGTTCCCCAACAAAGGCCTGTTCTTTCCTGTCTCATTGGTCATCTGTCTTGGTCAACTTCCCTCTCATCCTCTAGTTGTCTCAAGAATGTTTCCCAGACACACTCACCCGATAAACTCTCATTATCTCGCATATTCTACCATGTACAGCCAAATTCTACTGTATGCCCCAGGGCTGCCTCTAGAGCACCAGTATTTGAAAATACTGCCTCCTCCTCTCATGTCCTGGGCCGCTGATGGTTGTATTTTCTTTTCTTGTCTGCACTCTGTCTCCTCTCTCTCCTCTTATCTTCTGGCCCCCTCTCTCGAATGTTGTTAATCATAAAGTAAGGCCTTGCTGCACCAGTGACTCTGCTTCCCTCCAGCCTCTTTTTTCTGCCCTTGAGCTGCCATTCCAGTGGACACACACTCCGATCTATGATTTGTAGTGAAATCCAACTGTTTTTGGAAGTGTTTCCTCCTGTCCCATGATCCTCTTCCCACAGTGCTTAAAAGTATTGTTCACAAATCTGTATGCTACCACTCTGCCTGTTCTTGGGGGTTAGGACCCTTTCTATCATATCAAAAGATACCTCCCTCACTACACGCAATCTCATCTGGACTACACCCGTGGTGACGACTCTGACGCTGCTTCTGTGCCCGCTCGTAATTGTGTTTCCTGCTGGCAGCATGTTCACACTTTTATCATGCTCGATGCCTCCATGACCCTTGGCAGTAACTGTCTTCCCTTATTCCGTGACACGCTCCTTCTGTGTGTATTCCTAATGTAATTTCTAAAATAAGCCTTGAGAAACTATTGTGCTTGAGGCACAATGTGTATCTGCAGAATATGGGGGCCTGACTTCCATTTTTAAAAATGTGTACCAATAAATGAGAATGCTAATGGGTGACATCTTGGGGAATTGTGGCCGTGTACTTTATTCTTTGATTTCAATAACTCATTTGTACATCTTTTTTCACACCCACCTTCTTTGTTTCAACCCCGGACTCTGATTGAGTGGGTTCAAATTGTGTTACGGCCTGATGCTGCCCACCCGAAGTGAGTACATTATTGAGACAGGAGGCATCCCTAAACCAGCCAACCTCCTAAGAGCAGCCCTGAACATCCCTAAAGACAACCATATCGATGCCACATGACAATGCGTCCATTGGCTTCCTATAAAAGACAGAATCTGTTACAAAACTCTATCCTTGACACACAAGTGCCTAGCCAACTCTGCCCCGAAATATCTCAACTGTAAATTCACAAAAAAACGGGTCTGACAGACCTACCAGATCCACACAACTGAATCAACTCACCATCCCAAGATACAAACTAGAAAAATCAGGGGGAAAGAGTTTTGCAGTCCTGGCAGCCAAAATGTGGAACACACTGCCTACTGACATCAGAACTGAGTCAGCCTACCTGCCCTTTCGTAAGCAACTTAGATCCTGGCTGACTGAGCAAGAGTCACCCACACCTCAGAATTAAACCTTGCTAATACTATGACCGGCTCAATCCTGTAACCCCGAGCTTGGCTTACTACAGCATGATATGTTTTTTTGACTCAGCTCCCTGCCACCCTCAGCACATGTATATGTACTATATGTCAATTTTACTACCAGTCACCTTAACTTCAATATCTAGATGTGCAATTACTTAACACATACTAGCAGTAATCCTTGTCAACTGTAACGGACATCATCAACTCTACCTGCCATATTGTAACCTATTTGTGTAACATGTATATTTGTGCCCTGATACCTCTGGGTTTGGTGTGCCATATAAATAATAAACAAACAAAAAAACGTCCTTTTCTTTGGAGAACTCCATTCACAATTCAACCAGGCCCACCATCTGTTCTCCCGGAACAAACCTCAGAACCCTACACACAGCGCATGTTATAGTGAAAAGAGGAGGAAACGAAATCCTTTTCCCTCTCATACCCTGGCACGTGTCCCTCCATGCCGGAAGACGGACCTTCCAAAAATCTCCCAATCCAGACACTCCTGAATGGTGGCAAGGTTACCCATGCCCACAAAGTTGCTGTGGTGTGATCTTTTAACCCTGGGCGGTCGGACAGTCTATGCAGTGCTTTATTGATGGGGTTGCTTTCCAGGGCTCAGCACTGGCCCTTATTGTCTCAGACTCAGATTGAGTATGATACAGTGCTTTGGCAACTTTATTATTTGAACGGTCGCTCATAGACATGTGCCTCATAGTCAAACAGCAAGCAACCTCAGTGTGTATGGCCCACACATTTATGCATAACGGGTTGGCGAGTTGGTATTCATGACGCTGCTGACCCACATTAGTGCGTCTGTGCTAGTTATCAATTTTCATGAATAACAATGAGTTGCAAGTCATCAAAGCTGAGTGCTCACGCTGGCCATGCCCATACACTGCTCCAGTTGCCTGCATGATATTGGTTCCACTCCGCCACTCTATAACTAACAGCAGTGCTGCAACAGGGTGGGTGGCGTTGTCAAGTGGTGCAGACAGAAGCAAGGCAGCCATGGCACCAGGGTCAAATAAGTAGTTCAAAGGGCAGGCCGGCACACACAAACAAATATGGCAGAGTACGTGTTGTGACTGGCTTGTGTCATGCACAGCTCTGGCTCCATTTGGGGAACTCAGCTGGCACATACTGGGCCTTGCTAAGCTGGGCATTGCCACTTTCTCTTCAGTTATGCAGCCAGCATGAAGTGCAGTGATGTGGAGGCATATGTGCGGTGGAGTCACTGAGTCGCAAACACACATTAGCATTTGACTGTGATTGGTGCTGCAGAGTCACCACTGCCATTAGTGGGGCAGAGGGTACCCAGCATAGAGGAGACACCAGGACAGTCTCAGGTCTGCACTGCCACCAGAAGGGCAAGGCCAGAGAAAAGAAGCATCTGTGCTGAGTGCCAACCTATAGAAAAGAATCTTTCTACAGTCTCTAACAGGCAGGTTCATAAGCTCAGAAAATATTGTGTCTGTGTTAGTACATCAATTTACCATAGGAAGAAAGCTAAGTGGCTTCCATCACAACCGCAGGACCTGGGTTTGATTCCCGACCGCTGCACTGCCTACTTCAAGTTGGTGCAGCAAATTGGGGTTTTGCGTTTTTTTATATATAATACAGCCAATGGAGACTTTTATAGAAATACACATGAAAGGAAAAGGACAGTCACATTATCATGTATGTTCACATGTAAACCTCAATGAGTTACAGCTAGTTACAATTAATAGCTCATGTATGACATTCCAAAACATAGTCAAGAAATAGATATGGTGACAATCATGACCCTGCACGTGACAGTTCCAGATTACCACAGTTCACAAGGTTCATGTTACCATAAGCTAGCCAACAGGTTCTGCGAAGATGTGGCAAACTTTCACACTCCAACATCAACTGCACTGTGGATTCTAACTTATCCCTGCAACAGAACCTACATGGTCTTGACAAATCTAGACATCCCTATGCGAGCTCCTTCGACTTCCAATGATTCGGCAATGTTAAATGCAATCTTCGTGTAATCACGCAATACGTTGTCGTTTGGAAATGTATGCACATAAAGCGGTAGGCAGGCACATTGGCCAAGACGTTCAGGCTACGGCCCACTATTAACTCTAGTTGCCACTTTAACAATATGTTGCTCTCTGTGTAAGCCATTAATGTTATTTTTAATCAGGATTTTAAATCGTTCATAATGTAACTCTGTACCCTCAATGTCAAGGTGTGGGGCCCATCTACTGGCTGTATTATACATATATTTGACAGCAATGCCACTAAGAAAGGTGGAGTGTAGCTCATAGCCAGCCACTAGTTTTGATCGCAAGGAGGATTCTGTGCGATAGGTAAGCTTCCAGTGGTAGTTCAACCTGCGTGAAACCAATACAGAGCTAATTTTATACATGCTGTATTCTGTGTAGAGATATTACACCAGGAGATTTTGAGTTACTCCACTCGATGGGCCTGATTCACAGCTTGTGTTCCTATGGGATTGCACCATTATAAAGAAACTTCTGTGAATCGGGCCCAATGTCTTTAAGCACTTACTTTCTATGGGGGCAAGTTTCTTACAATTATTCGGCACCCATATTTCAGCACCAAATGTCATGGTGGGCACTTTATTTGCTTTGTAAACGCTAAGTAACGTGTTTAAGGAATAACCCCTATACGTCAGAGCAAAGCCCTAAGTGCACCCAGTTGTTGAGTGATCTTCTGGATCTTAGTTAATTGCGGATTCCAGTTTAGTCTATTATCAACCAAATCTCCCAAATATTGAAACTGAGAAACATCCTCTACCTTAGTCCCAATCAGTGACCACTGATTGCGCTTGCCACGCCGATATTTGTCCAGAGAGAAAGTCATTATTTTAATTTCAATGGTGTTAACTTTTAATCTGTTACTATCAGAATATAGGCTCAGCGGCTTACGCTGATCTTGCAGTCCCCTGGGAGCATAGTCCATCAATACATCTGCATATCACAGCCATTGTATTTGTATATTACCTAACTTCTGAGGATATGCTCTGTTAGAAGTTAGGGCTTTGGGAACATCTGATAAGTAAAGGTTGAACAGAGTCGGGCCAATATGTGCCCCCGTTTGAGGCTGACATGGGTTGGTATCCAGTCAGTTCCTGTGCCCTTTATGTTCAACCTTCCTTTCGCTTTGGTGTTCATGTGTAAGGCCCTGATCATGGATAGCAGTCGCTGTGGTATTGTCCAGTTAATTAATTTGTGACAAAGCACGCCCTCCACACTGTGTCAAAAGCCAAACTGAAGTCGACAAAACCAGCCTACATGGGTTGGCGAATGCCCCAGGCAGAATGCAGATGGTCACTAAAGTCAGTATATTATCGGCAGTACTGGACTTCTTGAGAAAGCCTGTTTGATTGAAGCAGAGATCCGGATATTAAGCTCATCTAGGGGCACTTGTGCAAAGATATTAGCTGGTGTATTTATTTATTTTTATTTTATTGTACATTTGTATGGCACCTATACACAAGTGTTTCCAGGAGCCACAAAACAAGGTGAGAGGAGGCCTGGGGGGGGAAATGGGAACAACAGAAGTAAATCAACAAAACGGTATTATTGGCCTTGTGACAATCCTACCGTGCAAGTGCATGAACAAGGTAGTAGTGCAAGGGGGGAGGGGAGAAGTGCAGGAGAGGGGTGCCCCAAGGGTGGTAGCAAGCAAGTGCTAGGCGGGCCTAAGCGGCAAGTGCAAAGGGAGGCGTAAGGAAGGGGGATGCAGTGGGCAGGAAGAACCAGAATGGGCTGGTCCAGGTAAGGGAGCCCGAAGGCAAGTGCTGGGGGGACTGCTAGGGTGATGTCTGGCCGGTATCAGGTAATATAATCGCGGCAAAAATGTCACGGTAAAAACATATCACGCCAAAAATGCCGCCGGTTGACCCGGTAAAAGTGTGCCCCATTATACCATTTAAGGCGAGTGGGGGTTGTGGGGTTGTCCGCCGCTCCCCTTAAAGGGTATAATGGGTCTGGGGGTTGCGGTGATGTCCCCTGCATGTTTTACATGGACTGCGGCACCAAAACGGCAGCGTTTTTGCCACGATATTTTGTTACCACAGCAATTTTTGCCGCGATTATGTAAGACTCTGATGGGGCCTGACCCCGGTCACAGTGACAGAAGAGGATTGAGAGTTAGCAAGGGAGGGTGAGCTGTAAGGAAGAGATATGATATGATATGATATTTTATTTGTATCACACTCATACACAAGTGTTTCAGAGCGTGAACAAGCAAAGGGAAGGGAACAAGGGAGAATAAAAACAGTGATCTTACTAGGCCCAGTGACATTAAGAACGCGCAAGTGCAAGGAAAGGGGAAAAGGGGGAAAGTCTGTGGAAGGGGGGGAATGGAAAGTGCGGCACAAAGAAGAGAACAGGATAAATAAGAAGTGCAGTAAATAAATAAATGCAATAAATTAAATAAATACAGACAAATGCGTAATTTGTCAGATAGGGTATAACTGATAAGTGCAGAAGAAAAGTGGGGCATTGTATGGGTACAGATACAGATCCCAGTGCAGGGGGTGGCTCGGAGGCAGTGCAGGAGGGTGAGCAGATACCTTGGCCCGAAGGACAAAAGGAGGCCAGGAGCATGGTGCCGATGAGAGAAAGCAGACCAGCAAGGGAGAAGAGGGGCACAGAAAGGTCTTGAGAAGTTTCCGGAACATAAGAAGTTCCGGCTCAAGTCTGAGGGGTGAAGGAAGGCTGTTCCAGAGGGAGGAACCAGTCGAAGAAAGGGCTCTACCTCCCACTCTCTGCAAGTATCCAGCATAGCTAGAATTCTATTATTTATTCGATGATCTTGCTGCCCCTTTTTGTACACAGGCACATTCATTCTATCCGTCCAAGACTTCAGCAATTGCCCCGGAGATGCTAATTGCCTGAAATAATCTGTGTAATATGTTGGCCAACCATACAGAGCAGTGAGTGCCTTACACCGGCCATCCGGTCCTGCAGCCTGAGGCTGCTTTGTGCTTTTAATGATAGCAACAACCTGTTGTTTGTGACATGTG
The DNA here is from genome assembly GCF_040938575.1 of Ambystoma mexicanum. Classification (NCBI taxonomy): domain Eukaryota; kingdom Metazoa; phylum Chordata; class Amphibia; order Caudata; family Ambystomatidae; genus Ambystoma; species Ambystoma mexicanum. The sequence goes on along the minus strand of NC_090933.1, from coordinate 448,205,721 downwards.
TATTGCCACCTAGGATTTTTTACGATAATGACTCACAGTGTCAGAACAACTTAACCCACTGGTATTTAGAATATTGTTAAGATGGATTTCTGAACTCTGTGCTGGAGGGGCAGAGGTTCAGAAGGCCAGCCTAGTTTCTTGGAACAGGGTAACCTCTGGACAAGTCAGACCAATCAGGGTAGCGATGGCGGCGGTCAAGACTAGGTCTCAAGAGGGGTGAGGGAGACTGAAAGCCCGCAATGAGCACACAAAGCAAGGACGCTTACAAATTACTCCATGCAGGTGTTATATTAAAAATATAGACACATTTATTACAAGGCCTTTGTAACATCGACCATGGTAAAGAATCAGGGTAAAACTCCCGTAGACCAACACATCACAATCAATACAATATATATACAAGACCAAGGAGTCTAAGGAATTAGAAGCACGAAATATGCAGACCACCTAGATGGGGGGGAAAACAGGCAGTGCAAGTAATCGTTAGACCCAGTTCGACATCAGAGGCCAACTAACTAGAAGGAAGTCCGAGCCCTACGAAGAGTGGAGCCTTGTGCTCAAAAGTACCTGCACACGCGGGTGCCAACGGGCAAAGGAGAGTCTCTTCAGGGAAATCAGGCAGTTCAGAAAGGTGGATGAAAAGATGGTGAACAAATCCCCGTGAGTCAGACAAGGCCTCCACTTGGGGGCAGAAGCAGGGCATGAGTGTGGGAAAGGGTTTGCTGTTTACAACAGCAATGGAAAGCCACAGGCTCCTGCGGGCGGGCGACCGGTTAGGGTTTTGACTACTCACCAGTCCCTGATGCAGGCAGACCCAGGCTTCTCCGGTTCATTTTCGGTACTGGCAGGTTCAGATGCGATCAGAGGAACGTCTCAACGCCGTGTAGATTCCACGACAGCAGGAGTCAGGGTCGAGGGTGTCCAAGATGCAGCGAACACGCACAGGGTTGTTACCACAGCAGGGCAACTCGGCTACCGCATGTATTCCGGTCCCAAAGCACACGTCTCACTTCAGACCTGGGAACGCCAAGTGTACGAATCGTGTGAGAGTGCCGAGGACACAGGAGTAAGCAGTAAGCCAGACGGCGGTGACAGAGCAAGGTTCCTGTGTAGGCTGGTCAGTCCACTGGATGGCCCAGGGACGCTTCCGAAGGCTTATGTACAGGATTTGGTGAAGATGCCGAGAATAGTTGTTCCCACTATTCTCAAGGGTCGAAGCGCCTTTGCAGACCTTCTCGTACGATCAGAGGCCGAGTGGTCTCGCAGGACAACAGCAGTGCAGGGTGCCAAACCTTCAGCGGGTCACCAGCGATTCCTCGACTCAGCTTCTTAGTTGCAGGATACTTGGCTCCTTATTCTTCGTTCGTGAGAACTCAGGAGATCGACATGGTAGTGGTGTTTTCAGCCTCCTCTTATCCTAAGTACCCTTCAAACCAAAACGGAGAGGGCCCAATGGGAGATCCGCTCACAAACACTCACACCATACGTGGACCTATCACGGACCACGGTGGTCCCAGGCATTCAGGGCACTCTAGACTCTCTGGCACCCAGGATGTGTATTGGGAACAGACATCCCAGCCCACATCCTGGAGGCACACACAAGGCATGCAGAAGCCCGCGAAAGCGTTGTGTTTCACGGGAAAGTGCATGACCAAATAAGGACTGCCCTGGGTCGGCTCGACCTGGGGGATGGTGAAGGGGCAAGACGGTCAGCGGACAGGACAAAGAACCTCCTGGCATGGCCATTTTGGAGGCCAGGCCACCCATTTGGGCCAAACGCGGGAAGTGCGGTTAACATGGCAAAAAGGGGCACAAAACACAAAGAAACGATAACTGCCACTAGTCCCGTCCGTGACACACTTGCACATTTCATAATAAGTCCAGCGAGAGTTTCTAGGGCCTTTGGAATAACTAGAGACCCAAGAGTGCAGTAATGTAAGTTACGGTGCACTCTTGTTTCATGTTGCTCAAAAGCTGCAACATGAGGAAAGGACTAAGGGAAACAAAGTCTCCCAGGACTGACTGTCTTAAGGGCATGTCAGTTTCCCCGTAAGAATTGAGCGAAAGCCCAGAGGAGTGCAGCGGAAGGCTGCGCTTCTCTGGCAAAGTCTAGATCAGGGTGTAAAACAACAGCAAAAAGTTTGGGGGTTGACACATGGAAGGAAAGGAAAATTACCTACAATTATGAAATCTTTCCTAACACTCGCCCCTCCCAGACTAAGGACAGGGGGAACTAATCCACCCCTGGATGAGTTTCTTGTTCAGGTCGGTTAAACATTCTGGACAACCCATCAGCATTGCTATGTTGGACACCTGGCCTATGCTCAATAGTGAAGTCAAAGCCTTGCAGACTTATGGACCACCTAAGCAACTTTGGATTCTCTCCCTTCATGTTCATTAGCCACTTCGAGTGGATTGTGTCCTCCAACGTATTCCTCATTTTAGATGTATTCCATCCAGCTTTGCTGTTTCTCGGAAAAATTTTTGGCAGAGGGTGCCGTGCGTCGATGTCGTCGAGTCGATGGTCCCTCGAAGGCCTCTGTCGAGGGTGACGTCATCGGGTGTATAAGTAGCACGCGCGGCACCCGTTGGCCTCAGTTCTGTTTTTCCGCAGTTACGTTGCTTCGGACATTCGGCGCGCCTCGAGTTCTGTCAAGAAATATAATATAACGAAGAAGTAATTATGTCCTCGTCATCGACGCCGACCACGACCCCGAGATCGGGTTTTAAGAAATGCAAGTCGTGCGGCTCAAAAATGTCGATCACGGACCCGCACCGCGAGTGTTTGTGGTGTCTCGGGGAAGGCCACGACATGGAGGCCTGTTCGAAGTGTCAGGCGATGACGGGGAAGGCCTTGCGAGAAAGGAGAGGAAAGCTACTGGTAAGTCGGAAGGATCGAAAAGCCTCTAGCGTCGAGTCGAGACCCAATGGGGAAAAATCTCCTCGACGCGAAAGGCATCGATCTAGATCCTGAAGCGATTCTCATCGCTCGTCATCTTCGTCGAAAAAGTCAAAGAAACGACGCCATAGGTCTCCCTCCACCTCGTCGTCACACAAGTCTCCGAAAATGAAATGCCTCACAAAACATTCGTCTACTGAAGAGTGGGAAGCATTCAGGGTCAAAATGATGGAGGTGTTTGAGAAGGCAAAGCCTCAGTCCGCGCCTTCTTCGGAAGCCGGCCCGGAGCGTCATCGCTCCGACACTCGCGCGTCCTCAAGCCTGGGTGATCGTAAAAGGAAGGATAGGGAACCTTCCAGGACGCCGAGCGATAAACGCTCGAGTCGAGTCGCCCACTTCGGTCACCGACGGCGTCCGAGACCTATCACACCTCGAAGGGAAAACCGTTGAAGGCCACCTCGATGCCCTCGAAGCAGACCCTGTCGACGACCACTATGTCATTGACGCCGTCGACGCTTTTATCGACGTCGACACCGAAACCCTCAACGCCAAAGGCTCCAACCAAGCCAGGGCAGCCAGAAAAAGAGAAGGAAAAAGTTAAAAAACATGTAATTCCTTCAGAGCCTGGTACTACACCTCTTCCTCCTCCTCTCCCAGAGAAGGTTTTCAAGCCTCTCCCAATGAAGGAGTTTTTCAAATCCTTGACCTCAATTTTTGAGGAACAGGAGAGATCAGAGGAGGAAAATGTACCTTTTGGATTGGAGTATGGCACCCCAAATGTCCCAGAATGATCTCAGAGGAAAGCAGAATGAGGGATTTGGTAGAGTCTTTACACAATGCAAGTGGCATTGACACCTCTCCTGAGAATGACTTCGGTAGACCAGATCCAGGAGAGCATGCCAGTCCATCTTACCGTCAATTAATGACCAAGGTGGTAGATTACTTGGGTTGGGCTAGACCACCAGCCCAATTCGTCCAGGACGATTTAACAGACATATTGGACCATGGTCCCACTGAAGACCCAGTACTACCTTTTCGTGTAGCCTTACAAAACAGGGTGGCCAAGAATTGGGAAACTCCGGATTCTATTCCTCCGGTAAATAAATCCCTCGCATCAAAATACCGCCCAGCCATTAGCGACCCTGGCTATCTGTCAAAACATCCAACTCCAGAGAGTTTGGTCATACAGGCAGCCACAGCTTCCAACAAACTTGCGTACCCGTCTATCCCTCCAGACAGGGACGATAAGCGTGTGGATGGTTGGGCACGGAAGGTATTTTCATCCGGGAGCATGGCATTAAAATCTGCCAACTCCACATGTGCCTTGGCAACATTTTCGTACACTCTATGGGAGTGCATCGCAATGGCGGCAGAGCACATACCAGAAGGGGAAGAAAGGGAAGGTTTCCTAGCCATTGTTAGAGATGGAAAGGAGGCCATGCAGGAATCCCTTCAATCTGGATTGGACACTGCGGATAGTGTAAGCAGGTCCATGGGCACTAGCATGGTAATGCGCAGGTTTGCGTGGTTACAGAAGTCGGGTTTTGCACCGGACGTACAGAACCGCCTCCTGAACATGCCTTTTGACGGGTCTCACCTTTTTGGCAACAAGGCTGATGAGAGCCTTGAGATGTTGCAGACCTCAAAAGCAGCGGCAAAATCCTTAGGAGCTGCTATTAGGCAACCTCAGCCTTTTCGTGCGCAAGGGCAATCATGGATGGGATGATCCTATCGTTATTACACCTCATACGGGAAGACGAGAGGAATGGCCAGTCAAAGGGGGCAAAGAAAGGCCACTCGTGGTGGACGAGGAAAACGTGCTAAGCCAGCTCCACCTGCAGCCTCTTTGCCATCAGCAGCTGCAACATCCGCCACAAAACCACTTTGAGGACTTGCACCACAAAACACCTGTAGGAGGCAGGCTGTCGCAGCATCTGCAAGAATGGCGAGCCATTACTTCAGATGTTTGGGATCTAGAAATAATAGCCCAAGGCTATTGCCTTCCTTTTCTAAAGCAACCTCAAAGCAATCCACCAGATAGAAACCCGTTGAAACTTTCAAACCCGCTCCTACAGCAGGAAGTTCTAACACTGGTGGAGGAAGGTGCTATAGAACCAGTACCTGCAGCGGAGAGGAACAAGGGTTGGTACTCCCCGTATTTTTTGATCCCCAAAAAGGACGGAGGACTGAGACCCATCTTGGATTTAAGAAACTTGAACAAGTTCCTCAGGAAGGACAAGTTCAAGATGGTTACCCTTTCTTAGATCCTTCAGGCCCTTCAACTCCAGGACTGGTTGGTGTCATTGGACCTTCAGGATGCTTATTTTCATGTGCTGATTCATCTCAAACACAGAAAATACCTGAGGTTCGTAGTTGGCGACTCACACTATCAGTTTCGAGTCCTGCCATTCGGGTTGACCTCCGCCCCGAGGGTCTTCACCAAGTTAATAGTAGTGGTGGCAGCGCACCTCAGGAGAGGGGGGATTCATGTCTACTCCTACCTGGACGATTGGTTGATCAGAGCGCGCTCTGCCGAGCAAGCACTGGATCATCTGAAAGTCACCTGCCACTTCCTCCACAAACTGGGCTTCTCCCTCAATTTCAAGAAGTCACAGATGACACCTTCCCAACAGCTTCAGTACATAGGAGCTGTATTAGACACGTCCTTGGGAAAGAGCTTGCCTCCCAAGTCGAGGGCTCAAGACATTCTTCAGTTGGTTTCCAAATTCCAAAATGCCCAAAATCTCCAGGCTTACGACTTTTTAAAGTTGCTCGGCCTCATGGCATCCTGCATCTTTCTGGTGCCAGAGGCACGCTTGAGGATGAGATCCCTTCAATGGGCCCTAAAGACTCAGTGGTCCCAGTTCTCGGGTCAAATGACAGATCTTCTTCAGATTCCGAACAGGGTCAGACAAGACCTTCTATGGTGGACCTGTACAGAGAACATCCTAAAAGGAGAACCTTTTTGGCAACCCTGGCCAGAGATCACAGTAGTGACGGACGCCTCACTCCTGGGGTGGGGAGCTCATGCCAACGATTTGACAATCAGCGGTCGTTGGTCTCCATCGGAGTCCAAACTACATATCAACCTTTTAGAGCTGAGGGCAATCAGACTAGCGCTGAAGGCCTTCCTGCCATCTGTCAGGGGAAAGAATGTCCTGATAATAACGGACAACACAGTGGCCATGCATTACCTAAACAAAAGAGGAGGCGTGGGGTCACTACCCCAGTGCAGAGAGGCAATGCAGCTCTGGTATTGGGCGATTCAGGAGGGAATCTCTATAATGGCAATTCATCTAGCCGTGGAAGAGTAGATGACGGCAGATGCTCTGAGCAGGCAGAGCACGGTATCCCACGAATGGGAACTGGCTCAGGAAGTCATTCAAGAGATCTCTGCCCTTTGGGGAACCCCTCAAGTAGACCTGTTTGCAACTGGAATCAACCGAAAGTGCGAAAAGGTATTGCTCAAGGGAATTTCCCCCGAGAGGAGCCCTGGGGGACGCATTCGTGGTGGAGTGGAATTTCCCACTTTTGTACGCGTTCCCTCCGATTCTCGTCATTCCTCAGGTCATCAGGAGGCTGAGAAGGTTTTGGAGGCGCATGATCCTAATTGCCCCAGATTGGGCCAGGAGAATGTGGTACCCGGACCTTCTAGACATGTCCATCTGCCCTCCAGTACGTCTTCCCCAGAGAGAGAACCTTCTCTCTCAAATGCAAGGTCAGGTTCTCCATCCAGAGGTCAAAACGCTCAACCTTCATGCTTGGTATCTGAAAGGCTGAGATACAGGGATTGGAACCTTCCAGATGACGTTATGGAGGTGCTGCTTTCGGCAAGAAGGCCAGCAACAAAGTCTCTATACCGTTGCCGTTGGAAAAAGTTTTGCAACTGGTGCAGAGAAAAGAATGTCGATCCTTTGCGATGTTCTATTCCGGAAGTATTATCTTTCCTTCTGACCCTAGCACATAGAGGTCTGAATATTGGAACAATAAAAGGTTACCTTGCGGCGCTTTCCATTTTCAAGCGCTCATCAGAAGAATGCTCCTACTTCAAAATTCCTTTGATAATACAATTCTTAAAAGGACTCAATAATGTGTTTCCTCCTCACCCATTTCAAGTACCGATCTGGGATCTAAATTTAGTCCTAAAATTCTTAATGTGTGCTCCTTTTGAGCCTATGCACATGTGTCCATTAAGATTACTAACGTGGAAAACAGCCTTCTTGGTTGCTCTAACATCAGCAAGAAGAGTGAGCGAATTGCAGGCACTGTCTTCTGGGCCACCCTATACTGTGTTCCATAAGGACAGAGTTGTGTTGAGGGTAAAACCATCATTTTTACCGAAAGTAATATCTGATTTTCATTTAAATCAGAAAATTGTCTTACCCGCATTCTATCCTCCACCACATCCTTCGAAGGAGGAGGAAAGATTACACATGTTAGATCCGAGAAGAGCTTTAAGCTTTTACATCTCTAGACTTTCCAGACTTAGAGTGGACAACCAGCTGTTTATAGGTTACACAGGAAGGAAACTGGGTCAATCAGTGACAAAACAAACAATTTCACGCTGAATTGTGCTTTGCATTTCAGAATGCTACAGACTAGCTCAAAAAGACCCTCCGGAAGGGTTAAGGGCTCATTCCACCAGAGGCATCGCCTCCTCCACGGCCCTTCAAAGAGGTGTTCCAATAAGATCCATTTGCGAAGCAGCAACTTGGTCTTCGCTACACACCTTCTCAAAATTCTATAACCTGGATGCTTCCCAGTCCAGAGAGCTAACTTTTGGAAAAGCAGTACTATACTCAGCCATCTAAGAGTATCGAAAAATCTACCCCCTCCTCCAGAGGAATTGTCTATACTGCTTTGGGAGTCTATCTAAGATGAGGAATATGTTGGAGGACACAATCCACTCGAAGAACAAGTTACTTACCAACTGGTAACGTTCTTTCGATTGGGTGTTCCTCCAACGTATTCCTCATCACCCTCCCAGCCTACCCCTCTGTAGATTTTTCCAGGTTATTGCCATCTCAAATCTCGCAAGACTCATACCTGTCTGCCGGCACAATCTACACAGTACAAGATCAAAGATAAAAAGGGAGAAAAACAGAACTGAGGCCAACGGGCGCCGCGCGTGCTACTTATATACCTGATGACGTCACCTTCGACGGAGGCCTTCGAGGGACCATCGACTCGACGACATCGACGCACGGCGCCCTCTGCCGAAAAAATTTCTGAAGAGCAGCAAAGCTGGATGGAATACATCTAAGATGAGGAATACGTTGGAGGAACATCCAATCGAAAGAACGTTACCAGTTGGTAAGTAACTTGTTCTTTAAGGGCTTATGGTCAGTTTGCACAGTGAAGTGGGTCCCATAGAGATAGGGCCTCAGCTTCCGTAGGGCCCACACAACAGAGAAACATTCTTTCTCTACTGTGGACCATCTGAACTCTCTGTCCTTAAGCTGGCGACTAATGAAACCAATAGGGTGTTCCTTACCCTTCTCATCTACTTGTGATAGTACAGCTCCTATCCCAGTGTCAGAGGCATCTGTCTGCACAATAAAAGGTCTTTGGTAATCAGAGGCCCTGAGAACAGGGGCCTGGCACAAGGAGCCTTTTAAGCCATTGAAGACCTTATCACACTCTTCAGTCCATGTTACCTTCTTGGGTTTCTTCGGAGTGGTGAGAGCAGTCAGAGGGGCAGCTATGGTACCATAGTCTGCCATGAAGTTGTGGTAATACCCCGTGAGTCCTAAGAAGGCTCTCACTTGGGTCTGTGTAGTGGGGGTAGGCCAGTCTTGTACTGCTTGTACTTTACTGGGTGGAGGCTGTATCCTCCCTCCACCTACTTCATGTCCAAGGTAAACCACGGAGCCTTGTCCAATCTGGCATTTACTAGCATTTATGGTCAAGTGTGCTTTCTGAGGAGCCTGTAGCACAATCCCGAGGTGTTTCACATGGTCTTCCCAGGTGGTACTGAAAACTGCTATATCATCCAGATATGTAAGACAGAATTCATCCAACCCGTTTAATACATGATTCACAAGCCTCTGGAAAGTGGCAGGTGCATTCTCCAACCCAAACGGCATTACTCTGAACTGGTAAAGACTGTCTGGAGTTGAGAACGCTGTCTTATCCTTGGCATGTTCTGCTAGGGCTATTTGCCAATAGCCTGCAGTGAGGTCAAACGTGCTGAGATACTTGGAGGCACCCAAGGTATCCACCAGCTCATCTGTTCGAGGCAAGAGGTGTGCATCTGTCTTGGTGACAGCATTCAGAGCCGTGTAATCCACGCAGAACCTCAATTCAGAAGTACCTGCCTTTGGAACCAAAACCACAGGGCTGGACCAAGGACTACTAGAGGGTTCAATCACCCCAAGATCTAACATTTTGTTGACCTCTGTCTTAATGTAAGACCGTACTTTGTCTGACATTCTGTATCCTCTACTTTTGGTAGGTACGCTGTCTCCCGTGTCTATGTTATGTTTGCACCAAGGTGTCAAACCAGGGGACTGCGAAAACAGGGGGGAAAATTGCCTAAGCAAACTTTTCACCTCAGCCTGCTGTTCAGAAGTCAGATGAGGGGCCACTCGGACACCCTCAAAGGAGCTATCTGAAGGACCGCTTTGGAACAGGTCGGGGAGAGGTTCAGACTCCTCTTCCTCAACATCTGAAGCCAGTAGCAGTGCTGCGATTTCGACTCTTGGGACGAAAGCCTTCAGCCTATTTACATGGAACACTTTTGGAGCCTGTCCAGGCCTTCCAAGGTCCACTAAATAGTTGACCTCACCCATGGGCTCCACCACTGTGTAAGGGCCTGACCATTTATCCTGTAAAGCTCTAGGCCTTATGGGATTTATGATCAGGACTTGCTGACCAGGTGTGAAGTTGATGAGGGAAGCTTTCTGGTCATACCAATGTTTCACCAGGGCTTGTCCTGCCTTCAACTTGTCACTAGCCAGACCCATCAGGAGTACCATCCGTTTTCTGAGCCCTAACACATAGTTTACTACGTTGGTAGTAATAGGGGGAGTGGGCATCTCCCATCCCTCCTTGACTATGGCTAAGGGTCCCCGCACAGGGTGACCAAACAGAAGTTCGAAGGGGCTGAAGCCAACACCCTCCTGTGGTACCTCTCGGTAGGCAAACAGTAAGCATGGTAAAAGAAGATCCCATTTTCTTCTTTGAGGTTCTTCCAGAGCCCCAATCATACTTTTTAACGTTCTGTTGAACCGTTCCACCATACCATTGGTCTGGGGGTGGTATGCGGAAGAGAACTTGTAGGTGACCCCACATTCTTTCCACATAGCCTGCATATACTTCGACATAAAGTTGCTGCCTCTGTCAGACACAACTTCTTTAGGGAAGCCAACCCTAGTAAAGATGCCAAGTAACGATTTTGCAACTGACTTGGCAGTTGCCGTTTTTAATGGGATGGTCCCAGGGTATCTGGTAGCATGGTCGACCAGCACCAGGATAAACCTATTGTCTGAGGATGTTTGCAGGTCAAGGGGACCAACGATGTCGATCCCTACCCTTTCGAATGGTATTCCCACAACTGGGAGTGGTGCCAATGGAGCTTAGATTGTTGAGCCACTCTTACCAGATAACTTGCAGGAGGCACAACACCTGCAGTGACTTTCTACTTGCACCCCCATCTTGGGCCAGTAGAAGTGCATGGATAACCTTTGCTTGGTCCTCTTAATACCAAGGTGACCAGCAAGGGGCACTTCATGCGCCAACTGCAGGAGGAAGGGTCTTACAGCAAGGAGGACCACCAACCTCCTATGGTCTCCTTCTGTAGACTCTGTGGGCTCACTATATAGGAGTCCACCTTCCCAATAAATCCGATGCTTTCCAGGAGGTCCACCCTCAAGCTGGGAGCAGGCCTGTCTCCTTAGGCCTTCCAGAGATGGGCACTCACGTTGGCCTTTACTGAATTCTTCCCTGTTAGGACCACCTTCTACTAAACAGTCGTTTAGTTCAGGATGGTCATTGGGGTCAAATACTTCAGGCATCGTCGCCTCCTCGTCAGGTCCGGGCGATTGACCAACTTCCTCCACCGCAGTGGTAGGTGAGTTCGGGGGAATATTTTCTTTCCCTCGTTTTGGTTTTCTAACTCCTTTAGCCTTGGGTTTGCCCTTTGGGGGGGCAGCTCACTGATCTTGGTCAGTGCTGCCCTTGTTTGAGACCTTGTGCAGGGTCTGTCAGCAGTGTCTTCCACAAGCCCTAAAGCTCAGAGATCATTGCCCAACAAGACCTTTCCTGGGATGCTTCTCTGAATGCTCACTGGAATCCTGACTGCTGTACCATTGATAGTAAGATTTACAGGTATTACTGGGAACATGAGAGGTGGGCCGTCAGCCAACTTAGTGGGCATTAGAGTAGCTCTGGAAACTTCCTGTGAGTCTACCCAGGTAGAATCCACCAGTTTGACTGCACCCACTATCCCTAAGAGCTGGAGTATCTACTCCATTGATCAGCACACTGTCCTTAAAGTAGTGCTTGGTGTTATCTGGAATCCTAGCATAAGCCTCTGCGACTTTAGGCTCCCAGGAACCCAGGGAAACTAAAACTACCGCAGCTTCTATCCCACTGGGGAAGGAGTCTGAGGAGAAGGATGCTCCGGTAATCTCTTCTTCCTCATAGGAGGAGAAGGCCTGATTAGCAGACTGGACCCCCAAGGTTTTGACTTTACATCTGGGATCCCCCTTCACATGGTCAGTTGCTCCACAAGCAAAACAAGATCCATTGGGTCTGTTTACATAGGGAGGCTTATTATAACCAGAGTTCTGTTTCGGAGGCTGACCTCCACTACCCTGTGAGTTCTCTTGTGTCTTACCCTTATTTTTCTTTTTGTGGCCCTTTTGGGAGGAAGATTTATCAGTTTCCCCACCCTCCTTATCTTTGGACTTTTTCCCTTCCTCCTGCTTACCGGGATGAGTATTATCCTTATGGGATACTCAATGTGACACCCACAAATCTGCTGCAATGGCAAGCTTCTTAGGATCTATCTCCTTTGAATCTGCCAAATGCTGCTTAAGCTCAGGGGAAGAAGATGCAAAAATATGTTCCAGCATGACAAGACTTTTCATACCTTCAAAGCTAGAAACCTTATAACCTTCGACCCAGCCAGTCACGTTTTTTAAGGATTCGGTTACATAAGATACCCAAGTACCACCTTCTTTTTTCTTATACTCTCGGAATCATTTTAAATATTGGGTAGGAGTCTTTCCAAACTTTAAAATGAGAGTTTGCTTCAACATTGCAAAATCTGCTCGCTCAGCCTTCAACATTTCCATAATGGCACTGCAGCCAGAATAGGGGCAGTCTGCTAAGTAACCAGGCAATTTTATCAGCATTGTCAACTTGTTGAACTTCACACGCATACTCAAATGTATTCAGCCAGTCCATAATGTCATTCTTTTCCTCATACACACTGAGCAGAACTTTTGGAAACTGTGGATGAGAGGAGGCCCCAGTCCCATGTCCAGGACCCTTGGATCCATTGGCAACTTGAAGCTTGGCCAGTTCCAACTGGTGATCCCTGTCTTTCTGTTTTTCTGCCTGCTCAATCTTTAGCTTAGCCCTATTGAACTCAAGCTCTTCCTGGAGTTTGGCCATATTGAACTCAAGCTCCTTCTGCCTAAACAGCAGCTCTTGCTTCTTGAATTCAAGCATGGCTTCCCCATCAGCACTGGTAGAGGAAACATTGGACATTTCATCCTCCCTGTCCTCATGGTCGCGGTGGATGAGTGCAGCGGCAGAACTGTCAGTTCTACCAGTGGGAGCAGCCCCACCTCCTTCTGCACTGTCCTCTGAAGCTATAGCGCTACGCTGAGCTTCTTGCCACGCCATGATTCTTTGGATCATTTCCATTTTTGTGTCTTGCGAGGAGACACCTCTTTCAGCACACATCTTTTTCAATGTTTCAGATTTAGAAGCATTTAAAGTTAACAAGGTACTTGTTTCCATAGTGTTAAATGGGACTATGGCCTTTAAAAAGTTATACTACGACAATTCACTATGTGTCCTGTTAAGAATAACTTGAAATGCCTTCGCTCGTGCGCAACACTGGATACCTTCAGTCGTATCCCACCGCTGTACACCAATTTGTTAAGATGGATTTCTGAACTCTGTCCTGGAGGGGCAGAGGTTCAGAAGGCCAGCCTAGTTTCTTGGAACAGGGTAACCTCTGAACAAGCCAGACCAATCAGGGTAGCGATGGCGGCGGTCAAGACTAGGTCTCAAGAGGGGTGAGGGTGACTGAAAGCCTGCAAGAAGCACACAAAGCAAGGACGCTTACAAATTACTCCAGGCAGGTGTTATATTAAAAATATAGACACATTTATTATAAGACTTTACAAGTATAAGTGGGCAATTAATTAAGTTAACAGGGAATGCCCTTCTTAAATCAGGTGTAACACGAAGGTTTGGACAATTGCCAACTGAATTCGAGTTGAAGTGAGAGTAACCAAAGAATAGTCTGTTATCCAAAGCCAGGTAGTCAGCCTGTTCTTTGGAATAAAACCACTGTGGTTGAGGGCACAGTTATTTCTTACAGAGAAAGAAACTACTGTGGGTTTTAACGCCCACAGGGGCAAGGCTGTGTAGGAAGACAGGAAAGGATAGAGTTGAGTTCTAAATGTCCCTTCCTTGTGGACTCTTCTGTCCCTGTGTAGCGCTGCTGGGCCGCCTACAAAAACAGGGGATAGGATAAGAAGAGACACTAAATACTTCTAGATGTTATGCACCATTCAGCCTTGCATCAATATGCCCGTCAATCACTCTCTCCCCCTATGTGTTAGCATGGGAAGAGACAAGTACCCAATCTAAAAACAGTGTTTTCGTGATGAGGCGCACACACATCCACTGGGTTGTATAAGTTTATTTGCCCAAGGATTGTTTGTCACACCCCATCTACTGTAATTTTAAAAGGACTACCACAAAGTCAGGTTGCAATCACTCTGAAATTGTGTTCGACCAACATCAAAAGACAAACAGTCCAACACTCTCCACTTGGCCGTCTTCCTATTAGTATGGCAGGTGGAGGATGATAAAAAACTGCTCATGTATAGAAGGTATCTATCATATGTAGCAATTGCTGTCTTCCGGTTTCAGCGACTCATGTTTGTTAAGGACGCTTTCTTCAGGACAGTCTTTTTCTATGTATTGACAACACAGGGGTAAAAGAGCTAAGTTCTATACCTCCGTGTATCATTTCTAGTCGGGAAAAGTGGATAATCAATACTTTACCACCTCCTCGGTGCGGCAGGGCTGTAACGGACAGGTGACCTGTGCCAAGACAAAAGCATATGAAATACACACGTCACCATTGGTTGTTCACTGCGAGTAGATGGCTTGCAGGATTAGCAGGTTTCTAGTGCTAATCCTGTTCTTAAAAACACTACGCTGAGCGTGGTGTGGTTTACCTCTTTACTTAGATGTTACTCAATTGTTGTACATATAGCGGATGTTTCAAACAGGAGTTTCAAAAAAGAACCCCCGATCCCGTGGGCGCTTTGCTTGTATATTTTGTAACATGTCAAAATGGCCCGAATCAATCTCTCAAGGAATGCTGCTCAGGTGTATTTTGTTCATTCCCGGGTCATACATATAGTCACTAACCTGAAAATAGGTCTTTCCATCTGGCTCGATGTGTCCTCAGGTGACAGGCACCTGGTGTTTCTGTGATTCAAGTGAGGTGTCGTGCTCCTAGGACAAAGCAGACAGTACAAGCTCTATTTTCGTATGACTATTTTGATATAGAGTGCTACGTCTGATTCGTACTCGAAAGCACAATCGGGACAAGTGATGTCTATCTGTTGCTGAGCAACATAACGGGCTGGATTCCACTTTACTTTATATGCGGAATGATTCGGAAAGCGCTTACCGTGTACACAAGTCGATGTGCAGGAGGGAGTATCAAGAACCCATCTGCGATCACGTGCCGTATGTGTAACGTGTCACGTGTGCAGTGTAGCTACGTTATGCGTATGGAGGCGTCTATCCGGAAGTCAGGCGTCTTCTAGTGCGGTTACATTGCGTGTACAGGAAACGTCTGCCCGGAAGTCAGGCATGTTCCAAGGCTGGGAGTGCAGAAATGGGCGGCCTCTGCCGCCATCTGATGTCTTTCCTGTCACCATGGCAACGCTCATGTAGGGGATGTAGTTTATCATGATGCCACGTCTATAATAGACGTATTGAAGTTGATAGCGGTGCAACTTGCAGGTATCTCGAGGTAAGGGCGTGATAATCAAAGGTGCTCAGCCGTTCATTGCCAGTGTTTGCCATGCAATGTTCTCATTGAGTCCCACCTTGTCTAGTTTAAGACGAAATATCCACTTCTGCTCTCTTTTAAGGAGCAGATTGGTCATGTCTCTGCCTCTTCTTGGGCACATTACTTTCTCTATGATGGTCCACATAATTTCGTTGGCCTTATGTCTATGTATTTTGAAGTGCTCAACTAGTGGAGCATTTTCCCTTTCGGTTCGTATACATGGCATATGCTCTTGTATGCGCTTTTTGACAGGTCTCTTGGTCATCCCAATGTATTTTTTGTTGCACGGGCAGGTGATCATATAGATCACATTGGAGGTGTTGCAATTAGTAAGAGATTGTTGTTGCCATGGGGTTGGTAAGCCTAGTTCTAATGTTTGGGATTTTTTGGTTAAAGCACAAACGTTGCATTGTCCGAATGGTGTGTGTCCACAGAGTGGTGTGGTACCCCAGAGTGTGGTCTGTCTCATGGGATCCAGGGGTGGTATATATGAATGAATGAGGGTATCTCATATGTTCTTCCTCTTTTTGATGGTGAACCGTCGGATAGGCAGTGTGATGGGCCCCATGTTCAGTAATGGCCAGAGTTTTATAATTTCTCTCTTAATTTGATTTACTTTGTTGGAATAACTGAACACGGTAGTGATAGTATTTTCACCTATTGGGCGTGTTTTTTGCTGAAGAGTGATAGCCCGCGGGATGTTTCTTGCCCTCTTGCGGGCCGTTTTGATTGTTTTTTTAGGGTAACCCCTCTACGTCAGTTTGTCTGCCAAGATCTTGGCTTGTAAGTCGTATTCTTGTACAGTTGAGCAGTTACACTTATAGCGCAAAAACTGTCCGAATGTTAGATTTTCCCGTAGGCTCCGTGGATGGAAACTTCTGTAGTCCAGTCAAGTGTTTCGGTCTGTCGGCTTCCTGAAAACTGTGGTTGACAGTTGTCCTCCGTCAGTTTTAATTTCTACATCTAAGAAGTGAATCACTTGTTTGGAAATGTGGTGTGTACATTTCAGATAGGGATTCCTAGAGTTGAGCCATTCCAAGAATTGAAAAAATGAGGTTTCTGGCCCTGTATATATTGCCAAGTTATCATCTATGTATCTGGTCCATAAAGATATCTGTGATCAAAAAGGGTTTGTTGCTGTATAGATGAATTGTTCTTCGAATTCTGCCACATAGAGGTTGGCCAAAGATGGGGCAAATGTGACACCCATCGCAGTCCCTGAGCATTGTTGATAGAAGATTTCATTATGTAAGAAGAAGTTCTGTGTTAAAGCCAATTCAGCCAGTTGCATTATGAGATCTATTCGCACTGCCGGTGGGATCTCCAATTCTCGTAGCACTTTCTCCACTATTTCTAGTGTTGCTGTCTGTGGTATGTTTGTGTAGAGAGCCTCAATGTCTAGTGTCACCAGAAATTGTGTGGTTGGATCAAAGGTGACTTCTTGGAGCATATTAAGAACACTCATGGTATCTTTCAGATACGACCGCATTTTCGGGATTTTGGGTTTTAAAAAGAAATCCACGAACTGTGAGAGGGGCTCCAGGATGGATTCGATTCCAGCCACAATCGGCCTGCCTGGAGGTGGTGATGTGCCCTTATGCACCTTTGGCAGTGCATAAAATACTCGTAGTTTCGGGAATCTCGGTGTGAGAAAAGCTGCCTCTTTTGTGCTAATGTGTTCCTCGCATGCTGCTTCTTCCACTATGTTAGCGATAGTGAGCCGCAAAGTCTGTGTAGGATTCCCTCTCAGGATTTTATAATGGTTGGGGTTGTCCAGTAATTTTGCTACCATTGCGTCATAATCGCCTGAATTCATGATGACTGTGGCACCGCCTTTGTCAGCTTGTTTGATGGTCAGTGCCAAATTATTTTTTAGGCCTTGGAGTGCTTGTCGTTCTTGCCTCGAAAGGTTTTGAAAGCTTGGTTTTTCTTCTTTTTCAAGTTCATCTAGTTTTTTGAAAATGGCTTTCTCAAAGACTATTGACTCAGTGGATAGAGTTGGAGGATAGTAGGTCGATTTGGGATGTAAACCTGTAGTATCTTGTTCTCTTGCGCTCTCGGGGTGATGTTCAAGTTCTCCAAAGTGTTGCCGTAGCCGGATGTTCCTCATGAGTCTAGCAACTTCGATTCTGGTCTGAAATGCATCATGACGCGTAGTGGGGACAAAACACTGTTTTTAGATAGGGTACTTGTCTCTTCCCATGCTAACACATAGGGGGAGAGAGTGGTTGACGGGCACATTGATGCAAGGCTGAATGGTGCATAACATCTAGAAGTATTTAGTGTCTCTTCTTATCCTATCCCCTGTTTTTGTAGGCGGCCCAGCAGCGCTACACAGGGACAGAAGAGTCCACAAGGAAGGGACATTTAGAACTCAACTCTATCCTTTCCTGTCTTCCTACACAGCCTTGCCCCTGTGGGCGTTAAAACCCGCAGTAGTTTCTTTCTCTGTGAGAAATAACTGTGCCCTCAACCACTGTGGTTTTATTCCAAAGAACAGGCTGACTACCTTGCTTTGGATAACAGACTATTCTTTGGTTACATTTATTACAAGGCCTTTGTAACATCGACCATGGTAAAGAATCACGGTAAAACTCCAGTAAACCAACACATCACAATCAATACAATATATATACAAGACCAAGGGGTCTAAGGAATTAGAAGCACGAAATATGCAGACCACCTAGATGGGGGGGAAAACAGGCAGTGCAAGTAATCGTTAGACCCAGTTCGACATCAGAGGCCACCTAACTAGAAGGAAGTCCGAGCCCTACGAAGAGTGGAGCCTTGTGCTCAAACGTATCTGCACACACGAGTGCCAATGGGCAAAGGAGAGTCTCTTCAGGGAAACCAGGCCATTCAGAAAGGTGGACGAAAAGATGGTGAACAAATCCTCGTGACTCAGACAAGGCCTCCACTTGGGGGCAGAAGCAGGGCGTGAGTGCGGGAAAGGGTTTGCTGTTTACAACAGCGATAGAAAGCCACAGGCTCCTGCTGGAGGGCGACCAGTTAGGGTTTTGACTACTCACCGGTCCCCGATGCAGGCAGACCCAGGCTTCTCCGGTTCAGTTTCGGTACCGGCAGGTTCAAATGCGATCAGAGGAACGTCTCGACGCCATGTAGATTCCGCAGGAGTCAGGGTCGAGGGTGTCCCAGATGCAGCGAACATGCACAGGGTTGTTACCACAGCAGGGCAACTCGGCAACCGTGTGTATTCCGGTCCCAAAGCACACGTCTCACTTCAGACCTGGGAACGCCAAGTGTACGAATAGTGTGTGCCGAGGACACGGGATTAGCAGTAAGTCAGACGGTGGTGACAGAGCAAGGTTCCTGTGTAGGCTGGTCAGTCCACTGGATGGCCCAGGGACGCTTCCGAAAGCTTACATACAGGATTTGGTGAAGATGCCGAGAATAGTTGTTCCCACTATTCTAAAGGGTTGAAGCGCCTTTGCAGACCTTCTCGTACGATCAGAGGCAGAGTGGTCTCACAGGACGACAGCAGTGCAGGGTGCCAAACCTTCAGCAGGTCACCAGTGATTCCTCGACTCAGCTTCTTAGTTGCAGGATACTTGGCTCCTCATCCTTCGTTCGTGAGAACTCAGGAGACCGACATGGTAGTGGTGTTTTCAGCCTCCTCTTATCCAAAGTTCCCTTCGCACCAAAACGGAGAGGGCCCAATGGGAGATCCGCTCACAAACACTCACACCATACGTGGACCTATCATGGACCACGGTGGTCCCAGGCATTCAGGACACTCTAGACTCTCTGGCACCCAGGATGTGTATTGGGAACAGACATCCCAGCCCACATCGTGGAAGCACACACAAGGCATGCAGAAGCCCGCGAAAGTGTTGTATTTCGCGGGAAAGTGCATGACCAAATAAGCACTGCCCCGGGTTGGCTCGATCTGGGGGAAGGTGATGGGGCAAGACGGTCAGTGGACTGGACAAAAAACCTCGTGGCATGGCCATTTTGGAGGCCAGGCCACCCATTTGGGCCAAACGCGGGAAGCGTGGTTAACATGGAAAAAAGGGGTTCAAAACACAAAGAAACGATAGCTGCCACCAGTCCCGTCCGTGACACACTTGCACATTTCATAATAAGTCCAGCGAGAGTTTCTAGGGCCTTTCGAATGACTAGAGACCCAAGAGCGCGATAATGTAAGTTACGGTACACTCTTGTTTCATGTTGCTCAAAAGCTGCAACATGAGGAAAGGACTAAGGGAAACAAAGTCTCCCAGTACTGACTGTCTTAAGGGCATGTCAGTTTCCCCGTAAGAATTGAGCGAAAGCCCAGAGGAGTGCGGCGGAAGGCTGCGCTTCTCTGGCAAAGTCTAGATCAGGGTGTAAAACAACAGCAAAAAGTTTGGGGGTTGCCACATGGAAGGAAAATTACCTACAATTATGAAATCTTTCCTAACACATATGTGAAATCTTTTTTTTAAACGCACGGGCGGGGTGTCCCCCCTCTCAAAAAGTGGGTGGACACCGTCCACCCGTGTGGCACATCGATTGTTGGTTATATGTTGACACTGTGGAGAACAGGTTGAGTGGTGGCAACAGTGGGCTTGAGCTGTCCTCCTTGATGTGCATAGGCTTGCCAGAAAATATTTGGCCCCTGGGACTTCTTTTGCATTCAGGCCCTGAGACTATATGAGGTGAACACATATTATAGAAAGTCTTACACGTGCCTCATTATGGTTTTGCCAGGAACACAAAATCTACACCACCCTTTCATCTAAAAAAAAAAAATCTTAGCTATTGCTAAAGGTTGTTCTTCTTACAGTCTTACCTAATGTTTACAATTGAGTTTAAAAAGACAATAATGAAATATTGCTATGTGATGTCAAACACTCACACATCATGCGCTACGCTCCCTGGCGTCATCAATATAAGCATGTCGTGGAGCAAGGCATTGCACTAACCAAATGTCAGGACGATGAAAGAATATTCTCTTTCACGAGGAAGCACCAGGAATGTGAGGGCATTCTGCAGTTGAAAGGTAGCCAGTTAATGCCTTGCAGAGCCGGTGCAGCCCCGGATAGAACAGCGTCTGCGCAGTCTACGCTGGGCTGCGAACAACATCCCTTTCTACTGCTCCCGCCTCCGGGCAGAAACTAGGTAATGATTAAATCGTAGATGAGGGAATGGCAATAATAGGCCGGGCCTTCAAAGAAAACGAGGCCGCGTACCACGAAAAAGCAAAAAAGGACGTTTCGCACAGGCCTCCGAAAATTATGCGGTTACTGGCTTCAAAAGTTCCAAAATAAGCGACTCTGTCGCCCCTACCACACCTCGCAAAAACAAAAAAAACAAGAGGCAGAGAAAGCAAGAGATTAATTTCCAGTCTCTGGGAAGGCCCTGCCCTCCCCCAGGGGAAACGAGCGGCTGGCATGATGAAAAAAGCCGGAGGCTTCATGCTTTATAGGAGCAACTGAGAGCCCAGCGTGAACTCCCACTGTGGTTATATATCTTGTGCTTTAACCCTTTGCATCCTACAGCACATTCTTCAGCTTTTCTGCAAGTACAATTGGGGGCTTAAAGTAAATGCTGTGTTTTAAGAAAAAAATGGTGTTTATTAATTGTCACTAAGCACGAGAGCACTTAACAATACATTGGAATTTCGATAAACGGATTAGCACTTCTTAGATGATATGGGACAAAAATCACAGTGCCGGTGTCAAGAGGTGAACTCTCGTTGTGCCCTTTTGTGGACTACGCTAGGGTGTTCACCTTCACCTATGTGTGCACGGGCCCCGAGGGGCATGGCGTACAAAGATGACGGGAGCCAGTGTATAGAGCAACCTTCTTTATTGCCCTCTACATAGTTTCTGCCTCCTCGGGCTCTACTAGCCCCTCCTCTTATTTCCCCCCTCCCCTTGTCCGTGGTTTCCCTCTTCTTCCCTTAAGGTGGATCTTCTCTTAAGGTGGGCTGGCTCTATGTCGTAACACCCTCCTTTTCAAGCTCTTGTTAAATGGACTATACAAAGCCAAGGGCCAAGAACGCTCCTCCTCGGTGTCTGCTGTGGTGACGTCTCCCAAATGAAGAACGGAGGTCGAGGTCGTCCCTTTTCTATGTCACGCATTTCTCAGAAGTATTGCATTTGGTACAAAAGGAAAGGCTGATGGGTGAGGGCATCGCAGGCATGTACCCAACTTTTTCATGTAGTAGGTCTATCTTTCTAATAAACATCTCACGTGCCTTGTTTTGACTTACTACTTAAGTAGTCCTTTTAACAAATGTATGTTGAATCTTATTCCATGTGTGTAATTCTCTATATGTAGATAAATAGTTGTGCAACATTCATTTCTTTTCCATCTTTATACTTCCTACATAGTTTCCTGCATCGTTTTTTCAGAAAGTCACTTTACAACAATTATTTGTCAAACAGCCAACTACTCCAGAATGTTGATCACTACAGGTGAATCCACACCCCTCACACTCATTCTATTTCTTTGATATGACACGTTATTTATAATTTATACCCAGTGGTCGCTAAGCGCGGACCCGGAGATCGAACCTGTGTTGCTCCGTGTCGTCTTACTTACAAGGTGAGCACATTGCCCCTGAGCTGTCCTCCCGAGACAAGTGGCTCTGCAAGAAGTCCAACCCCTTTATCGGGTTACACTCATCCATTAGAGTGGTGTATCAGCTCATCTTCAGTTCTTTCGTTTCCAGTGGTCGACTCTGCTTTCCAAGTCCCAGAGACCTGCTTTTATACATTTTTCCCCCATTCATTCCAGCCTGGCTGTCACTCACACAGCAGGGTGGCTGTCCTTGCTGGACAGCCAGCTGGCCAATCACACCTGAGTGCATTCAGGTCTCCTAGGAGACTAAGCACAGGGAGTTTCGGGCACCTCTCTCACATCCTGTCCACCCCAGACACCCTGGCGCCAGAGGAGGGCTTCAGCACTGAAGCATGCCAAAGGCCAACAAACAAAGGGACCAAACCTGGCACGCAGAGACAAAACACAAGAAGGACCTTTCCTAATAGAAATGGTGAAAAAGAGTCTGTTTTCACAGATAGGTCCTGGAAGCTATATTGAAAAACATGACTGACCCGATATTTAGCTACCGTTGTTCGCGGTCGGGAAAAATCATGGTAGTTTGATCTAAACCACTGCCACCAGCCATTTAAAGTAGGAAAGGGTAACATGTGACTGTTACATGAGTGTTTTGACTGGGGAGAAGCTAGGCAACCCCTCCAGCACTCCATAGGAAGATAGTGTGTGCTGGGTCAGTAAATTTAGAGAGACTAGTAAAGTCAATTCAACATTACATGATCTGTGAGACAGTAATTAGTCCCAGAGAAGGTATTTAAACCTTGGGAAGTCTGAAAGACATCCCTGTGCCACTGCACTGAAGGTGCTGTGTGATACACAGAAAAGCATGATGCCTATGGAGTTGTCTTAAAACTCCATAACCAAAGAACACCAAAGTAAAACACATCAAAATGAAAAGTTCAAAGCCCCAAAATATAGCAAAAGAGCTAGAGGCCTCTAAGGTAGAGGGAATTTAGCACTTGTGTGAGAAATCTCCCTAACACTGAAGGATGTCTGAAGGGACAGCATGAGTTATTTCCTAATCACCCCTGCCTCAAGCCATATACACACATACACACACAACATAAGCAATGCAGCTATTTATTGAGCAGGAAATGTAGTCTGGTATAAGACCACGAAGAACATAACATGCAGGCAGCCCTAATCATAGTTTCCACCTGGTGTTAGTCAACTTAGGGTGGGTGGTGGGTGTGTGGCGCACCCCAGTGCGCCCCACCAGGCCTCTCAGCAAGAACATTCTCTGTTGTGTATGGCCAGTTATAAAAAAGTTCAGGGATTACACTTAAGGAAGTAGAAAGTATTGAATTCGAGGTAGATCATAGAGTGAGAGGACAAATGTAGTATTCTAAGACGGTATTAAGCCCCCATGCACTGACTGGTATACTGAAGCCAAGAGAACGCGTCCTGCTGTTGATTGATAGCCCACTTCATAAGGCATTCAAATGGGGGAAACTAGTTGCGTTATTCCAGCAGATGCTAGCTGGCCCTCCCACAAAACTCTGCCAACTCTGCTAGTAAGGCACAAGCGCAATATTTTGGTTAGTGGATAGCGGGTTTTTGTGCGAATCGGTCTCTAGTTAAGGACTTTCCATGTAACACAAAGTTGGCTCTGAGCAACAAACTACACAGGTACACCACCAGTCACCCTGGAGACGGTCACCCTTTCGCCATCCCAGGAGGCAAACATCCCAGCAAAAACCCAAGATGCCTCTCCTTCAATGCCCCAGAAAAAATGAACTCTTAACAGTACCTAATCTTTTCACAAGCCCTACAACACCACCGCTAACCTTGAACCGCCACTCTCTAAACCAGCCGATGCAAAACGTTCTTCTCACTGCTCATATAGGTGATTCTGTTCACAGTGAAGACAGGGAATTCCCCATTTCACTCAGATTTTCGGCAAGTAAATTTAGTATGAGTATTTCTCCTACTGAAAGTAGGTATTTGTAAGGTGGTAATTGCAAACAAACTTTTTATTTGTCTTTGAGGTATA
Organism: Ambystoma mexicanum; assembly: GCF_040938575.1. Lineage (NCBI taxonomy): Eukaryota > Metazoa > Chordata > Amphibia > Caudata > Ambystomatidae > Ambystoma > Ambystoma mexicanum. The sequence continues at coordinate 448,181,988 of NC_090933.1, read as the reverse complement.
TAAGTACGATAATGGTAGCATGCTGTTATACATTTCTTGTATTTTTTAAAAGGTGTGGTGTATATGCATGTGTGTGTAAGGCTTGTTTTAAACCATCTGTTGGGTGTCCTGACCCACGTTTAAGCTACCCTGCTACAACATTTGGTGCTGTGGGCTTAGGAAATTCAAGATGGCGGAAAACCCACATGTGCGCCGAAATCCAGGAAAGCTGCGCAGTTTGTGCGCCCACCAAAATGGTTGCCTCACTTGCCACCCACCAGTGCGAGAATGAAAGGCCGGGTTGCCATGAGGGAAATGGGTTGCCAAAGGAAAAACAGTAGCGCCGGTTAGCTTCAAAGCGCTTTAAAACCACCATTGGACTACCCGCACAGTAGTCTGAAACCATTGGGAATGGCAATGCTGATTGCCAAATGCAACCTAGAAGTGTGGGGAATTCATTTCTTAAATCCCAAAAATGAGTGCAGTACCAGTACTCACCACTATCCAAAAGCCGGCGTTTTAAAACCACTCTGTGTGTTTCTGAAGGCAAGTCAAAATGCCTATTTCTAACAGTGCAACATGTGCAAAATATTTACTGAACACCAGCAGACATTGGCAGAATGGAGTTTTGTGTGCCTACAGAATCTGGGAAATGAAGATCATAAGACAAGGTTTATAACAAGACTGGCTGAGCTGTGGATTGCAGCAGTTTAAGTTGCACTGGATTTAAAGACACTAAAATCGAAAATGTTTAGATTAAATGAGTGACCTATGTTTGGTGTCACATGCCTTTGTAACTGTTGAAATGTCATAGTTTTGCACTTAGAATCAGCATTCTAGCTGCATGTGTAAAATTGCAAGTTAAGTTAAAAAGCAACAAAAAAAACCTGCCAGTTAGCTGAAGGTCTGGCTTAAGGAACTTGATTTTGCCTAGCAACTACCCATCAGGAGTGAAACTTGAGTCACCACTGTGTTCCCAGGCCAACCTTCCTTTTGCTGCCCAAGCTAAGGATATGCCATCTAACTGATAATTGAATTTCCTGTGCTCTGCCAGAGAGTGAACAAAGCCCTCTCCACTCAGGCAAAGGTTTTTATTACAGACGTCGTAAAAAGTGGCTTCCTCCTGGAGAAGCTGGGAGGGGCACTGCCTGTGAGAAGCAAGCTGGCTTGGCAGAAACTGGAAAGACTGGTTTCTGTACCATGTGACCTGAAAAGACACACCCCTGCAGCAAGGATATGGTTTTATAAAAAGGGGGATAATTCATAGTGCGGACATGTGAAAATTTTATAAATGATACCATAATTCTTGTGATTTTTCTGCCCACAGTTTAAGACGTGGTAGGAACCGGTGGTATGTTCAGGGGGGTTTTAGCGGAAAAGTGGATATTACTCTAAATGTGTGCATGTTAAAAATCTGAAACTTCATCAGTTAATGTCCCTACCCCCTGCACACATGTATGTAAAGTTGGGTCCATGTCGGAAATTGAAAAAGCAGTTAAAAAGTCAATTATGTACACTCTTTGAATGCAAGCTCCGAGAATGAGCAGATTTGGACATAGACATGGCTAAATTCAGCCACACCATGTATATGTAATTTCAAACAACTGTGTAACTCTGAAGTATGGATTTTGATCATATATATATTTGGGTGCACAGATGATAAGGGAGGTTGTTTCAAGAGATCATAAAATGACATCAATCTGACTCACAGTTCAGTTTGCCAATCAAGCGGAGGAATGGAAGCCTGACCAATGACGAATGAGAGGGGCAAGTCTAGTGATGCAACACACACACCCATTCTCAAGAAACAGATAAAAGCAGAGAGTCAGGACACATAGAGACATTCAATTTCATCTGCCGCTGGAAGCCCTGCCGGAAAAATCCATACTTACCTCCATCAAACTCCAGAAAGCCAAACTAGAGACTTCAATCTATCCAGAGCAGAGACCAGACCAGAGAGAAAGCAGTGCTGTGCCTAGCAGAGACCAGACCAGAGAGAAAGCAGTGCTGTGCCTAGCAGAGACCAGACCAGAGAGAAAGCAGTGCTGTGCCTAGCAGAGACCAGACCAGAGAGAAAGCAGTGCTGTGCCTAGCCGAGACCAGACCAGGCGCTGTGAGCAGAATCCGGAAAGACCTGACCAGACTGAAGATCGTGACCAAGTCGCTTTCCTGTTCAAAATCTCTTGTGAGTACTTAGCAAAACTCAGAACACATCTCTTAGTTTAAATTCATCTAATTCAATCTATTTAACCTAAGTAGAACTGCCTCCTATCTGTCACCTGTCAATTCTAGTAAAATTTGTCACTTGTCAAAGTGTGCGTTTAAAATTGGCAAAACCAAAAACGACCTTTACTAAATTGCTCATATTTCCGCAACCGTTTGGGCTAGAGACTTGCAATAACTTTCATTTGGAACCTGAGATCCTAGGCTTTCCTAGGACCCCAAAACGGTAGAGATAGTCCTTGCGGTTCCTCTGTAATAGCGCTCGGCGCATCCGCGAATTTTGCCGCGATTTGCAATTTCTTCACATGTAAAAAAACTGCTGCTGCCTGATTTCATTTGCCAGAAATTCGTTTAACCTGCTAACTATCCCTGCATCATTGCTAGTGTGAGCCTGGACTAATATTAACTAGATACCACTCATCCTGAACCTCTAAAAGGGAATTAAGAGCGTTTCCAGCATATTTCTCATTCATTGCTAGCACCTATCAAAGCATTTGCCTGTGTTTTCAAACTTCTGTTTAAGCTTGCTGGATTGAACTGAATTACAGTTGATTGCATTTCTGAGAACTGTGTGTTTTCCTTCCATTTCCTTGCCTTGCATCAAGGGGGGGAGGGGAGTAGCCAGAGAAAAGTGATTACATTGTTTGGTTGAAATCATATTGCGTATTTTCTGTACTGCATTCATTGAATATTGCATCCACCTGAGCCTACATAAAGCATCCTCTACCACATTACACTTTTGTTCCTATTTACCAGTGTGCTACCTTATCCATTTCATGTCAACTCATTAGTGATTAAAGAAGTGTGCTAGTGCCAGATTCTCCGTTGTTAATATTTACCATATCAGATTAAGTGTGATATTCAATTATTAATTTATTAAAAAGTGTGATATATATTTTAATTTATCAAATAAACCTTTTAAACTTGCAAAACAGAATTACTTCTTGGCTCAGTGGGGTCAGGGGGATTCCAAGAGAGGGGTGTTATACAAGGGTAGTCATCCAGAACGCATGAACTGGACCTAAAGATATATCAATAAGGGTTTTCATTCAGTATTCTAGACTAGGCGTTAACTTGGCTGTAGTGCTGAATTGAATCCTCTTACAAAGTGGGGGCTCGAGCCGAGACGTTGGGTTAGATTTACCAGTTGTGCAGCTTAATACAGTGTGCTAACTGACGGGATACATACACCCGGTCGGATCACCACGCTGCATTACGCTGTGAAGCATTCCTCAAAAGGGACACTCCAAGAAAAGTTCTGTTCTGCAAAAATAAAATACTAACTTCTGTAAATCAGGACAGAGACCAATCTCTAGAATGACGACCTTAGTAGACATGAAAATAGCCAGAGAGCACCTCTTGCATAAGCTATTTGTGAGAGGTGAATGGACCGAACAGGGCCAGGATGTGTGGTTGCAGGCCATCACACAACAGGTCACTGAAACAGGGTCAGATATATATAGAGATCAGGGTCCCTTACATGTGGCCCTGAGTGAACTATATATGGCTCCTAAAGCCAAAGAGGAACACAATAAGATCGCCAGGATAGCAGCATACCTGTACCTATATATGGGAGACATGCAGGATAGATGTGCTGAAAGCCAAAATCTGGCAAATAGGCAACAGATGGCATTACAGAAGGTCCAATCTGATCTGGACTCTTCTGAGCAGAGGCTGCAGAGGAGCCAGGAGTCAGAAAATGACAGCAGACTGTACATTACTAAAATAAAGGAGGATATGGATGTGCTGCAAAAGGAAAAGTCAGAACAGGATACTAGATTTCTGGCCCTGCAGAAGGAGCACCAAGACAGTTTGGACTCCTTACTGCAGAGCCAGAAAAAGCTGGAGCAACAGATCAATTTCAACAGGGCATGCACAGAGCAGGTAGCCACCCTGCAAATCCAACTAGACAGAGAGAAAGAGGAGAGCAATAAACTGATCCTGAAAGACCTGGATACCCAGGCAGAGTTTGATCAGGAGCGCCAGAAAGCTGGTGCCTTCCAAAGGCAAAGGGACGACCTGGCGGCACAAATGCAGGCTCTTAGTCAGGAAAGAGACGCCTTAGGCCAGGAAGTCTGCCATTTAAAAAGGAAAATGGAAGAAAATCACCTGGCCCACCAGGGACTGGGTGACCTCCAAAAAGAAAACCAGAACTTGCTAGAGCACACCAGGAGGGTGGAGGATGCTCTAGCAAGAAAGGAGCAGGCCAATAGGGACACAGCTCAGGAGGTAACCCTCCTGCAGCAAAGACTGGCCCAGTTCTCCAGGACCAACCAGGAAGCACAGAGGGAAAATGAGGCCCTCTGTCAACACAATGATAGGCTCCAACAGCAGGTAGCGATGCAGGAGAGACTGATAGAGTCGAGTAAGGCCTTAACTGAGGAACTGAAGGCACAAATGCAGGCTCTTGCATTGCAACAGGGAGCAGGGGCGGATAGAGATGAGGTTCGCTGGGAAATGGAAACTCCGGAGCATAACCTCAGGAGCCCTAGTACCAGAGGCCCTCATACCTCTCAGTCCCTGGACTCTGCCACCCCCATGTCCCCTGGCGCACATGAGCACAGGGCCACAGGGATGGCAGATTACTATCCAGCCAGAAGCATGGGGCTCATAGGCCAGTACCATCCAGGAATGGAGGGGTGGGCATCCGGGTATGGGCACCCAAGTACAATACAGTTCAGTGGGGAACCCCAGGAGAGTAGGCCCATTAAGGGCATCCTGAAAACCTCTGCCCAGTTAGGTCAGTGGAGGGGGTACCCATCAAATCCTGACAGCAAGGAGGAATCTGAAGACTCCTCTGAACTGCGCAGGACACAGGAGACCAGGTCCCCACATTCTGCCAGCCATTCCCAGGCTCGCAGAATCCGGGAAAACCTGGAAGAACAGACGGGAACCTCTGGGAGCAGTGCCTCTGAGTCCGACGAAGAATGGACAAGGGTTACCCGAACCAAAAAGGCCAATAAGGCAAAAAGGGCCTTGCTCAAGGACCCCTTAAAGCAGATTAAGGCGATCAGGAGCGTCATCACGCCTTACCATAAGAACGCTAAGTATTCTGTTTGGGAGCACTTAGAGTTGTTTGAACAAATGATGGAGACTTTCCATTTGAAGGACAGCCAAAGCTGCATTCAATATGTAAAGTGGACCTTCTCCCCGGAATACTCCAGTTTCTTTGCGGGGCTGGAGGACCAAAATCATTTAAGATGGTCCACCTATAAGGCGGCCATCCTGAAACATTTTTCTGTTCACAGAAATCCTCAAGAGGCTCGCAAGGCAGCCTACAATTTGCAATGTGGGGAGGATCAGGCCCCACAAGAATTTGTGCAGGAGTTAAAGCGGGCTTTTGCACAGACCACAAGAAGGGTGCGCACGGATAGCCGTGAATTTATAAACACGTTTTTCCATGCCTTGCCCAAATATATCATGACCCAGCTCGTGAGGGATTTTCACGAGAAAAGATCTTTAGACTGGGTCATTGAACAGGCTACCCGCATCTATGAGGTGCAGAAGCCCATAGAAAATAAAAGCAATGCCCAGAAAAACCCCAAAGCCAACAGCACCCCTGCTGCTGCCAAGGTGGCAGAGGTAAAGGTCACCCCCGTTTTGGATTTGGAGATGGGGGGGCCTAAAAACCTACCTGCACCTAATAATGCTAGGCCCAGAAGGTCCTCGGACCAGTCGCAGACAGGGAGCCAGGGAGGCAGCCCCACAAATGGGGTCCCTCGCTCTCCTGACTATGTAAGTCCTCGCTACAAAGGTAACAGACCCATCCTGGGTTATGTGTGGACTCCTCCAGCCCAAGGGGGGGGATCCAGCCAAGCACCTAACCCAGGGAACTTCCCTCCAAACTTCCCACAGGAGGGCAGAAATTTACCAAACCCTGGGCAGAACTTTTTCCCCAGATATCCACCCGACTTCCAACCCCAAAATCATCCATCCTTCTTTCCTCAATTCCCTGAGCCCAGACCACTGAATCCGGGAGAGGGGAGGCCAAGGGTGGAGGGGTACCAAAATCTTCCCAACCAGGGGTACTACCAGAGGAGGGACAGCTACCCTTCCCGGGATCAGCCCAGGGGAGAAAACAGGGCCCCGTATCAGCCTGAGCGGGTTTCCCAGTTAGAGCGCCAGGTTCAAAACATGGCGCGGGATATGGGTCATATACTGAGGGCACAGCAGAACCCTCAGATCAGCATGCCGGCGCAGAACGCACCCAACTCTGGACCTGGTGCTCCAGAACAATGACGGGGGCAGCACCCCGATAAATCACCGGTTCCCAGGGAGGAGGCACAAAGGGAAGGGGGGTGTAAAGCCTTGGAGGAAGCTTCCTTCCTCACTTGTAAACAGCCCCTGGAAACCCAGGAACCGGAAACAAAATCTCTTGCCCCTGAAAGTCTGCCTCCTAAGGAGCAGAGGGGGGGTAGGAGAAACAAAAGACCCAAACAGACTCAGTTTGAGGAGGAGGTACAGATCTTCCATTTTGAGGGAGAGGGATCCTCAGAGGATCCTGGGAAAAGGATCTTCTCCTTCAGAGAGGGGGGAACTCCTCCCAAAGAAAAATGGGTCCCTAGGGATGCAAATCCAGACTGGGGAGATGTGGAGACTGAGCTACCGCCGCCCACCATCTCATCCCAGAACCAACAGCAAGAAAATCCCCTGGTTCAAACCCATCCTGGCGACTGCCTCCAAAAAGGGGGGGGCGGCCCAGAAACGGAGCCAGGGGAACCCACAATGGCTCTGATCTCCAGTTGCCAACTTTTTCTTTCAGATTCCCAAGACTCTCCACAGAATTCTGCCCAAATCTCTTCGCTATCGATGTCCAAAACCAGAAAGTTAGCCCACCAGTTGTCCAAAAATGTACATTATCTGTGCCCCCTTGAGGAGAAGGAGGGAAGATATTATGCCCCGGTACAAGTACAGGGGCAGGGTACAATCTCGGCACTGGTGGACACTGGATCTCAAGCTACCCTTCTGTCCAGAAGGGCCTTTGATGAACTGAATGCAGGAAGGGGAGAGGATTACCAAATTCCTCTCACCTCTCTTCCGGGACAACTACAGAACTTTGACGGGAAGGAAATTCCCGTTGAGGGGACTGCAGACTTGGACATTAAGATCGGGCGACACAAGTTGAAACACCCGGTCATAGTTGTGACCCCGGAAGGCACCCCTTGTTTACTAGGGAAGGACCTCCTGAGAAGGTTGTCACCCCTAATAGATTGTGTAAACAAGGTCCTCTGGACCCAGACTAGCCGACCGATAAAATTAAAACAGAGTGTCAACCATGTTAGTTTAAACGGCACCTGCCACATGGTTGAACAAAAATCTGACCATGTAGAATTTCACTTCCAGAACAACCAAATTCCAGACGTGACAGTCATAGCAGTAGGACAACAGACTGGTGCTGGGGGGTCCTCTCTATTTCTGAAAATCAACCTTCCTTCCAGTCTAAAGTGGTATTCCACGCTGGAAGGAAACACTTTGAAATTCTATACCAATCCACAATCTGAAACTCCCACTTCTATAGTCCAGAAAGATGTGAAATCAGCTCAAAGCCTGGCTGATATTCAGCAAATTGGAGAGCAGTTGTTCATCCCTGTTCAGTTAAATGATGGGAAGGACTCTGTTCTCGCTCGAGTGTGTGTGAGCAACGGTAAGAGCTTCATCAGCGAAGCCATGTTTCGCCAACTCCCAAAAGATCCAGCCATTCCCACCTTCAAACTGATAGACAAATGGGAAATGGACCTGGAAGCACCTAATTCCAAACATCTCCTGCCAAGCAGGTGTATGCTCAAAATCTCCATTGGCAACAAGAGCATAGTCCACAATTGTTGGGTCGTGCGAGACGTCACTGCCGCCTTTTACTTAGGCAGTGACATTCTCAATCGCTTTGCCATTAGTTTGGACCTAATAAACTTCAAAGCTTGGTCCCGATTAGCGGATAATCCCATGGGCTTTGATGATCCGGAAAAAGCATTTAGGTCAGCTCAATTGCTACCTTATGCAGTTGAAATTCAGGTTAAAGAGGAAGTCACCATTCCAGAAAGGACCCGACAATTCTCCCTGGAAGTGAAAGTTAAAAGAGGACAATATTTGCAAAACCCTGATGCTTACATACATCTAAATGCTTCTCTCCAACTGCAAGGGTTAGGGGTAAACCCAACTCCATTAGTCAACATAGAACATGACACCATTCCAATAGAGGTGGATAACAGCGACTTAAAGAGTATTACTCTAGCCGCAGGCACCATTATTGGAATGGCGGTTGATGACCGACATTTCTCCATTGATCTTGTAAATGAACTGTTAGGACCCATCCCCAAGGACTGTTTTGACAGTGACAGTGATGACAACGCAACACCAGACAGGATTTTTACCCGGCATGGGGGGAACTTCCTGGTGTACACTTCCTGCCCCTATGGTAAGGAAGATGTGACCTGTGACTTCAGGAGGGATGAGGTGATTTTCCAGGTCCATGAGGGCTGCCTTTCCCACCTGAAGCCTCCGGTCCAAATCAGCACTCTGACCAGGGACTTCTCCACCCAGCTGGAGGAGGCCGCGGAGATAGCCAAACCAGAAGTCTTTCCAGGCTTCAGGCAGATGGTGGAAGAGAGAGTCAACCTAGCTGATGCCTGTGTGACTCTGGAACAAAAGCAAAAGTTGAAACAAGTTTTCTTGGATTTCCAAGTTCTCTTTGCGGTAGACTCATATGACTGTGGTCGCACCGACATCCACACCACAACAATCCCCACGGACCCTGGCATGACTCCAGTGTTTGTGAAGCAATATCGCTTGCCTCTCGCATCAATGGAGTCCCTTACTGAAATAATTAAGAACCTTGAGTCCCGGGGAATAATCCGTCCAGTCCACAGCACCTTCAATAATCCGGTGCTGGGAATATTGAAGCCAAACGGCCAGTGGAGACTCTGCGCCGACCTCAGGGAGCTCAACAAACGGGTCCATACTTCCCGATGGCCTCTTCCCTACATTGACCAAGGGCTGGCCCAGATTCAGGGGTCACAGGTATTCACTGCAATAGACCTGACCAATGGATACTGGACCGTGCCTGTCAGTAGGGAGGACCAATACAAACTGGCTTTTACCTTTGGGGGCCAGCAGTACACCTGGACCCGGACTCCCTTCGGATACCTTAACTCCGGTAATGAGTTCAATATTTTCCTACATAAGGCCATGCCCCACCTGGGTGCAAGGGGTAACCTGGCTTATGTAGATGACGTCCTCATCAAAAGCTCAACTGTTGAGGAACACATAGCGGAGATCCGTTATGTTCTGACACAGTTGAGGGCCGCCGGAGCAAAACTTTCCTTTCAGAAAGCACAGTGGTGTAGAACCCGTGTTAATTTCTTGGGGCATGAGATTACTCCTCAGGGTCTCTGTCCCCAGGAAAAGAAAGTGGAAGCACTTCAGAAACTGAAAGACCCCACAACTCTGCGGGAACTAAGGAGCCTCCTTGGTCTGACTAATTACAGCAGAAAGTTCATTGAGGGCTACGCAGAGATCACCAGACCCCTGATTCATCTCCTGAAGGGGGGCGTCAAGTGGGAATGGGGTCCAGAACAAGCCGAGGCAGTAAAACAACTCAAAAGAAGCCTCTCACAAGCGCCTTGCCTAGCTTACCCTGTCAGAAACAAGGAGTTCTTCCTGGAGACGGGGTTCTCTAATACGTGCTTGACGGCAGTATTATATCAAAAGCATGACAAGGTCAATAAAGTAATCTCCTATGCGAGCAAAACTTTATCCTCTGTGGAGGAAAAATTCAACGATTGTGAGAAGGCACTCCTGGCAACGGTGTGGGCATTGAAGAATTACCGCCCGTTTATCCAGGGGGAACACATCATAGTGGAGACTCCACACCAGCCTCTGCAATATCTCCAAAGTGACAGAATCCGGGCCGGAAATGTGAGTAATTCCCGAATTACTTCCTGGATTCTGTCAATGCAAGGCTTTCCTGTGGAGGTCAGATATGGCCAAAACAAGAAGAGTCCCCTCGCGCAAGGTCTGGCTGACTTGCATGATTGTGCCAGAGAAAACTGTCTCGAGGACGAAAGTCTAAAAATAAAGGACAACATGGAGGCATACCTTAATTCCCCCCACAAAGTCTTTGAAGAAGACAAGTGTGAGGGAATGCCCACTGTGTATGTGGATGGATGCTCTTACCATGTCGACAACAACGGGGAGAAAGAACTGGTGGCCGGCGTAGGGAATGCATGGGTGAATGAGTCCCCAGAACCCTCCGCTGGATACAAAATTGGTCCCCGAAGTAGTCAGGTGGCAGAATTGATGGCTGTGCATCAGGCCATCCTCACTGCTGTCCAGCATCAACTCCACGAACTGGTCATAATCACAGATTCGGATTATGTACGGAACGGGTTCGTGGAGCACCTGGTTAATTGGAAGACCAGAGGCATGGTATGTGCTAACAACAAACCCTTGAAACATGGGAAGTTGATCCAAAACATTGATGATCTGGTCACCTCGAATGGGATGACCATCTATTGGAAGAAGATCAAGGGTCATTCCAAAGTAGAGGGACCAGACAAAACTGGAAATGACTTAGCTGATCAGCTGGCCAAAACCGGGGCCATCCAAGGGGATCTAATTGAGATTGAGTCCCTGTTGGGGGAAATCCAGGTCACTGCCATCACTAGGTCCCAGACAAATGCTCACAACGACCTCTCAATTGCACAATGGAGTAAGGAGACCCCTGATGCTGATTTGATTACTGCTCAGAAGGGGGATCCAATAATTGGTAAATTTTACCAGCACCTTGAGGACCCTGAGAACTTTCCCCTGACGGATACCGATTACATTGGGAAAGAGGACCTAAGAGTGTTGATGAAATGTCCAAAAATGTTCCGAATCCAAGACGGTTTGTTGGTAAGGAAATCCAAAGCTGGCCACGACCAGTGGGTGGTTCCTACCTCATTCCGAAGCCTGATGTTAAGTCACGCCCATGATGCGGCCACTGCCGGTCATAGGGGGTTTCACACAACATTGGAAATCTTAAGAGAGGTTGCATACTGGCCACACATGGGGCAGGACCTCGACCAGTACCTGAAGGGTTGCCTTGTGTGTGCACAATTTCAGCCATCATCCCTCACACACCGGGCGCCTTTACAAAAGAGGGGAATGACACTGCCATGGTCAGATTTACAAATCGACTTTGTAGGCCCTGTGATTCGCTCGGCTAGGGGGAATAAGTACATGTTGACTGTGACATGCTTGTTTACCAAGTGGGTGGAATGTCTCCCAGCCCCAAATTGCAAGGCAGAAACTGCAGCTGCCTTGATGATTAACCACATCTTTTCCCGTTTTGGTCTACCTCAAAGGATTGAGTCAGACAGAGGTAGCCACTTCACCAGTGAAGTAATGACAAAGATGTGGGAGATACTGGGGGTCAAGAGAAAGCTGCATATTGCTTACAGACCAGCTTCTTCTGGGGCAGTAGAGAGATATAACCGGACAATTGTGAGCATATTAAAGAAGTTTGTGGCAGATTCTGGGCCAAGTTGGGATATCCGATTACCTCTGGTCCTAATGGCTATCAGATCTACCCCTTCATCTGCAACCAAAATGTCACCATTTGAGTTGATGACTGGGCGCAAGATGGTGCTTCCTCAGCATTTGCTCTACAGGACCCAAGAGCAGACACTGATAAATGCCTCCACAACTCATGTATGTGGAGAATTTAAGGAAACACCTCCAACATGCTTTTGCTTATGCTCAGCGGAATCTAGAAAGATCAGCTGATAGCATGAAGACCCACTATGACCTGAAAACTTCCAGGAAGGAATATCAGGTGGGAGACCGGGTCTATCTATACAACTTCCAAAGGAACCAGGCCAAGCAGCGCAAATTTTTGCCTACATGGAAGGGACCCTTTGAGATCATCGACAAGATCTCCCCTGTGGCCTACAAGATCCGCATCCCCAAAGGCGGTTCGGCAGAGGGGGAAGACAAGTGGGTCCACATAAACCAGTTGAAATGTTGCCATCCCAGGCACACTCTGCAACAACTGGAGGAATCCTCTGGAATCCTAGCGGGTACTGTCTCAGACTAATTCAGTTCCAATCATAAAACATACCACATCTAGTCTCTAAAATATTGTGATTTGCATGAAACTGTCTCTTAGTTATACTGTTTTTTTTTATCAAAGTAAGAATGTAATGTTTCGTCATGATGAAATGCATATGCTGTCCCACCATCTCAACAGTGGTGGAAAAACGTCTATGAGTAGGTATTGCCGCTCTTCCTTTGTCGTCCTAGGAGAAAGAAGACCTTGAGACTGGCCAAGGAGGATGATCCGGAGACCGGGAACGAAGATCCAATGGGCCCAGTGGACCGCCCAATACTCCCATCAGGACTGGCGAGGAGAACCGATCGATCAGTACCGGATGGAGAAGAAGATGCTGAACTGTGCCATCTACAGAAGAGGAAGAAGATTATGCGGACAGACCGGTGCGTGGGTCAAAACCCATGGGCACGCGACTCCCCATCGACTCAAATTCAAAGTGCAGTCGCGTGGGGGGGCTTGTTGGGTGTCCTGACCCACGTTTAAGCTACCCTGCTACAACATTTGGTGCTGTGGGCTTAGGAAATTCAAGATGGCGGAAAACCCACATGTGCGCCGAAATCCAGGAAAGCTGCGCAGTTTGTGCGCCCACCAAAATGGTTGCCTCACTTGCCACCCACCAGTGCGAGAATGAAAGGCCGGGTTGCCATGAGGGAAATGGGTTGCCAAAGGAAAAACAGTAGCGCCGGTTAGCTTCAAAGCGCTTTAAAACCACCATTGGACTACCCGCACAGTAGTCTGAAACCATTGGGAATGGCAATGCTGATTGCCAAATGCAACCTAGAAGTGTGGGGAATTCATTTCTTAAATCCCAAAAATGAGTGCAGTACCAGTACTCACCACTATCCAAAAGCCGGCGTTTTAAAACCACTCTGTGTGTTTCTGAAGGCAAGTCAAAATGCCTATTTCTAACAGTGCAACATGTGCAAAATATTTACTGAACACCAGCAGACATTGGCAGAATGGAGTTTTGTGTGCCTACAGAATCTGGGAAATGAAGATCATAAGACAAGGTTTATAACAAGACTGGCTGAGCTGTGGATTGCAGCAGTTTAAGTTGCACTGGATTTAAAGACACTAAAATCGAAAATGTTTAGATTAAATGAGTGACCTATGTTTGGTGTCACATGCCTTTGTAACTGTTGAAATGTCATAGTTTTGCACTTAGAATCAGCATTCTAGCTGCATGTGTAAAATTGCAAGTTAAGTTAAAAAGCAACAAAAAAAACCTGCCAGTTAGCTGAAGGTCTGGCTTAAGGAACTTGATTTTGCCTAGCAACTACCCATCAGGAGTGAAACTTGAGTCACCACTGTGTTCCCAGGCCAACCTTCCTTTTGCTGCCCAAGCTAAGGATATGCCATCTATCTGATAATTGAATTTCCTGTGCTCTGCCAGAGAGTGAACAAAGCCCTCTCCACTCAGGCAAAGGTTTTTATTACAGACGTCGTAAAAAGTGGCTTCCTCCTGGAGAAGCTGGGAGGGGCACTGCCTGTGAGAAGCAAGCTGGCTTGGCAGAAACTGGAAAGACTGGTTTCTGTACCATGTGACCTGAAAAGACACACCCCTGCAGCAAGGATATGGTTTTATAAAAAGGGGGATAATTCATAGTGCGGACATGTGAAAATTTTATAAATGATACCATAATTCTTGTGATTTTTCTGCCCACAGTTTAAGACGTGGTAGGAACCGGTGGTATGTTCAGGGGGGTTTTAGCGGAAAAGTGGATATTACTCTAAATGTGTGCATGTTAAAAATCTGAAACTTCATCAGTTAATGTCCCTACCCCCTGCACACATGTATGTAAAGTTGGGTCCATGTCGGAAATTGAAAAAGCAGTTAAAAAGTCAATTATGTACACTCTTTGAATGCAAGCTCCGAGAATGAGCAGATTTGGACATAGACATGGCTAAATTCAGCCACACCATGTATATGTAATTTCAAACAACTGTGTAACTCTGAAGTATGGATTTTGATCATATATATATTTGGGTGCACAGATGATAAGGGAGGTTGTTTCAAGAGATCATAAAATGACATCAATCTGACTCACAGTTCAGTTTGCCAATCAAGCGGAGGAATGGAAGCCTGACCAATGACGAATGAGAGGGGCAAGTCTAGTGATGCAACACACACACCCATTCTCAAGAAACAGATAAAAGCAGAGAGTCAGGACACATAGAGACATTCAATTTCATCTGCCGCTGGAAGCCCTGCCGGAAAAATCCATACTTACCTCCATCAAACTCCAGAAAGCCAAACTAGAGACTTCAATCTATCCAGAGCAGAGACCAGACCAGAGAGAAAGCAGTGCTGTGCCTAGCAGAGACCAGACCAGAGAGAAAGCAGTGCTGTGCCTAGCAGAGACCAGACCAGAGAGAAAGCAGTGCTGTGCCTAGCAGAGACCAGACCAGAGAGAAAGCAGTGCTGTGCCTAGCCGAGACCAGACCAGGCGCTGTGAGCAGAATCCGGAAAGACCTGACCAGACTGAAGATCGTGACCAAGTCGCTTTCCTGTTCAAAATCTCTTGTGAGTACTTAGCAAAACTCAGAACACATCTCTTAGTTTAAATTCATCTAATTCAATCTATTTAACCTAAGTAGAACTGCCTCCTATCTGTCACCTGTCAATTCTAGTAAAATTTGTCACTTGTCAAAGTGTGCGTTTAAAATTGGCAAAACCAAAAACGACCTTTACTAAATTGCTCATATCTCCGCAACCGTTTGGGCTAGAGACTTGCAATAACTTTCATTTGGAACCTGAGATCCTAGGCTTTCCTAGGACCCCAAAACGGTAGAGATAGTCCTTGCGGTTCCTCTGTAATAGCGCTCGGCGCATCCGCGAATTTTGCCGCGATTTGCAATTTCTTCACATGTAAAAAAACTGCTGCTGCCTGATTTCATTTGCCAGAAATTCGTTTAACCTGCTAACTATCCCTGCATCATTGCTAGTGTGAGCCTGGACTAATATTAACTAGATACCACTCATCCTGAACCTCTAAAAGGGAATTAAGAGCGTTTCCAGCATATTTCTCATTCATTGCTAGCACCTATCAAAGCATTTGCCTGTGTTTTCAAACTTCTGTTTAAGCTTGCTGGATTGAACTGAATTACAGTTGATTGCATTTCTGAGAACTGTGTGTTTTCCTTCCATTTCCTTGCCTTGCATCAAGGGGGGGAGGGGAGTAGCCAGAGAAAAGTGATTACATTGTTTGGTTGAAATCATATTGCGTATTTTCTGTACTGCATTCATTGAATATTGCATCCACCTGAGCCTAAATAAAGCATCCTCTACCACATTACACTTTTGTTCCTATTTACCAGTGTGCTACCTTATCCATTTCATGTCAACTCATTAGTGATTAAAGAAGTGTGCTAGTGCCAGATTCTCCGTTGTTAATATTTACCATATCAGATTAAGTGTGATATTCAATTATTAATTTATTAAAAAGTGTGATATATATTTTAATTTATCAAATAAACCTTTTAAACTTGCAAAACAGAATTACTTCTTGGCTCAGTGGGGTCAGGGGGATTCCAAGAGAGGGGTGTTATACAAGGGTAGTCATCCAGAACGCATGAACTGGACCTAAAGATATATCAATAAGGGTTTTCATTCAGTATTCTAGACTAGGCGTTAACTTGGCTGTAGTGCTGAATTGAATCCTCTTACACATCACACAATAAAAACATAGAAAATCGCCATTCCAATGCAATCGCAGCATGGGCAGAGGGCAGTTGAGGAAGCTGTGCACTGTCAAAGTATTCATCTTAGCGCCCATCCTTCCACACCCTCTTGTGACATACATCTCTGCCCATCATTAGCCATGATATTGCTTCTCTGATCAGTTAAAAGGCTTGATAGGCAGAGCCGGCTGTAGGCATGTGCCACCCAGATGGTCGCCAGGGGGCCACATTTGCCTCCCATTAGCCGGCCTACCACGCCAGCTCGGGGAGGTCTTTCAAGGGCTCCCCAAGCTGGTGTGGTGGGTGATAGTGTAGCAGGCACTCTATTGAAGTGAAATGCGTCCCGCTCTCTTGCTGGCGCTGGGCACTACAGCACGGGAGTGGGGTGCTTTTTATTACAATAGGGTAGTGCTGCTAAACCAGCACAGGGCAGCCCTGAAAGGCTGCCCCATGCTGGTCTGGCAGCAGAGCTCTATTGAAGAGATTAACTCCCCGCTCCAGCACTGGAGGTGGGGAGGGGGGTTTAATCACTGAAATAAATAGAGCATCTCTGCTAGTTTGCTGCTGTGCACTATTTAGAAGAGCAACTGCAAATTTGGCACATTCCCCCATGCACCGCGTGGAGGGTGCCACATTTATTTTAATCACCCTGGGCGCTGCCAGAACTAACTCAACTTTCAACACAAAACACAGATTTCATCTACAAATGCTTATCCTGGGGCGGCTCAAGAGAATCACAGCTTTTCACAGTGGGAGAAAATTTACCAAATTAAAGTGTTCGCTTGTAGGGACGTCCTTGAGTCACTCGCCAATACTTTCTTCAGTTATGATACAGAATTTAAGGATATAAACTGGGGGGGGTGAAGAATGTAGAAGTAAATGCTGGCTGGCAGCAAAGAAAAGCATAATAAGACTGCCAGCTAACAAGCAACCCCTATATTGAGGGAAGGACTGATGGCCTGCAATGTCTGCTCAAGCTGCGACTGAAAATTCTCCATATATAACACACGCTGGAGACCAAGTAATAATACTGGGTCACACAACCGCTCTCATATGGGGCCCAAGATGGGCACGTATTTATATCTGATTCACGACAATATGTTCAAGTATCCATAATGTACCATACTTCTTAGAGAAAGGAAAATGAGTCTTTCTGATTCATATCAAAAATGATTTATCCATAATAGTTCAAACAAAAAGCTATCACTAATAATCCTTAGTGAGGAAGCAGTTGCCACAATCCACATGTATTAGACTAAAAAAGCCAATGCATTTCGGAAATTATTTCCTTCATCAGGGTGAGTCTCATTGGTGTGGTCAGTGGTGAAAAACAGAACGTCCTGCGTTCATGCCCACTCAGCAGTGGGTTGTAAGTGCATAATGAACTATTATGGATAAATCATTTTTGATATGAATCAGAAAGACTCATTTTCCTTTCTCTAAGAAGTATGGTACATTATGGATACTTGAACATATTGTCGTGAATCAGATATAAATACGTGCCCATCTTGGGCCCCATATGAGAGCGGTTGTGTGACCCAGTATTATTACTTGGTCTCCAGCGTGTGTTGCAATCATAAGTCCGGGTGTCTCCAGACTTGTCACAGCCAGCTCCTTTTCAATTGGATGTATATTCTTTTTTGAAACATTTGATTTTTACTTGAATATTCTGAACATTTTTGAATACATGGTGGTGCCCACTCTCTTCTCTGTTTGTTTAATTCTCCATATATAACCTGTGAGAATCTAAAAACCTAGAGTGAGGGCTGGAGAAAATGTGAAGAATGTGATAGCGTGTGAATAAGATTTATGTACAAGGGAATTATATTAGAGACAGCTTTTGACCTCTCTTTAACTTCCCCCTCCTTCCTTCTATTCTGTGAGCCGCTGTTAAGTGTGGGTTATACACATCGTAATATAAAATGTGGCGACTTCTATTCTATGTCAAGACGGAGGCGAGCATTAAGCTTCATCTTCTCTTTATTCTACTCTCCAGCAGTTTCAACAAATAATGTAAATTTTAAACTTCTTATTTTAAAATAACACTTTTATTTTTCTAAACTTCAAGTCCCATCATTCGTTGTAGTCCCTTTAGTCCCTTAGCCATGTGACCTAGTCCTTCCTCTTCCTCTGTTCCTCCTCTTCGTTTCCTGCTCTCCAGAAGATAAGTACTATCCTACTTCAGCTGCGCAATATTAGGCATTTATTGTTAAGTTAAACGTAGGGTACAAGCTAATCACTAATTATTTAAATGTGTGGGGATTGTCTGTAGGCCCCCGTAGAAGCGCAGTGCTGCAGCGTTAGGAATAACATAAGATAATAAGAGGATTCGGTTGCCCCGTGCCGCACTACTCGGCACCTCAGGGGCTTGTCGAACACCTCATTAGCCGTCAAATTTGCAGCGCTGTGTTTGTGCCAAAGAGTAAGTAGCCCCCACCCTTGAGGAGGAGGAGCAAGCGCTCAAGCGGGAATCTAAGCCTGTCAGCGGCGGCGCCGCAAGACTAGCAGGCCCCTCCTTTGTGTGGGTGGAGTAAGTGACGTGAGCCTTCTGAAGCTCTGTCAGATGAGGAAAAGCGGCCCCCACCCTTGCGAGGGCGGGGCCAATTATGGCGAATAAGCCGAACGCAAGGCTCATAGCTCCTCACACAGAGCCCCCACCCTTGGGGGGGGCGGAGCCAGAGCGTAACGCTCGGAGAAAGCTTTGTGATAAGAAGCTTGTATTATCACGCAACGATACGGAACAATGTCATAAGCCCTTTAAGCTCGCCCATATCACAGAAAAAGTGAATTTCACACGTGATATACAATAACTGTCCTGTACAGACCTGCACAATATCAGCCACGGTGCAGACACGGTGCAGCCTCACAATCAAAGTGAATCAGTGGATGTACCATTACACCTGAAAGGTTATTGTTAAGTCACCTAACAGCACTAAACACGGCAAACATCGAATGGAGTGAAGAAGAACAAGAGGCAGTCTACCCAGAAGACTTAGCCTATAGTTTCAAAGAAGTGCTGGGGGATTCACTCACGGAGGCAGTGGCTCGGGGGTCAGACCCCTACAGGAAAGACTACAGACAATAGAATTGTTTCTGAGCCAGAAGGACAAGTGCACCAAGCTGGAAGAAAGCACATCCACAAGGGTCACTCCAAAAGACCCAAAGGGGTGTAATAAGGCCCGGAAGAGCAAAGACTCTTCTGACCCCCGGGCCAAATGGGAGGGGCAGGGGCAAGGGCCTCGGAGGCTTCAGACGCTTTCAATAGATTGAAAGAAGCGTTCATGAAAGAATCACAGGTGCCGAGCCTCGAGACCCCTACCCAGGGGATGATAATATGGGCTATCCAGAAGAATGTTTCCCAGAAGAGGAACCACCAGAATCCCCTACCTCATCACAGGAGGATGCAGATAACGAAGCGGATGAGGAAAGCCAACCTCTGCCAAAGAAAAGGCTGTGAAAACTCCATAATATAGAGGAGGAAGAAACCTCAGACATGTTCCATCCAGAGGAGATCAGGAATCTGAAATCCTCGGAGTGGGTGCCTTCAGCGAGGGTCGCAAAGTACATGGCCCAAAGATTGAGGAAAGCGCTGGAGAAGGAAGTTAGACAGAGAATGAAGGCAGAGTGCCCAAAACCAGAACTACCGGGCAAAGTAGCAGAAGCCCCAGAGCTAGACCCGAAAATGTTATCTTTTGTCTCCAAGTCCAACAGAGACCCCAGGAAGGGCATAGATCGCTCATGGAAAAGCTGTCAAGAAAAGGTCCTAGACCTAGCTGGGCCTCTGGCTAAAATTATGGACTTAGCCGAGCGAGCTAAGGACACAGGAGAGGAGGTGGACCCTGGAGTCTTAGCGAACTGGGCTCAGCGAGCCGTATGCCTACTAGGCAATGCCAATTGCGTAATATCGTCCGAACGCAGGAGAGGGCTCCTGCTCAAGATCGATCACAAACTGGGAGATCTATCACCATATGAAACAGGCAAGGCAGCTCAGGGTCTGTTGTTCG
Organism: Ambystoma mexicanum; assembly: GCF_040938575.1. Taxonomy (NCBI): domain Eukaryota; kingdom Metazoa; phylum Chordata; class Amphibia; order Caudata; family Ambystomatidae; genus Ambystoma; species Ambystoma mexicanum. The sequence goes on along the minus strand of NC_090933.1, from coordinate 448,162,014 downwards.
GAGAGACTTTCGGCAAAGAAATGGGGAGATTCGTAGGAACCTACACATCCCTAGAGAAGGCACAAGCCTCCATGAAGAAAATCTTCCCCGGAAGAGTTTTTGGAGGGACCGGTCGGTACAGAGGCCGAGTGACCGGTCGCTACCAGGCATTCAGAAGGCCTCAAGGCAATAGAACCCAGTACTGGGAGAACAGACAGCCAGACTCCTTCTTCCCGCCAAGAGGCCGCTTCCCTAGAGGAAGGCAAGGTAGAGGACAGGGAAGAGGACAGAACTTCCCCACAGGTGAGCATTTTTACGTACCCACCAGTAGGGGGGAGGACAGCAGTATTCTGGGAGAATTGGCATTCGCTTTCCAGCAACGCCTGCGTTCTGCAGACAGTGAAAGGCATGTGCATAGAGTTCACAGAGACCCCTACCCAATATCAAGCGCCCCGCCCTCTAGCCAGACATGTACTTATTTATTTTTGGTGTTTTGTACAGTGCTGCAGGAAACAAGGCCTCCTCTCAGCTTTCTGAGAGCAGGAAGGGGGCTGGTGGTGACTCGGGGAGAGGAGGCAGAGTGGAGACCACACATTGTTCTCAGCAAAGTCAGTGACTGTATTTCTGGGGGTCAGAGGGCTCAGTGCTAGACAATCCTCCTGTGATTATGAGAATATGGGGTTGATAGAGTGGCCATGGGCCACCATGATTTGAGCTGGATTTCGGTAGTCTTTAAGGAAGACTAAAGTGCAAGTGGTCTTCAGTGAGTCAAAGTCCTTCTGGAAAGTTCTTGCATGCATTGAGACCTATCACCCCACAACCTCTAACATCGGCTGTGGGCTCGATTTGGTAGTATTACCCAGACATGCCCACTGTGTGCTAACCTGAGGCTCATTGAGGGTAGATAATGGTCAATTTTTGAGATCAGGTAATTTGGACCCTTGCTTCAGGCAGCCCTTTGAACCATGCACAGCATCTTGAACTGCACTATATCTGCTGTTGGGAGCCAGTGCAGAGCCATACTGTGGAAGACAAACTCAAAAATGAACAGAGTCCCCTGTAACAAAAGAGTGTAACCCCCCTCCCTCACAGTTCAACAAGCTTGTTTACTGTGGGTATAAAATGGGTTTTAATACACTGTTCCATGCACGTTTCTTTGATCTCATCATGATGAAGTCCATTGTACTAATTGAAAGTCGGGAAATCCTCCCTCGTGATGTCATATTATGTTCCCTTCGTGTATAGGAGGCTAGGTACTTAAAAACTTGCATAGGTTGTTGCACAGGGGCGAAGATAACACCACTTCAGGATCACTGGCGACCATATTCCATCAATTTCTGTTTTGTTAGTTATGCAGCTGAGCAAAGGAAGAAAATCAAACTCTTTGAAGACTGTCCTTGCAAATTAGCTAAAAGGGTAAGCTTTGTCAACTATGTGTCCTGGGCTGTAGCAGTCTGCAATTCTATTTGTGCAAACATGCCAGAATCAGCTGAGCAAAAGACGTAAATCAATCTCTTTGAAGGCTGTCCTTGCAAGTTATCAGAAAGGGTAGGCTTTGTCAACTATGTGTCCTGGGATGTAGGAGTCTGCAATTCTAATTGTGCAAACATGCGAAAATCAGCTGAGCAAAAGAAGTAAATCAATATCTTTGAAGCCTGTCCTTGCAAATTAGCAAAAAGAGGAGGCTTTGTCAACTATGTGTCATCGGATGTAGCAGTCTGCAATTCTAATTGTGCAAACGTGCCAGAATATAAAAATTGCAGTGGATATATTTTTTCTCTCTTCGCTCTAACATACATCAGTACAACATGGATTTCAACTCAGCCTGGTCTTGTGTTTTTACATTATATTGTATTTCGAATGTTGTTTTACCTCACACCTGCCGTCACATGTATTTACCTCACACATGTCTTTGCAGCGGAAGTCAAAGAGTGGGAGTATTTTTTGCAGCAAGTAGGGTAGATGCTGGGTGTTTATTGCGATGAGGTGGATGTATGAGTAAAAGCCATATCTAAGTAGAAGGTTACTCACAATTCCGTTTCCTTACAGTGATTTCCAGTGCAGGCAAGGGGATGGAGCCCACAGTCTTAAGTCATATGAACTGCAGGTTCTGGTGTTTGGGTTGGTCAGCAAAATGACTTCTGTCTTGCTAACACTGAGACAAAGGATGCTAAAGGCCAGTCAATCGTGGATTTGTTTAAGGAGCACTGATATGTTTCCTTGTTCTTTTCTAGCCAAATCAGCATGTGTGTGTGTGATAGGAATGCAATTGGAACTGAACTTTCAAAATGTGCAGAAAGGAGGAGAAGGATCTGGCACAGATGACCATAATAAGTCACAGGCAAAAGAAGATACGCTTTCAACAGGCTTTACTACACCTTGAAATATGCTTCTCATGAGTCTGTGGTGGCTGTGGACTAAGGGGTGACCTGGCCTATTCTCACCCATCCTGTGGCATCCCTGCACCGTAGCCCAGGCACAGGCATCCCTACTCCCCACAACAACTTCCAAAACAGAAATGGAATTCATGGAAATCCCTAATATCTAGCTTTAATCTATGGGAGGGACTAAGGACCATTACCCTCAGTTCCTCAGGCTTTGTTTACTCTCCTTCCGTCTCTACTACCCCCCTTGCTCTCTCCACTCCCAACTTTTACCTTACTGGTCTCCCGCTCTCTCTCTCTCACGCACACACAGTCTCTCTCTCTCTCTCCCTCTTCTCCTTCCGCTCTCTCTACTTTTTTATTTTTTAAATGTATAGTGTGTTACAGTTAACAATACACTTTTCACATTGCTATTTACTATCTAAAAAAACATCAATGAATCCATCATGCAATCTTAAAAAAGACATTATATAATAAGTAGAAGAGGAAGAAGCTCCTCCTAAATAGCTGTTGAAACTGTTTACCTGACATGTAGCTGTACCAGAATTGCTTTGTTTTTAGCGTATCCAAATTATGAACAAATATATCCAAGAACTAGACATGCATCTTACCAGCTTCTCGGAGGCTGTGAGGAGACGGTGGCATCTTCCAGTACGTGCACAATTATGCAAAACCAACAATATCTCTTACTAACATCAATGGCAAGTCTTGGACAACACACTCTTAGTGTTCGGACCAAATTCATCCTAATCGGCATACATCTTCTTTGTTGTTTAACTGTAGGAAAGAGCACTGTTTAAGCTTGTGGGATGAGATAATTAAAAGGGAGCAAAGCATTAAGATTTTAGCTTGGATAAATACGTAGGGATACCATTCCAGTCCCAATTTTGAGCCTTTGTCAAAATATCTCGCTTCAAGATGACTAATTGCATGCGACAGTTGACTTTCCAATCTATTGCCCCGAAAATGTTCTCATTCCTTGTTTTAAATTCCTTTACAGCTTTGAGGTTTCCTTGCCTTATATCCATTCCCAAAATGGTTAACGAGACCGTTGGGAGATTTACTCGCCTTTTTTGTATGACCGCCCCCCTTTTGATACCAAACAAGTTTCCTGGGAAGTCAGCCCTAATTTCAAACAAATATCTTAAATAGGCATACTCGGGTGGAGACAGATTGCCAGATGTCAGATTTTACCCTTAAGTTTATTTAACCAGGCAGTGAGATTTCCAAAGTCAGCCTCCAGCCCGTATAGTTAAGAAGGAGATACACTTTGTCCGTCAACCATGAAAATACCTTACAAACTGTATGCTGTAGCTTTGGTCACAACATTTATAATAGTTATCAATAAGGAGACTGCTTTGTTTTTTTCACTCTCGACAACTCAAGAGTGTTTGTTGGCAATAAGAGCACCCAGGTATGCATATAAATGCACATGCTCTATTTTATCTACTCCTAATGTCCATGCTTTTGTCTTAACAGTCTAAGGGCCTAATTACAAGTCTGGCCGTAACTCACCGGTGCTACTGGCGGGTTGCCGCCAGACTGAAACACTGTTTCTGCCAGCTGATATCCCGGTGCCACCAGGATTACAAGCGGTGGAAAATGTTAGTCCCCATTCCCATGGAGCCCCATAGTATTCTATTGGAGCGGAGACACGGAAGCACCGGCACTGTTGCTATTGGTGCTTCCGTGACAACTCTGCTTTCCGGGGCCGTTACGTCCAGCAGGTCAGACCTGCAGGGCGCACAGGCTCAGGAAAGCAGAGTTCTAGTCTGCCGGTCCGGAAAGGGTACTGGTACGTTGCTACTGGCACCCTTATTACCAGACCGGTAGACTCGTAATGAGGCCCTAAGCCCCAAAGCACATGATTTTAGTTCTTAATCATTTTGTTGGGCATACTTCTGAACAGCAGCAATACTCCTAGGCAAACCAATCAGTGTGCGATTCAACAGGATCACATCATCCGCGTAAACAAGCCAGCGGACATGCATGCCTATCATTTTTATTGGAACGTTGTTAATAGCATAAAGAGCCAATTCTGGTAGTAAATGTGCCCATGCTGTCCAATCTGACCTGCAAAAAGTATTCTTCTGCAGCTTGATAAGTATGCTTAACAAACCTGGATGGAACTTCTATTTTAGGAGCTTTCGCCATAATAATGTACTTTCCACAGTGTCATATGCAGCAGCAAAATCGATGAATTGAACACATGGAGGGCAGTTACCGCTATAACGTCTCTTTTACTGAATGTTTAATTCTAAGATGTTATGAGTCGTTGCCAGGCCTTTTCGAAGGACTTTGTGAGATGGGCTTGACAAACCTCTGTTAATTCTTTATCCAAATTTGCACTTCTCTTAATATGATAGAGCCAAAAATGTTGCTGGGGATGTCTGGTAGCGTTAGAAGCTTTTAATTCGAGGGTTTAAGCCTCTCATCCTTTTTTAACACTGGAATAAAAAAACATTCTCCCCATGGCTGCTTCAAAAAACGAACCGAAAGAGTCAGGTTATTTTTGAGACTACATTGACCACACTATCCAGCGACGAGAGCATGAGAGTTTGTTAGCTGAAAGATACATTCCACAACTGTTATTCTCAAAAATATTTTAGTGCCAATCTCTCTCTATAGTACCTTCCTCCACTTATACCTGCCCTCTCCTACTGCCACCACCCTCTGGTCTCAATCTCCCTCCCTCTCTCTCTCTCTCTCTCTCTCACCCTCTCTCTCTCTCTCACGCTCTCTCTCCCTCTCTCTCAGCTCACTCACCTCTTAATACACACTGCTAACTTCTCTCTTCCGCACTTTCTACTCTCACAATCCCTTCACCAGCTCTCTCTCACACAAATGCTCCTACTCACCCCCTTTCACCCACACTATGCTACTCGTATTGTTACCACAATCTCTCACACAAAAAAACCTTACCTGCACTCTCATGTTGTTGCCATAATCATCACAACACTCCCCACCAACCGCTCTCCAAAACCTGGTCTTTTTGTCCTCCAACTCCACATTTGACCTCACCTGAACACCTTTCATCCTTGCTCTGTCTGACTGGGCTTTTATAACCCAGCCAGTCCCACGTCAGTCAACCCCGAGTTCCCATTGGTTGTTGCAGTCACATCCTTCTGGGGCCAATGTAATCTTCTTTTTTCCCCAGGGTGTTAGGTTTGTACAAAGGTGTTTTTAAAAGGTCCTGCAAGCCCTGCCCCCTTTTTGTTCTCTGCCGTGTTTCCCCAAGCTGGAGGGGAAAGTCTGTTCTCTCCATGTGGGTTCTCCCTGCCATTTAAGCTTGTAACAGTTATTTATTTTTGTCTGGTGTAGCAATGGATGGACGTTTCTGTGTCTCTACACAGTGATTGGTTGTAGTGAGTGTTGTGTGGTGTTCTGCCTTCTCCTAGAACTCTGTTACAAAACTTTTCTGCCACCCAGGGTCTTCTGGGATGGGTAGTTCTGAAAGAAAAATACAAGAGACCTGGCTAGAAAGGTGAAGCACCTATTCCAAAGGGAAGCATCCGCTAATCTGTATTGAACAAATAATAATATTCCTAACCTGTAGTGATCAGGTAGGGTTGAATGAGAGCACTGAATATGCCATTTTAACACGTAGTTAGTTCCTTTGGTGCTCTGATGATAATGCATGGTGGTTTGTCTAGTTTAAAACATTAATTCCATCTATTTAGATCACTTGTTAACTAATTAGATTGAATACTTCTCTACTCGGAAAGAAATGCAATATAGAATGTTTGCCTTTGAAACGAGAAGGAAATGTAAATTTTTCATAAGAGTTTTTCTGTTAAATAATGTTAATTCTTTCCTTCTTTTCAAATCGTTCACTACCTAATTCCAACCTTGTGGTTGCATTTTTTCCAATTGGGAAAGTAATGCAGCATAGAATGTTTACCTCTGAAACAAGAATGAAATTTAGATTTTCTAAATGCAACGATATGTAACTATGCTGTCCACATGATTATGCGCCCAGCTACCCGAGGGTTCGGCCGCGCTCTATAAATAAACAAACTAAACTAAACTAAACTACAACCCCTCTGGTTTATGTAGTTGATCCCTGAAATCCCACCATGTTTGTCAGTCTCGCCACATATGATAAACACAGCATTAAAACGGTTTCCCGCGAGTGAAAGAGAGCAGGTGACTGACGGGCCGCAAAAGAGGAGCAAGGACAGGTTTATTTGCCTTAGAGGGAGCAAGGTAGCTCATAATCATCCCCGATGATTATGAACTATTAGTGACTATAGATTCTTCTCCCCATTTCAGGGATTTGTGGTCGAACATCATGAGACTATCAGAAAGAAGCGTGTGATGAAATTGATGTTTTCTGAGGTGAAGAACTATAATTCGCACCCGTAATGGTCTTCTGACCAATCAGAATCCACCTTTACCAGGAGCGATTCTGCCTTCAGTGCCCGCCACTGCAAAACGAAATGTCAACAAAAGTGGTCAATATGTATTCAACGGCCGCCGTCATCCGAAACGGACCTAGTCTGTTTTCTATGTCTATGGCGGAGGACTTTTTTAAAACTTTTTTTTTCATTCCGACGGGAGAAGTACTCACACTGAGCACATCTCCCATCAGAATAAAAAAAGAAAATGATCTGCACCCCAGGAAATCCCTGGGTGCGAATAACTTTCACACCCTGCCGCCGGAGGGCACATGACATTTAATGGACCAAAGCCAGAGTTGAGGCCTTGCTTCGCTCGGGCCTACCAAAGCTCAGGCTGGCATGCCGTTAAGCGCCATGTCCGCTTTCATGCCCCGGCGGTGGGGCGTGAAAGTTATAATGAAATCTGTCAATCTTCAAAATGGTTTTAGTGATCACAGATTTGTTTTTTAAATGCATGAATCCCTGGAATGATCATGACAAGGATCTTGAGTAAGGAGGCTTGAATATTAAGATATTATCTCTCATTCAGCTGAGCGTATAGGAAATGTAGATATAGTTTGGGAAAAAAGGATGGAAGGGAACATATTAATGACATTGAAATGTCCTGTTATTTTGTTTTAGTGAATTTGAATACAAAGATCATTAAGAGGAAATTTCTAAATGAATCATAGGAAATGGTAAAAATCCCAGGTAGGAAGGGAATTACTCCCTACTTTTAAAATTGACTATATATTTAATGACAGATGTTTAATGGAAAACTAAAGAGTGTGGTAAGTCAAGTTCTGTGATTCCTACAGCTTGTTATGAGGAATGAGATGTTTTGAAAAGTGAATAGTTAGTTACCCGTGATGAAAATCCAGGCATTCAGTGCAAAGGAAGGACAGAAACATGCACATTTTGAAAAAAAATCATTTGCCTTTTTCAAGAATAAATTATAAATGTGAACTACTCTTAACTGTCTGTTCATTTGAAGCAAGACAATGATAAAGGGACATTATTTGAGTGGTTTTTCTATTTCTCACCCGCTAGTTCCCGCGTAGCTCTCTCGCTCAGGTGTCCAAGGTACGGCCATCGCCTTTGGATCCAGACCCTGGGGGTGGCCAGTGCGGGAGGATCACTTGGGTGTGGGGTTTTAGGGGAGTGGGAGTTGGACACTGGATGGCGAGATGCAGTATCCCCACCCCTGTAATATCTTTACCCCATCCTACCAGGTAAGATACATGGGAACTCTACCTCCCTACCCTACACTAACACTTTCAAACCAACAGCTCGCTCTGGGAGAAAGCAGTCTAACACCCGAGCAGTATACCTGATGTGTCCCACTACAATGGTCAGACGAGGTCAGGCAATTACTGGCAATTACGCACACCTGACTTCCATTAAACTTCCACACACAGATAAAAGGCAGAGCACTAGAGCGCACTCTGAGCGAGGCAAAGCACATGAAGGAATAGCAGTTTCGAGTCTGCAGCCGAACGAGGGGAGAAAGACGGCCAACCTACAAGGGTTCACAAGGAGGGAAATAGCCTTGACATTTTTGGCAAAGAACTGTTTCTTTCAAACAACCTTTGACAGTGAAAGCATAAGGCCAGGAAACCAGGCTGAAGAATCCTGCATTGTGTGTAGGAGATACCGGAGGCCCTCCCGCGTAACTGACCAAGGCGGGGAGGAGCAGCAGCTGCTGCGGTATCGTCCTTGGCTCCAAGAACAAAGCAGCGCCAGAGAGATCAACACAGCCGGTGAGTTGGGGAGACCGATGCAAGACCGGTACGTGTTGAAGTCAAGGTTACAAGCGGCAACATTGTATAACAAGTGCTGGAATTAACATTGTTAAACGTGTGTGATGAAAGACGTGAGTAAAGCTAAACTGCTGATGAATGTTTGAACTTGAGAAGGAAAGATACAATACAGTTGACAGAGTGGTCCGGCAGTGCGAATGTGCTCAATTGAAGGTCTCTGTAAGGTATCCCACCAAGAGAAATGAAAGTAGAAGATTGATGAGAACAATTGTGTGGAGTGAATCGAAGTGGTCCTGCAATGGTTTAAGCAAAACCCATTGCACATCAGAAGTCTTCGATTCTGATACCAAGAGGATCTGAGCCCGAACGAGGGGATCCGTGGGCCGAGACCGATCGAGAGAGACCAATTGTGAACATTGTGGAAAAGGGGTCTGAGCCTGAACAAGGGAGATCGGTGGTCTGGACCTGAACAAGGGAGACCAGTTCTGAAATTGTGAATATTGTGAAAAAGGGGTCTGAGCCCAAACGAGGGGACCCATGGTCCGAGCAGAACGAGGGAGACCAATTGTAAACCTACTGGAAATGGGGTCTGCCCCGAATGAGGGGGATTTGTGGTCTGAGCCCGAACAAGGGAGACCAGTTGTGAATTTGTTAATGTGAAAACCTGACAATGGAAAGGAACTTTTGTGTTTTGTTTGTTACATCAGACCCTCTGCAATAAGAGACTGTCATTGGGAGAGAGACTTTGTCGCAAGTCCCTGATGCCTATGTTTTGAACTGTTAGCACGTGGCCAAGAAGCCAGAGTGTGTGCGAAACTCGCATGAGCTGCCTTGCCCCGTGTTGAAAACATGGAGAAGGGAAGCCAACTGCTCAACCGTCCTGACATATTATTTCTTGAACACTTTTCTTTTTGCATGTACCATTGTCCCACACCCTTTTATATTTAGAAGTAAGGTTTGGCAATAGGTTTATTAGTATAGGCCCTTTTATTTGACAGAGACTTGAATAGGACTACATTATTATTGTTTGATTGTTGTAGCTTGCTCCCATCTTAGATTTAGGTTTAAATAGGCGTTCAACCAACCCATTTGAGGTTCAATAAACATCCTTGTGATCACTTGTGTCTGTCTTCACTATTTGATAAAATGCCTTCCTTACACCTTACACATGATTCTTCCTCATAATACCACCACCAGGGTCAGGATCAGGTAGCGGCTGCCTTCCCCTGGCCATGTGGATGTAGGTAATCACCGGGGAATCAGTGATGACTCTGCAGGATTCATCACATTCCCTACAATCCAGGATGGATAAATATACCATACCGGTTGCTCAAAGACATAATTCTGCAACTGTGACCGGCCCTACACCAAAGAAGAAAGACAAGATAAGCCTAGCGGAAAGAATTGCAGAGGCTCTGACAGCAATACAATTCTCCTGTGTCCCTGGAAGCCATGATAGGCTACAAAGGAGAAGAAGAGAACCCATTCTGTGCTGATATGTGGAAGATCATCAAAAAACAGAAGCTGACAGACTCAAATGCGACAAACTACAAAACGGGGAAGTAATGTCCCCGAAGGAGCATGTTTCAGATTGAATGCAAAAAAATCTAAGGACCTGAAAACAACAGCTGAAAATGCCAAAGGTCGTTAGAGAAGAAACATCCTATGAATAGTTGGGCTTCCAGAAGAAGAGGGTAGCTCCATGGAACTTTTTCTAGAAAATTGGCTACAGGAGTCATTTGCATCCAAAGGCCTTTAAAGAAGGAGTGCACTGGAACATGCACACAGAGTGCCTTAACAGAGACCGTCACCGGGGACTCGGCCCAGACCCATTGTGTCTAGGATATTCAATTTTCAAGATTAAGATGCCGTACTGTATTTGGCAAGGAGAAATAGTTTGATAGACAAAGACAATACTTCAACTATGGTGTTCTCAGATTCCACCAAAAGAATGCAACAGCAATGACAAAGCTTTGAGGTGAAATGCATATTGATAGATCATGATATACGTTACATGCTAATGTACCCAACTAGCCTCAAAATCATTTTCAGTGACCAACAATGGTTTTGAAATTCTCAACAGGAAGCGTGGGACTGGTGGGAAATGGAGGGTAGTTGGACTGAGAATACGAATACTAGAGTGACAGGAAGCAGGGTAGGTTACCGACACAGTGCAAGGAACAGCAAACGCTCTGAAATAGGAAGACTGAAGAAAAGACACCTAAGGACCGAGAAGATCACCATGGCCCTTCTGCTCCACCATATCTGTGTCTTTGCAAGATAAGGTGTTGCAGTCTGCTCCAAAGCCAATAATAGTATCATCTAATTTGCTTATTATCAGTTGGACTGTTGCTGTCCTGAAGGCAGAACTTGGGGACATAGAATGGCACTCGTATGTGGGCCAAGAAGATATCATAGCTCGCCAGGAAACTTGGGCCATTAAGCCCTAGCATAAGGAAGGTGACCTTATGTTTTTTGTTCCTGCTGTACCAGTACAAAGGGGTAGACCCAGGGTGTAGGGGGGATTGCTTATTTGGGTGTTTAATAAGCTGAAGTTAGATGTTGCACAGACAGATTTTGGGTCCCCTCATATTCTGTTACTAACTATGAAGGGTCTGGGAGGCCCTTCAATTGTAACATCTTTTGTGAATATATAACTCTCTTTATCATTCTGATGTCCCAGTCTTCCCACAACTTACCTCAATTATGAACACCAATAGTCCCCTGTTTTTAACTACAAAGGGGGAGGGAATATTTTTGTTGGTTTTTTAATGGTGTAATGTAAGGAGAATCAGATGACGATGTTCTCCTGTATCGAGATTCTGTGAAGGGGGGTCCCTTTATTGTCCTGTACCCAGGACTCAACAAACAGGATAGGATTCCTAATGAGAGACTGGGAAAGGGAGCTACATGTTAGGGCACTAAATGGAAGATCCCCTAAAAATACACCAGTTTAAGTTACCTTCTGTGCACATCAGGGATCCTCAAGAATTGACTATTGTTTTTTTGTGCGTCCAACTTTGGAGGCTTTTTAGGGATTTCTGAGTAGGGACAAGGACGGAAAGTAATCACGGTCCCCTCTAGATTATTCTTTCCTCAAACTCTGAAACGGACCAGAATGAAATAGATATTAATGGGATTGCTTTTTCTATGGCAAGATCCAGGCTGAGATAAGCAAAAGTCGATACATATACATTTCTTTCAGATTTTGTACTGTAGTATATTGCAATAGCTACAGAACATCTTGGGGCAAGATGTATGTCCTGTAAGAATACGCAATGCTAACTCTGAGATGTTAAATGTTATTATGAGAAACCTGAAGGCACTCTCACAACCACTCCCCATGGATCTTCTGTTCAGGTGGCCAGGGAAGGGCCATCGCTTTTGGACCCCTACCCTTGGGGGGGGGCGGACAAGCGAGGGAGGATCACCTGGGTGGAGGGTCCTTGGGGATTGGGGAGGAGGTGCCGGATGGCGAGACATGGTATTCCCCCTTTCCTAACACTGACTTACCCTCCCTTCCCTTAACCTTTATGGGCTACTTCCATTCATGCCCTATTTCTCCCTGTGAGTACCCACCAAGTACTGAGAAGAGGAAGAAGCAACTAGAAGTAATGCACACTTCCTATTACAAACACCACTCTAGTACTGGGACGAAGATGAGAGGTATGAAGCATCTAATACTGTCATGATGGCAGGAGTCAGTACCCAGTCAGACCCTTCCAAGGCACATGTAACCCAATCCATTAGAACACAACAGAACACCAAGAATAGGAGAAGCGGGGAGGAAAGGACCACATTGGTGTGTGGCTGGCGCAAGCAACTAGCTCAGACACAATATGGTACTGAATAGCCTTTCCAAGATGGCCAACTTAAAGAACACTCACGTGGAAACCAACATTGCTCCCATTTATTCCACAGCTGCCAGAGCAGGCTTCACTTGCCATACAACCAGGAAGTGGCCCAGGGCTATAAAAACCACACCACCAGGCTCACTCCCTGCTTCGCGTTGCATCTGCTGTAAGCAGCTGAGTGCCTCCTCTTTGTCCCATCCCATGCCAGCAAGAGAACTCAGGGAGAACCCAAAGGAGAAGACCATAGGAAGCAGCACACGCCGCATTAGTGAGCCAGCCCCAAGAAGGAAAAGACAGCAGGAACCTGCGTGCACTCATCGCGCTAGCAGGTCAGCAAGGGAAAAGCCTGCAGATCAGTAAGCGTGCTGCACTAAACAAAGGACAGCAAGAACCGGTGCATGCTCCCCTCATTAAGAGCGAGCCTGGGCTACTCAGGCGAGTTATTCACCACGTTGGGCTCCGGACACTCCACCTCCTCGCACACACCACCGACCGGGTACCTGCAAAAGAAAAAAGGAACACGTGAAGGACGGAAGAGCACTTGCGCTCACACAGTTACAAGGAGGCAAACCCATAAAGACTTTCTACGAAAGCAACAAGTCAAGACAAAACATAGCCACTAGACAAAAGCCTATCTACAGAAAAGCAGCAAGGCAAGACAAGACATAGACATTGAAGCCCGAGTAGGAGGGTTTCCACACCCAGTAACGCACAAGTCGCAGCAGGTCTGGACCACAGGGACCAGTAAAGCAACTGGAACCGGTGCAGGGCTCAGCAGAGACACACGTTATGGTGAGTAAGTCCCTCCCCAGGGGACAGTGGAAATGGTAGAGCTGTGGAGGGAGGGGGCGCCAACACAGTAGTAAGTGTACCCCTTGTTTTAAGTATCATAATCGGGGACAAGACAACCCACTCATCAACATTCTCGCCCTCCATCCCCCAAAATATGACAGGGTTTGTTCATACCGCATTGTTCATTTTGGGGGAAAAGGGAGGCATGAAAAGCACACTAGTCATTCCCAGAAGTGCGGAGGAGTGAGGCATGCAACCAACCGCCAGAAGTCCAGGTGCTCCTGCAGGGAATCAGGTAGGCATTAAAAATTCTGAAGGTCAGGCATGTCCCATTGATTGGGTTCAGTATGGTCAGTCAAGAAAAGCCAACGACTCACACCTGAGGCCCCTTGATAAGGCTCATGTGTATAAAGGGAGGAGGCCTAAGCAAGCAGGGGAAAGAGAACCGCAGTGGTGGACGACACCAGGAGCTCTAAATGCCGGCAACGATCCCGGAGGACTTGCAGGAGGGAGCAAGTCGCATGGTGGCTGCAGAACCGGTAGACCTTGAATCAGAAGGCAGGCAGCTGGAACTGGCAAACGGCTGATAAGCAGAAGGGATGCAACCTGCCTCTCTTAAGGAGGCCAGCGTGTGCAGAGAAGTGCTCAGCGAGTGAGCGGAGTCCAAGCGGCCTGCTTCCCGGCTACAGAGGAGGTGAGCGGGAGCAATCGGAACTGCTGCTGTGTAGACGTGAAGAGCCAGTGAGTGTGAAGACCACAGGGCTCCCAGGGGACCATAAGCAAGTTACGGTCCATAAACCCAAATGAATATGTACTATATTGAATACCGAACTGAATGGAAACTGCAGTTTGAATGAAACCACTTTATATTGAATACTGAACTGACTAGAAATTGTGGTTTGAGTGAAACCATGTTATAGTGAATACTGAACTGAAGGGTAACTGCTATTTGAATCAAACTACGGCATATGGAATACCGAATGAACATTTGAAGTTAAACCAACATATTGAATGTCAGACTGTATGTTAGCAGCTCTATGAGCAGAACGAAAGTGTATTGAAAATTGAACGAACACTTGAATATGCTAACAACCAATGTGAGAGGGAATAATAAGTCTGTGGTAAACCCAAAGATTGATCCAGAAGAGTGTTACACTAACCAAAGAGAAAATAAGTGTGAGAAGTTAGAAGCCCAAAGCACAAAAGCCTGTGAAGGAGTTAAACAAGGCCAAGCGGAATTTATGGTTGCATGACCTGTAATGGGTGAACCATGTGGTCTGACAACCATGCCTAGACCAAGGAGTTTCCCACTGTGAAAACCACAGACATCACAAATCAAGTCAAAGAGAAGCATAGGGTTCCTGTTTGCGTAACCTGTAATGGGTAGACTGTGTGGTCTGACAACTGCGCCTAGACCAGGAAGCCCTAAATGGTGACAGGCAAAAGACGTTGTGAATAATACACAGAGAACTATGAATTGAATACCAAAGCAAGCCAGAACGTGGGTCAAGTGGACCTATTGTTTTCTTGAATTGAACATTTGAAAACAGTATAAGTGCCTGTAAGGAACGCACAGTGGCAATAGTAAAACAGACACAAGTGACCACAGTTCAAGGGTGATTATTGAACTTGCAAGGGTGTGATAAATGCCTATCTAAACCTAAACCTACAGATGGGAGCAAGCAACGACCATCAAATAATAATAATGCAGTCCTAGTGGAGTCTTGTCAAAATAAAAAGTCCTATACTAAAAAAGATATTGCTCAACCTTAACACTAAATTACAAATAAGGTAGGGTAATGTTCATGGAAAAGAAAGAAGTGCTCACAAAATGATATGTCAGGATGCTTGGGCCATTGGCCTCTCGTTCCCACGTTTTCAGCATGGGGCAAGGCGGGACACTCAAGCAAAGAACACACTCTGGCTTCTGTGGCACGAGGATACAGTTCAATTTCCACAGTTCAGGACCTTCTGTGTCCAAGCCCCTTTACTTCTTGCAAGTCTCTTGACTCAGAGGGCTTGCTGTACACAAACAGAACGTAAACGTAATTTTGCTTTCAACTGTACTCACGTTGGGTGTTCACCATGGATCCCCCTCAAGCCGGGCTCATATCCTTTTCAATTTAAAAGTTCCAAGGGGGGGCGTGGCCAGCAACAGAACGCTGCCGCAGCAAATAGCCTGAATAAATAGCCTGCTACGAGTGGCAGATCTGCCCAAAACGCATACCCTCCTGAAGGTAAGCGCCCCCTGGCGCACATGGAGGAAATTCCAGGCCAAAACGCATCGTTTTGAGCAAGTTCGGAGCGACGGGAAGGAGGCGACGCGCTCGCGGCATTGCACGATCAAAATGGCCACGCTCACCGGAGTGAAGCAGGACCGCGGGAAGTCACGTTGAGGGAGACCCGCGACTGTCCCCCCACGAACCGCAAAGCGAACGATCTGTCCGCTGCACCTGCATAAATCAACGGAGCTGTTGGGCAGCAGCCCCGGTTTGGTCTGCGGAGAGGCTTTAGCTGGTGAGGCGGGACGGGCGGGAACCCCACCACACGCCCCGCACGACAGGGCCGGGGTCGGTGAAGAGGAGCCCGTGAATTGTCTGGTGAGACAAGGCGAGCGGGACGCCCACCACACACCGTGGCGAACGTAAGAAAACGGCACCCCGGGTACGGGTCGGCCCCCGCACGACAGAGCCGGGAAGGAGCTACGCTGGGTGGAGCACAGAGGACAGCCCTGCCGCCGAGACCGGTGAGGGGAGCCCGTGACATTAAAAGAATCGCCACCAGCCCCACGACAGCAGCCCAGACTGAGATACCTACACATTGGCATTCAACATGGGCAAAGACAAATCCGAAAGATTGATATCCCAGAGCAGGATAGATCAATTTACCACGCCGACAACTAACGGCCAGCCAGAACAAGAACAAGACCAAACAGACACCATGGTGGGAACGGAGGACACAATATCACTAAAGGACATCATGGCGGCCATAGCCGACTCGCGTGCCTCCATGGAGCAGAAAATGGACGGCATCAGCACGGACGTTTCCCTCCTGCGACATGACCTCCAGAAGCTGACATTGCGCACTGGTGAGGCAGAACAACGCATATCCGGCGCAGAAGATGGAATAAGGAACATAGAACAACAGCTGGCCAGAGTCACAACACGTTTGAAAACCATGGAGGAGCGAGTGGATGAGAGCGAGGGAAGATCCAGGCATAATAACGTTAGGATCCTGGGACTGCCGGAGAAAGCGGAGGGCCCACATATGGAGCAATTTCTGGAACAGTGGCTCACAGACATGTTTGAAGAAAACACATTCTCCAACTTCTTCTCCATTGAACAAGCCCACCGTGTACCGACAGGTCGTCCAATTCTGGGCGCCCCACCTCGTACAGTGATCGCCAAACTATTGAACTATCGTGATCATGATGCACTGATCCAGTCCGCAAGGGCAAAAGGCACCCTTACCTATAATGGATCCAAAATAGCATTCTTCCCAGACTACACCAGGGAAGTGCAGAAGGCTAGACAATCGTTTGACCCACTGAAAAAACAACTTTAATCCCTAAAGGTGAAATACGGCCTGATGTTCCCTGCCCAACTCAAAATTTACCATGGAGGCACAACAGTCCACTTCACCGACCCCAGAGAGGCGTGGAGATGGGCGGAACAACACATCGAGGGAGATTGGACGGCAATGAAGGGCAACAGAAACAGAAACAGAACACCCCGTGCCAGGCCAGGTCCTGAACCGCCAGACCAACAACCACCTGCACTGGGAATCGCACCACAGCTGCTGGAATAAGAGCACCGACTCCTGAAATATATGCAAACAGAAACACTCGAGACCCTACCATATGGGGTTTAAGGTACTGTATACTAACCTAATGCTGAACATGTGTACAGATTAGCCACGAAGAGACACACAGACAAGCAGCCAGCCCAGACGGAAGCCCCCCTTCCCCTGGTATGCCTCCCTGTGACATCGCACCGGGGTATGTTCCAGAGCCTACACACAGAGATACAACCCCAAATAGTTTACTTGTTAGCGGGCTCACTCAGCTACGGTTAGCTGAGGTTTGTTGTTGAATGTTCGGGCGACAGATGGTTTGAGTTAGAAGGAGTATAGGGTGGGGGATGGGAAGTTTGTTTAAAGTCGGTTTTGTTAAGAAAAGGGTCCAAAGTTCAAATCTAGAACACTTTGCCACAACACTATCAGCAGATGACATGTGCACATGGTGCTATGAGCCAGTGACTAACCCGCACTCTTCACCAAATGGCCTCCACTAACACAGATGTCAGAACCCTACGACTCCTAACCTGGAATGTTAATGGGATGGGAGGTGGAATCAAGAGACGACTTATCACACAACTCCTAAATCAACACACATCAGACGTAGCCTTCCTAACTGAGACCCACTTAGCAGGCACTACATGTACCTTATTCAAACGCACCAGAATTGCAATACATGCTGGGTTCACCACAGGCTCTCGTGGCATACTTATATTAATACACAAATGTTTGCCCCTGACCATGACACGGGTGACCCAAGACACTGGCGGCAGGTACACACTTATTACACGAACACTATGGAACCAGACGATAGCCCTACTCGGGATCTACTCGCCATCGACACTGCTCACCACCCTACTACAGGACATTACACCTCTGATCTCGGGAGATAACTCAGACCTACTGATAATTGGGGGTGACTTCAACCAAGTCATGGAGGTGGGGATGGACCGCTCACACTTAAGAGGAAGAAACCCCACTTTCAGAACCAAACTAGCAGCGTTCACCACAGCAATGGAACTGCGGGATGTGTGGCATGACCTACACCCAGACACGAGGGAATACTCCTTCCACTCAGGGGTACACGCCTCTTTATCGCGATTAGATTACTTCTTTCTGCCTGGGCCAGAGATTCACAGGGCCACAAAGGCATCTCTACTGCCGCGCGGCATATCAGATCACTCCCCCCTGCTAATCGAGCTCAACATGGCTAGACCACGTCCGCCCCCCTCCTGGCGCTTAAATAACTACTACCTAGGCCTCCCAGATTTTCTGGAGCAAATACAACAAACGACAAAAACTTACTTTGAGTTAAACACGGGATCAGTGGATGATCCTGGGATCCTGTGGGAGGCACTCAAACCGGTGCTGAGGGGTGAGATTTTGTCATGGTCTGCTGCACACCGAAAGAAACACCAACAGAAATTAGTAGAAGCCGAAGAGCAAGTGACTCAGGCTGGACTAAACCACCTGGCACTAGACCAACCGGAAACAAATCGAGCACTAACACTTGCCCAAAAACGCTTACAGAACGTTGCGCTAGACAATGCTAGGCAAGCACATATGACGATGAGAGCCAGAATATACAAGACCGGTGATAAAGCAGGCAAAATGCTGGCATGGTTAGAAAAACGCGAAATAGGCAGCGGCCAGGTCAGAGCGATAAGATCAGAAGGAGCTGAACCCTTACTGACCGACCGCGACATAGCAGAGGGCTTCGCAGCTTACTATACAGAGCTCTACAGGTCACCCACATCGCCTATCAATAGATCGGTACTAAACGACATAACCCTCCCCACTCTAAACGCTGAAAAGCAGGCTCTACTTGAGAAAGATATCACAGAGGAGGAACTGATAGCGGCCATGTCGGAACTCCAGACAGGAAAGACACCAGGGCCAAACGGCTTCCCGATTGAGATGTGGCATAAACTTGGTACGAATGAAATTGCCCCCCACTTACTGCGAATGTTCCTACAGTCCAAGGCGAGAGGACGCCTACCGGCAGACCTCCGGGAAGCCACGTTAATAGTGATTCCCAAAGCAGACAAACCGACAGACCTCTTTAGTTCATATGGACCAATTTCACTTATTAATAGTGATACCAAAATACTAGCAAACGTACTGGCCGACCGCTAATAAAAGGTCATCACAACATTAATTCACCCCGACCAGTGCGGATTTATGCTGAAACGGTCAACCCGCATGAACATTCATAGGCTGCATACTGTAATAGAGAAAGCACCCACCACCCGAGGCCCCCTGGCTGTACTGGCGATTGACTTTGAAAAGGCTTTCGACTCGGTGTACTGGGAGGCAATTTGGGAAATAATGCGTTGGATGGGGTTTGGTCCCCAGTTTCTGAGCTGGGTGCAACTCTTATATGAATCCCCCGATGCACAAATGAGAGTGAATAGGTGGCCATCGCAAACCTTTAAGCTTGGGAAGGGAACCAGACAGGGGTGCCCACTATCCGCCATGATATTTGCCCTGGCTGTGGAACCATTAGCAGAGGCATTGAGAACGTCACTGGCCTGGTGTGGTATTCAGTGGGAAGACGGGCGAGAGGATAGAGTCTCCCTATACGCGGATGACTTGCTTCTTTACTTAAAAGACCCACACCACACCTGCTCCACGATTGTAGACATACTAGACAGCTACGGTACTTTCAGCGGGCTAAGGGTAAACTGGCCCAAATCAATACTGTTCCCAATAGGCACCACAACTTTTACACCGCCAGCCAACTGTCCCTTTCGCTTAGAAACTGAGCAGTTTAAATACCTTGGCATACAAATTACTAACGACTTAAGCAAATATGTGACCAATAATCTCCACCCGATAACAACCAGATTCACAGAAGATGCCAGGCAGTGGGTCTCTCTCCCATTGACCCTACTAGGAAGGGCAGCATTATTCAAAATGATGGCTCTTCCATGCTTCTTATACATACTGCAAAACACCCCACTACACATCCCAGTGAAAGAATTCAAAAAGCTGGGCACTCTGCAGCGCTCCATTTAGGAGGGAGGGATAGGGCTCCCCCGCCTACAGTCCTACTATTGGGCTAGCCAAATGGCAGTGATCAATGACTTACTGCATGGGGACATCACATTGCCACACAATAGACTGGGGAGCGCCAGAGGACGCGCTAGACCTCAAACTGAACTCCTTTACAAAGCGATTCGTAGCTCAACCCCACAATCTATGCTATCACACATTGCCCGAGTATGGAAAGACACACACAAGTTCCTGGGATGGGAAGGGAAAATCACCCCACTACAACCACTGTGGAACAAGCTTCCGAAATGGCGTACATGGTTACAACATGATATCAGTACAGTGGGCGATATCGTAGAAGGGGGCAAACTGGTATCCTTTGAAACCCTAGAATCCAGATTTCACCTCCCAGGCACTGAACGGTTCCAATATGCGTAGATGCAGCATGTCGTACAAGCCCACCTTCCAGCACTTGAAGACATGGCCGAAAGCACTCCCCTCGAAAGAAACATAGTTGAGGCAAACATTGAGACTAAAGTAACGTCCACCATGTATAATGTAATCACTTCCTTTGCCACCACTGAACTAACCAGCCTAAAAGGCAAATGGGAAAGAGACATAGGACTTATACAACCGGAAGACGGGGTGGGGGCCCTCATGTACCCTCGGGAGGTGGCCATTTCGGCCAGACTTAGACTTATCCAGCTCAAAATACTGCACAGGATTTACTACCCAAGGGTGGCATTATATCGCTGGGGGAAAACAACTGACCCACACTGTCTTCAGTGCAAGAGGGAGGAGGGAACCTTCTTCCACATACTGTGGGACTGCAACCATATACAACAGTACTGGCAAAAATGTTGCGATGAACTCTCACAGGTTCTGGAGAGAACGATTCACAGAGACCCGAAGCTACTCCTGCTTGGGATGGAGGAGGAGGGAGAAGCATCTAAATACGAGAAGTTGCTCCTATCGACGACCTCAGCAATAATTAAAAGGAACACTGCACAATTATGGGGTTCGGAAACAACACCGCAGTACGAACAATGGGTGACGGATGCCAACATATGCATTGCAATGGAACGGAGAGTATATACAGCCACGGGGTGCCCGAGGAAAGCAGACACAATATGGAACAAATTGGAAGAAGCCCAATGACTGTACCAACCTGAACAATGGATGATAAGGCACAATGTACAAAAGTAATCCAATATGGCATATAGCGTGAGATACAATGGACACTGCAAGATCCTTTTCTTTCCTTTCCTTTTCTTTCTTCTTTTCTTTCTTATTTTCCTTTCACCTGACCCAGGATTGTTCCACTGGTTCTTTAGGTTGAATGTTTATATGAAGAATGTTTGTTTTGTGATGTTAAGATGGAAAAAAACAATAAAATGTGTTATAAAAAAAAAGAAGTTCCAAGTTGGATCACCCTCTTCCGGGCTCTGATCCCTTTGACACCAATGTCAGAGAATTCTTTCTTGGGTGACTCACGGTTCACCCCGGATCCCCCTCAGCCGGGCTTAGATCCCTTTCTTTTACTCAATTAATCTCCCTCAGCAGGGCTCGTAACCAGTTGTGATGCACCTTATATTATCAAAGACTTTTGAATGTGCACAGGGTTCAGCTTGAATCGTTGCATGACCACTTTGATCTCAATATTCCTCTTTCTCACACTCAGCATCAGTTGAACACCTAACAGAGACTTTTGAATGAATGTCCACATGGCACCAGACCACTCTGTGTATGGTATCTTTACTCCCCAAAGTTCAATTATAAAGTTCAACTACTCCTTTTGAGCTCCAGTTATATTTGCGTTGCTTCTCGCAAACGCCTCACACCCTGTTCTCTTTATGCAAAGTTGCTGCTTGCAACCTTGGTTCAAAAGACAAGCTGGTTCGGTATCTGTCTCCCCGACTCACCGGCTGTGCTGTCTTTTCTGATGCTTCTTTGTTGTAGGAGCCAAGGACAGTACCACGGTGGCAATCGCTCCTCCCTGCCTGGGTTATCGACGTGTGAGAGCCGCGGGTACCTCTGACACATTGTGCAGGTTTGATCAGCCTTAGTTCCTGGTCTTCACTTTCTTAATTTCTAAGGCTCACAAAAGTAACAGTCTTCAGAGGTCAAAGGTAATTCCCTCCTTGCGACACTCTCTGGTCTTGCCGTCTTTCTTCTTGTATTAAACTGCCATCTTTGAACTGCTGTCTCCTCATGTGTTTTGTCTCGCTCAGAGTGTGCTTTTGTGCTCCACCTTTTATCTGTGTGGGGAAATGTTTTGGAAGTCAGGTGTGTGTAATGATCTGTAATTGTCAGACGTTGCCTGACCATGGTGTTGGGACATGTCAGGTATACGGCTCTGTTGTTAGTGCGTATTCGCTCACGGTGTGCTGTCCGTGAGAAAGTGTTTGTGTCAGAAGAGGGGGTGGGGGGGTTGAGTTCCTAGGTATCCTACATAGTAGGATGAAGAAAAGGTGTTATAGGGAAGAGCATACCGCGTCTCACCCTATGGTGTCCCACTTCCACCCCTAATTCAGGTGCTCCTACCGCACAGGTCCATCCCCAGGAACTGGATCCAAAAGCGATGGCCGTTTCCTGGCCACCTGGATGACAGATCCCCAGGGACCAGCGGGTGAGACACCTTCAGGTTTCGCACATACCCATACCTTATACGATATAGCTGCATCTGTTTCACAGGGGAACTGAGAAAGGAAATCCATGTTCCCTTGGTCTTTACCTTTTCGGTGCTCCACAGTGAAGCAGTAGGGTTGCAGGTCTAAGAACCATTGCATGACTCGCTGGTTAGAGTCTTTTTGTTAGCTAATCTAAACTAGTGGAGAATGGTCCGGGAAGAGTGTCAGAGATGGTTAATGGCCCACTTGATGGCAAGGGCCTCTAATTCCAGCACAGAGTAATTTGTTTCACGTGTGAAAAGTTTGCCACTCATTAACAGGATGGGATGTTCCAATCTGTTGCAAATTTGCGATAAGACTGCTTCTAGCCCTGTAAGCGAGGCATCTGTCTGCAGTACAAATTCTTTTGAGAAGTCTACTACCTTTAGGATTGTGTTCTGGCATAGGGTTTGTTTTAGGTTGGAACATATATCATCCTCATCAGTCCAAGGAATTTTCTGGGGTTTGGCGCTGTTTAGTTTGTCTGTTAACCTAGCTGTCCTGTCCGAGAAGTTTGAGATAAACCTACAGTAATTATGATTAACCATAAAAAAGCTCTGAGACTTCCTTTGGTTTTAGGTGTAGGGCTATCTAATATGGCTTTCACTTTCTCACTTTGGGGTTGTACACTACCATTCCCTACAAAGAAGCCGAGGTATTTCACAGCTGATTGGGCCAGTCTGCATTTGGATGGATTGGCAGTTAAGCCAATGTCTCTTAGAGCACTCATAACGGTAAAGAGATTGAAAAGGTGGTCTTCCCAAGTTTTACGATAAATGGCGATATCGTCAATATAAGCTCCATAGAAATCAGAGTAGTGCTGTAATATTTTGTCCATAAGCCTTTGGAAAGTGGCGGGAGACCCATGTAAGCCAAAAGGCAGGACTTTGAACTGAAACAGTCATAGGGGTGTTGAGAAGTCTTTTCCTTATCAGGTCCATACAATGGGACCAGCCAGTACCCTTTTGTTAAGTCTAGGGTTGATAGAAAGGTGGCGTTTCTGAGTTTATCAATTAGGCCATTGATGCATGGCATGGAATACGCATTGAAGTCAGACATGGCATTAACATGGTGGAAATCTATGCAAAACCTCCAGGAATGGTCAGGTTTGGTGACCAATACAATAGGGGAGGACCATGGGCTTGAAGAGGGTTCGATAATGTTTGCCCTTAACATTTTATTCACTTCCTCAACCACTATCTGTTTGCGGGCTTCCCGGAGTCTATATTGTTTCAGATGGACCACTTTTCTCTTAGGTATTCTAATGCAGTGATAGGTGCCTTTCACTCTTCCTGGTTTCTCACAGACTACATCAGGGAATGAAATCATTAAATCTTTTAAATCTTCTTGTTGTTGACTAGATAGCTCTAGAGGAATTAATTCAAAGTTGTTCACTTGTTCTGGCACCAAACAGGATAGTATTGTGGCATTGGTGGCAGACGGGTTCTCCTTCCACTTTTTTAGAAGATTTACATGATATAGATGTACCTTCTGTTTCCTGTCAGGATGTGCTACCTTATAAGTACAGGTTCCTGTTCGTTCCAGTATTTCATATGGCCCATACCACTCAGAAACAAACTTGTTTTCAGAGGTAGGTAAGATGACCAATCCATTCTGTCCTACGGAAAATGATCTTAAGCTCACCTTTTTGTCATAAGTGGACTTCTGCTGAATTTGGCCCTTTTCCATATGAGTATAGACTAGATTTCAAACAAATCTCATATGTTCTCACAGTCTGATAGCCGTCTGTGAAAGGGGAATGGGTGTCTCTTCTCGTTCTTCCCAGGTCTCCCGGTGCATGTCTAGGACATCTCTAGGTTCTCTACCATAGAGAAGCTCGAAAGGAGAGTATCCATTAGATGCCTGAGGAGTTTTTCTCACTACAAACAGTGCCCAGGGGATCATACGGTCCCAATCCTTCCCATCCTTATCTATCAACTTTATCAGGACCATTTTAAGCGTTTTATTGAATCTCTCTGCCAAACCTTTGTTTAGTATTGGTACACTGAAGTTCGTAAGGTGGTAATATGGAGTACCTCCTTGACTTTCCCCATGAGCTTGCTCATAAAGTTTGAACGTTGATCCGTCAGGATTTCCTTAGGAAAGCCAAACCTGGAAAAATACGGTAGGCGGTACTTTAGAATTTGCTGAGTGGTGTTGTACCTCATAGGGAATGCCTGGGGTATCTGGCCGAGTAGTCGACAATCACAAGGACATATTTGTTACCCAGTCTATATGTTTCTAAAGGTCCAATGATGTCCATCCCGATTCTTGAAAAAGAGACTTCTATGATTGGCAAATGATTCAGAGTGGCAGGCAAGGGGATGTGAGCACTGGTTTTCTGACATATTTCACACTTCTGAATAAAGGTCTTTATATCAGCATGGATACCTGGCCAGTAAGATTTCCCGCTAATGTTTGCCTGTGTTTTAGATTGCCCTAAATGTCCCCTGGTCAGATGGGAATGCGCAATCTCTAGAACAATCTTTCGGTGGGTTTTGGGGATTACTAACTGGGTTTTACTAATGCCTTCTGTGGATGTTTCATTTCTATATAGCAATCCTTGCTTTAAGAAGAAGAAAGGGCTTCCCTTTTCTACACCCTCTCCTTCGGGAATTGCTTGTAAGAAAGTTTCAGGGAGAGCTGGGTCCTTTTGTATTTGTATGTATTTATTTATATAGAGCACCTGGCCAAAAGGCATCTGGGCAAATATCTTGTGATTACAGTCTAGAGGTTGCATACATAGCAATAGCATACATAGCAGGATAGCATTTACTTAACAACATAACAAGTATTTACATGATTGCAGGCATAGTGTACAAGTAGAGATATATAAACGAGCGATTACATATAATTGATAAATTACAGTGAGGTTGAAGCAGTTACAGTGAAAGGTAGAACATTGTGTTTGAGTTATACTGGGTGGTTGATAGGGTCTTGGGCCAATAGCCAGAATTTGGCTTTGTTCTTAAAGACTGAGAATGAAGGTTCTTGTCTAAGTGATGTTGGTAGTGAGTTCCATAGTTTGTGGAAGCGAGCACAGGGAAACTAGTCCCACCAGATTTTTGCAATCTATATCTGGGTATAGAGAGGCAATGGGTTTGAGCTGCTCTTTGTGGCCGATTTGAGGTTTGCTGTGAGAAGCGGGTGGCCAAGTAAGGGGGGCATTGTCAGGCAAGCATTTGTGTGTGAGGGTCAAAGCTTTAAGGGAGATTCTTTGTGCCACAGAGAGCCAATGCAAGTTTTGACGGGTGTCAGAAATGTGTTGGTTCCGGGGGATATTCAGGGCAGCTCTGATGGCATTATTTTGAATTACTTGGAGCTTGCCGATGTTACGTTGGCTAGTCCCAAAAAATAAGGCATTACAATAATCTAATTTTGACATGATTAGAGTTCTAGCAAGTGTGATGCAGTTAGCAGTAGTGATGAAAGGCCGGCAGGCAGTGATAACTTTGCAGGTGTAAGAGGATACTGAAGTAACCATGTTAGTTTGTTTTATGAGGGAGAGGGAGGAATCTAGGTAGATACCTAGCGTTTTGGTGTCATTGGTTACATTGATTAAGTTACCGTCGATGACGAAGGATTACAATGAGGGGTCTAGTTTGCTCAGTCGATTTTGGGAATCCAGAATGAGGAGGTCTGTCTTGTCATCATTGAGACAGAGCTTGTGTTGGGCCGTCCAAGCTTGGATGATCAAGTACACGTTGTTTAGGGCTTTAGTATCATCTGTGTGGTTGCTCGAGATGGGGATGAGTATCTGGATGTCATCGGCATAATTTGTGTAGGTGACACCCAGATAGTTGAGTATGTCAAAGAGTGGTTTTGTAAACATATTGTAAAACGTAGGAGAAACACAAGAACCTTGAGGCACGACGCAGAGGACTGGGGCAGAGTCAGCTGAGGCGATAGGAGAGAAGACCCTCATGGATCTGTTGGCCAGGAAGGATTTAATCCAAGTGGTGGCTTTGTCTGAAAAGTGGGCTGCTGCTTTGAGATGATGACATAGGATTTGGTGGTTCACCAAATCAAAGGCGGCTGATAAGTCCAGCAGTAGGAGGAGGGCGATCTTGCCTTTGGCTTTTAGGTCCTCGATTTGTGTTTTCAAGTCTAACAGAGCCGTTTCCATACCCTGCTTGGGGCGGAAGCCAGACTCTCTAAGTCCAAGGAGATTGTTGCGTTCCAGATAGTCCTGGATCTGGAGGTATGCTGCTTGATCCAAGATTTTTAATAAGAATGGTACTGCTGTGATGGGTCTGAAGTTGGTAGGTATGCTGGGGTCTAGAGAAGGCTTCTTTAGAAGGGGGATGACCCAAGCATCCTTCAGATCGCCTGGTACAGTGCCTGTGCTGAATGACGCATTAATTAACGCCCTAATGAAGGGGACTAGCTCATGAAAGGCCCCCTTAATGATAGGTGCTGGGCAAGAGTCACCCTGGCAATTGGACGGTTTGAGTTTGTTGATTATATTTTCTACCTCCGGGATGGTTACAGGTGAGAAGCTGAAAGGTATATGGGTATGTGAAGTGCAGTGATTTTTAGCCAGAGAGGGGTTAGATTGATCGTTGGTCTGGAGAGTGCTTTTTTTAGTGTTTATTTTGGCCTGTAGCATGGTGATTTTGTTGATGAGTGCTTTTTGTATATTTGCGCACCAAGAACTATCTTTACTACAAGAGTCAGGTGGTGTGCACAGTGTTTCCAGTTCTTTAAGAATCTCGAAAAGTTCTTTAGTATTGGATTCCACTTGTAGAATGCGTTTATTGTAGGTCTCCTTTTTGGCTAGGAAAATAGCCTCTTTGTGACGCTAAAAGGAGGTTATCCTTATTCGTGTCGGTAGTGTGGCTTTTCTAACGGGCTTCCTTGTTTCTTTTTTCCTTGCGCAATACCCTCAACTGTGGTGTGAACCAAGAATTAAGGTGCGCACGTGGTTTGGCTTTCCTGGATTTAATAGGGGCAATAGTATCCAAAGCTTTGAGGATGGTGGTATTTTATGTATTGACTAAGACTGTAGGGTCGGTACAGGATTGCAGCACATTGTTGAGAGTAGGCATATGTGGGAGGCGATTTTCTCTGGTAATACCTTTTTTGTTTCTGGTGCGGGTTGGGGGTGCTAGGTCAGGACTAGGACATTGATAGTTAGTTAAGGTATTGAACGTAATAGTGTGATGGTCAGACCAGGCGCAGCGTACATTGTTTATAGTGCTAATGTTACAGTTTAGATCGGCTAGCCAGTCAAGGATTCTTCCCTTTTCATGTGTAGGTTCCAGGATATTATGAGTAAAACCTGTGTCAGTGAGAGAATTAGCAAGGTCTAAAGCTTTGGTGTCGTTAGGATCTT
Source organism: Ambystoma mexicanum (assembly GCF_040938575.1). NCBI lineage: Eukaryota > Metazoa > Chordata > Amphibia > Caudata > Ambystomatidae > Ambystoma > Ambystoma mexicanum. Next base: position 448,134,073 of record NC_090933.1, on the reverse strand, counting down.
TGAGGCCAAGATTAAGGTCGCCTAGGAGTATTATTTGCGAGTTAGCCTTAGTTTTATCGGCTAAGATTGACAAGATGTCATCTGCAAAGATAGTGATGGGACCAGGGGGGCTATATGTGAGATGCAGGGTAACAGTTTGGTTGTGAGAGATGGGGAGTTTAACCAATAGAAGTTCTGCTCATGGGATCTGGTGGTCAGATGAGATCTGCATCGCAATTGTTTTTTTGTGGATGAAGGCAACACCACCTCCTTTAGAGTGGTTGTCGCTGTGGTCGCATCTGATGATAGTGTAGTCATCAGGGATGGCTAGTGAGAGGAAGGGGACGGATGCTGCATGCAGCCAGGTCCCAGTGACAGCAAGGAAGTCTAAATCGTGAGTAGTAATGAGATCTGCTATATCAAGTGCCTGGGCTGTAAGGGATCTGGCATTGATAAGTGCACCCTTGACAGTGGTGTCTTTCGTAGAGTGAGGGGTGCTAGTATTGTGTTTAGGTGAAGTGACGTTGGAAGAGGTAAGTGTGTCAGAGGTAGAGATGCTAAGGCAAGGAGTAACCAATGGAGTGGATGCAGAGGAAGTGCAGTGTATAGGGTGGTGAGCGGTGCAGGTGAATCTAGATCCTAGCCTAGAGTTACTAGTGAGTATGGAGCAAGGTTGGTTAGGTGTAGGTTTGGTAGCAAAATGCTCTAGCCAGAGAGCAGGGGCATTTAAGTAGGGGTTGATAATGAGTTGTGCTGTGGATGTAGGCTTAATCCTATGCAGGGAGTCCAATAGGGGGCAGTGAGTGGGCAGTCGGGATAATTGTTTATGACTATGAGGTCTAAAGTCTGGCATGGTGAAGTGAGGTGACAGATTTACAGTAGAACCATTGAGGAGTGCAGGCATCAATATCAGTAGATATAATGGGTAGAATAGTAATAGGTGGCGGCACGTTTGGGGCGGTTGGAGCATGTTGTGAAGAGCGTTCACCAGGAGCAGGTTTCCTACATGTCCTGTCAATGTCTGCGAGAATAGTCTGCACATTTATCGAGGTATATATGGAGGTGAGATGGATGGCGCTCTATGTTGGTCAAGACAGGATGCGCACAAAATACATACCGATGTGGCAGGGAGAAGGGCGCACAACGCTGGTTATGGGGATACGAGGGGTGTATGGCAGTTGCTGCGCGATAGCTAGCTGGGCGCTGGGCGAGGAGCTATGTCAGATGGGGCAGATGAGCTTTGCTACACTCGACGGACATATGAACAGCAAGGAAGGCACTAATGTATTTAAATACTCAGCAGCAAGCATCAGTCGAGCTAAGCAAGGAGCAATAAGTGTGCAGAAGGCACTAAACATTCAAGTAACACTAGCATCACGTGAAGGCTATTGCAAAATCAGCAGCATCAATCGAGCAATAAATGTGCAAAGGCACTAGACGTTCAAGTAACACCAGTATCAAGTCTACAATTAATAGGTGTGTGGTGAGCATAGTAGGAACTAGTATATTCGAATACAAAGCTGCAGCAAGTGAGGCAACATTACCAATAATAGGTAAGCGTGTAATTAGCAAGGAAGACACTGGGACATCTGAGTAAGCATCAACATCAATGGGTGTGCAATAGGCACGAAGGCACCAGTACATTCGAGTAGTTAACAGCAACAGGTGAGGCTACGTTGCTAACAGAAGATAGGTGTGTGATCAGCATGGAAAACACTTGAACATATGAGTAAGCAGTAACATCGAAATGAACTAGGCAAAGACCAATGGGCATGTAGTGAGCATTAATACTTTAGAATAACCACCGCCTCAAGTAAAGGCTGCGCCGCAATCAATAGCCGTGCAGTGGCCTGGAAGTTACCAGTACAATCAGATGCGCAACGACATCTGGTAGGCAGATGAGCCGGGCCGCATAGGATAAAACAGAGGTAGGTAATATAACGATCAGATGGGGGGTGTCAACAACAGCAATTGTGTAGCAGATGCACTTGCATATTAGAATACAATACGGGATAGTAGTACAACGATCGTGTTGGGGGCGATGTCTGCTAATGACCGTGCTCGCACAGAAGTCCTCTTTGGGTGCAATGATCAGTATAGTGAAACAGCTGATTCTGCGAAATTAGGTGCATGCAAGGTGCCACATAAAACAAATGACCGAAAGGTACAACAAGTAATAATAGGAAATTGGATAGTATTACGTAATTAGTCTGAGTCCAGCTGAAGTGATAGGGTTTGATACGGAACGTAGTACTATTGGAAGTTTTGCAAAACGTTTTGGGCATCAATGAGCAATGTCTTACCGCCTGCAAAGACAGCAATAATCTGCGGGTTGGTGAGGCTGGTACAGATGCTGCTATAAGTGTAGGAAGAGTCGAACGGCCCTCTCGGTCCCTCCCGGCTCCTGACAGGCTCAGTACAGAAGCCTTTGTTGCTCTAACTTGGTTGCAGATGCCAGCTTGCGCCTGCTGGTGTTCCAGGTGCAGTGATAGGCTGAGGTGCAGCCAATCTGCGGTGGTGAGATTCAAAGTAGGCAGGAAGTGTAGAGAGCCTATGTGTCGGCCATTTTAGCGTGGTCGGACCTCGTAGGTAACAGACATCAAGGAAACCATAACGTTGCAATCGGATGCAGATTTAAAGGTTGCAGAGATGAGCCGACGGGCTCCTCCTAAATTAAAGCTGCTGCAAACCAGACATTAGGTGAGTGGGATTTAACCATCAAGGCTCACCTCACAGTATATGCTTCATGCACGTCTGGTCTAGGGGCACTGCTCCTGCAGTGCACCTCTAAGAGAGAGCTCCTGCTCCTTGTGCTTCCCAGATAGTGAAGGCTAGGTAGGGATAGATGGTAGGCTCTTCTCGTGGTTTCTCTTCAGTGCTCGGTGGTTCATCAGCTTCCCCAAAGCCTAAGGTACCTCTCTCTGTTTCTTCTGGTTCACTTTCTCTAAAATGAGGAAATAGAGCTTTTTCAAGAATCCCTTGGACAATGTTGTCCCCACAATGTACTTCAAATGGGATCCTGGCATGGTTCTGTAATAGAAACTTTATGTCTCCCTAGAAGTCGGGATCGATGACGCCTGCTAGAGCGTCTATGCTGACCCTCCAAGCAAGGCCAGATTTTGGGGCCAGTCTTACATAACACCCGGCAGGTGGTATCAGAACTAAGTCTGTGAGAATTATTCCTCTTTTCTGAGGAGGGATAGTAGCCTCTTTACTGCTACAAATATTGAACCCTATTGATTCTTTTGTGGCAACAGGAGGGTTAGACGATCTATGACTAAGCTTCTAGAATTGTAGGGCTCCCCAGTTTGTTTCAATTGAGTCATATCCCATTCCTGACACCACATGTAAGGAACACATGGTGACTTAGTAAGACAGACACAAGTGACTGCAGTTCAAGGGTGTTTATTGAACTTTTGTAAGGTTGTGATGAACGCCTATCTGAACCTAAATCAACAGATGGGAGCAAACTACGACCATCAATTAATAATCATGCAGTCCTAGTGGAGTCTTGTCAAAATAAAAGGGCCTATACTAAAAATAAATATTGTCAATCCTTACCACTAAATTACAAATAATGTGTGGCAATGGTCATGAAAAAGAAAGAAGTGTTCACAAAATGATATGTCAGGATGCTCGCACCGTTGGCCTTTCTTCCCCGTGTTTTCATCACTGGGCAAGTCGGGACACTTGAGCAAAGCACACACTCTGGCTTCTGTGGCATGAGGATACAGTTCAATTTCCACAGTTGAGGACCTTATGTGTCCAAGCCCCTTTACTTCTTGCAAGTCTCTTGACTCAGAGGGCCTGCTGTACAAAAACAGTACGTAAGCGTTCTTTTCCTTTCACATGTATTCAAGTTGGGTGTTCATCCTGGATCCCACTCAGCCAGGTTCAGATCCTTTTCAAATTAAAAGTTCCAAGTTGGATCCCCCTCTTCCGGGCTCTGATCCCTTTCACACCAATGTCAAAGAATTATTTCTCGGGTGACTCACAGTTCACCGCGGACAGTGGTCGAAGTGTACGAAAAGAAGTAGTGGAGCTATGTTCCCTGCTGGTCTGCCCTGATCCCTCCAAACACCATCGCCACACCCCCTCCCACACACAATCCAAACAAACACACCTGCTATTTATGGGAATGTGCTGAAGTGCAAGAAGTTGTTCTTCATACACTTTTATTTTAAAATGAAACCATTCCAGAACGGTTTCTTTTTCAAATAAAAGTATAGGAGCTGTGCAACTTAAAAATAAAAAGTATAGGAGCACCGCTCCCGACTGCTCCCACCCACTTTGACCTCTGACCGCGGATCCCTCTCAGCCGGGCTCAGGTCCCTTTCTTTCGCTCAATTAGTCGCTCTCAGCAGGGCTCGGACCATTTTTGATGCACCTTATATTATCAAAGACTTTTGAATGTGCATATGGTTTAGCTTGACCAGTTGCATGACCACTTCGATCTCAATATTCCTTTTTCTCACACTCAGCATCAGTTGAATACTTAACAGAGACTTTCGAATGAACGCCCATGTGGTGCCAGACCGCTCTGTGTATGGTATCTTTACTTGGTCTCCCCAAAGTTCAATTATAAAGTTCAACTGCTCCTTTTGGTCTCCAATTATATTGCCTTACACACTGTTCTCTTTATACAAAGTTGCTGCTTGCAACCTTGTTTCAAAACACAAGCTGGTTTGGAATCAGTCTCTCCGACTCACCGATTGTGCTGTCTTTTCTGACGCCACTTTGTTGCAGGAGCCAAGGACAGTACCATGGCGGCAATCGCTCCTCCGCGCCTGGGTTATCAACACGGGAGAGCTGCGGATACCTCTGCACACTGTGCAGGTTTGATCAGCCTTAGTTCCTAGTCTTCGCTTTCTTACTTTCCAAGGTTCGTGAAAGTAACAGACTTTAGAGGTCAAACATATATATTGAACTTGGGGAGGGGAACCTCAAGACCTGGCAGAACATTGTTGAGGCAAGCAACTATTGGAACTGTGTTAAATCTGTGATAGGGAACGCAAGAAGAACTTTACGCTAAGAACAGCTGAGATTTTACTTTTTTAACACTATTTTGTTGAGTAATAAACATAAACACCATGTTTATTTCTAGATGTGGGGCAAGCATAGGTGTTGACACAGACAGACTTTTGATTTGGACTTACAGACACAGACTTTCCTTAGTTTTCTTTAGGTAGGGAAATCCCCACCATAGTTATAAGGCACGTTAGGCATTACACCATCTTCATACTAAACAAAGATTCCACTGTTGAATTTGAAATCTGTTGTCTTTGTCATGTCTTCAGTCCAGGCCTGTCTCACATATGGTATTTACCAAAAAATAACCCTCTGCACACCTTTGTTCAGTGGTGGTATAGATTTAACCTTAACTAGGATGGTATGCATAATTTGATATTCCTAAATATATATTCATGAATTTAAGTTGCAGAGGAGAAATGGTCAACCGTGACACATGGGTTGAAAAACTGCAATAAGAACATGGATGACGTTCCCAAATAGGGAACTCCTGTCCCTGTTACACCTAATTTGGTCTTCGCAGTGTTTTGCCGACTCTCGAACACGGATCAAACACTTCTGGGTATCTACGGAACGGGCTGTAATGCTCTAGCATTCTCTCCAGATCTCAACCGAAGGTTGACCACCCCCCTGAATTCCACACAGCATATCCGGACACCCAACCCGTCGCAAGATGCGTTGCTTCTCTCTTTACGACAAGCTGTACGCTCCGTAAGTTTCGCGTAGATCTCCATCTGCCTTAACCACTACTTCCTACTCCTTACTACCACCCTCTTACGCTGTCCTCTTAATTACTTGTGCTTTCTTATTTTTCGCTAGAAAACCCCGCCGGGCTTGCAGGCAAAGGTTCTTTCTTTATTACGAATCTTCCTCGTTCCTTTTGTGATTTCCACAGGTACACTACGCTTAGTGGTCTGTTTCTCTCCACTTACTCATCATCTCCGATGGATACGTTTATTAGTTATTTTTTGCTATTTTTGTTATCTTTACAATAGCAGTTTTGATTCCAGCCATAGCCACGGAATCAGTAGGATATTCTATCCGGAAGTACAGGACAGGGATTTCTCTTTGTTGCAATCACAAAGACGGTAAGGGAAGCACTTTTAGGTATAAGACAGTTTGTAACATACTATTGGAAGGTTAACCAACTTATCCTTCTTTAGCCCTATAGAATCAGGACAGAATTTCTGCTTCGTCTTGTTCTTACCTTAAGATAGACCGGATAAGACCCAGGATAAGACCGTGTAATCTGTTTACTTCTATTTCTCTTACTTTTCACTCCTTTGTATTCACCAGCCTGTCACTTTGTGTATTATTTTACCCAGTTTCCATTCCTACGGGTCCATTGACGATCATCTCCTTGCCTGAACAGAGGAAGTTTATTCCGGCTGGTTTCGGGACTCTACGAACCCTAGCAGCCCGACACAGGTTTTTTTTCCCCCCATTGGGGGTTTTCCCTGGGGGTTCCTGTGCGTCCTGACTCTTGGAGTCGGAGGTATAGGGGTCCCTAGGAGGAACCTTATTGTCTTCCCTTCAACATTTTCGGATCCAGTACCAAGCAAGTCTTGAGGTGGGTAACAACTGTGTGATTGATACTTGAGTTTGATGAAAGAGACAAGTTCCGAAAATAGATTTAACAGTAAGCAACACCTAATTGGCCTAGAACTGAGTATCGGTTTACAAGTTGTTATTTACCATGGATCAACAGATTCAACAGTTAATAGCAGAAGTACAGTCTTTGACTGCAGATGTACAGAACCTCAAACAGGAGAATGCCAATCTACGACAAATACAACAGAATCAGCAACAGGCCGCTCAAATTGCAGCTCAACAATCAGCTGTAAGTAGAGTCCCTCATTGTTCTGAAGTCCCTCCGGGGCCCTTGCCTGGGGGACAATTTGATGGAAATCCTCACAAGATCAAAGAGTTCCTTGATGCCTGTTCGATTCAGTTTTCTTTTAAGAATGCCTTTTTTCACACTGATCGCGATCGAGTGGGATACATTATTTCCCAAATGGTGGGCCCAGCTCTTGCCTGGGCGACTCCGTTGGTTACGACTAACAACATAATTCTCGATTCCTATCCTGCTTTTTGCACCAGTGTAAAGTCAATGTGTGGAAGGCAAGAGATAGGAATAGCTGCTCAGGAACACCTGCTTGACCTTAGGCAGGGAAGTCAGGACTTATTGACATATATCACTAGATTCCGACAGATTGCTAGTGAATCCAATTGGTCAGATGTCGCCAAGTTACTTTGTTTAGGAGGGGTCTTTCGGAGGAGTTGAAGGACGAGACTTCTAGGGTGCCTCGCCCAACATCCCTTACTGAATTCATTACTTTAGTTATGCAGATAGATTACAGGTTGAAAGAAAGAAGTAGTGAAAGACGTAAGGGAAGATTCACTCGTACCTTTTCTGCTCCTGTCTCTACTAATAAGGGAACTAGTTCTGAGGAACCCATGCAGTTGGGTGTAAAAGGGAGAGGTCCCCTTTCACCAGACGAGAGGGCTCGTAGAAGTTTACAGGGTCTTTGTATGTATTGCGGCTCTAATTCCCATATGGTACAAAAATGTACCGTGGCCCCTCCACGGAAGTCGGGAAACGCCAACGCCCGGCCGTAGGAGGAACCACGGTTCGGGATCCTGACACAAAATTAGGTTCCTCTAACCTCTTGCAGACTTTTCAAGGCATTACTCCCTCAGCTTCAAACATGTTGGTATTACGTGTTACTTTGAAGTTTGGAAACCAGGTCTTACCGGAAGTATCAGCCTTACTGGATTGTGGAGCAGCCGGACTTTTTGTCGATGATGGCTGGGCTGTACAACATCATATACCCAGAATTACCAATACAGAGGCTGTTCCGGTAGAGAGTGTTGATGGTAGCCCTCTCATTTCTGGCCCTATTATCAGTCAAACTATCCCTATATCTATGTGTATTGCGACCCTTCAGGAGTCTGTTTCTTTGGACATCATACGTGCAGCCCATTACCCCATTATACTAGGATTACCATGGCTTCGAAAGCATAACCCTTTTATAAATTGGACGGCTGGGTCATTTTTTTTGGGATCTGAGTTCTGTTTAACTCATTGTATCAGTCATTCAGAGGGGAGATCTGTGGAAGTCTCTTCTCAAGCTGAAACCCCTAGCCAGGGTATCTGTGGACCAGTAACTTCTCTCAATTTTGTAGTAGGCCTCCCTACTCAATATCAAGATTTTTCTGTGGTTTTCTCCCCGGTAGAATATACTCAATTACCACCTCACCGAAGAGATGACTGCGCTATTGAACTCATTCCAGAACAACCTTTGCCCTTTGGCAGGATGTACATTTTGTCCACTTCTGAGAAGGAGGTTTTGAGAGATTATTTAGATACCAACTTGAAGAACGGCTTGATCACGGAATCCACCTCTCCGGCCGCAGCTTCTCTCTTCTTCGTTCCAAAAAGAAATTCTACGGAACTTAGACCTTGTATAGATTTCAGAGGGTTAAATAAAATCACCATCCCCGATAGGTATCCTATGCCGTTGATCCCAGATATCTTGGAAGCCGTCAAAGGGGCAAGTATTTATACTAAATTAGATCTTAAGGGGGCCTATCATCTTATCAGAATAAGAAAGGGGGATGAGTGGAAAACTGCCTTCCGGACACCCTTTGGACATTTTCAGTATCAAGTCATGCCTTTTGGACTATCTAATGCTCCAGCGATTTTCCAACGATTTATGGATCATTTATTTTCAGATTTGCTGTTACATTATGTTATAGTTTACCTTGATGACATCTTGGTATTCTCTAAGGACAGTTCGGAACACAAGGTTCACGTCAAAGAAGTCTTGCAAAGACTACTGAATAACCATCTTCAATGTAACTTTGAAAAGTGTTCTTTTCACCAACCCAAAGTAACGTATTTGGGTTATATTTTGTCAGCTCAAGGCATTGCCATGGATCCGGAAAAGGTCACGGCTGTTCAGGATTGGCCGACTCCCAACTGATGTAAAGACATTCAAAGATTTGTGGGATTCTCAAATTTCTACCGTCGGTTTATTCCTAACTTTTCTACTCTAACTCAACCTCTTACCAATCTGTTGAAGAAGGGTGTTCCATATCTTTGGACTGAGCTTACACAAAAGGCGTTTGATAATTTAAAAAGACGCTTTGCCACAACACCCATCCTTAAGACTCTGGATCAATCCCGGGGATTTATCATCGAAACAGATGCATCTCAGTATGCTTTAGGAGCGGTCCTTCTACAAAAGGATGAGCAAGATACAGAAAAACCTATTGCCTATCTATCCAAAACCCTTTCACCAGCAGAATTGAATTACACCGTGCTTGAAAAGGAACTTCTGGCGATTAAAAGATCTTTTGAGGAATGGAGGCATTTACTGTTGGGAGCTGTACATCCCACTGAAGTGAGAACCGACCATCAAAATCTCCGGATTCTGCAATACGCACAAACCTGTAATAGCCGTCAGGCTAGATGGGCTCACTTCTTTTCCCCATTTAGAATTATTTTCACCTTTATCCCTGGGAGAAATAATTTGCAGGCTGATGCTCTGTCTCGGAAAGATGGGATCTGTAATCGGGCTACCAGACCTGAACTCATCTTTCCTTGCCTAGCGATGAGTTTGGTTAAAACCCCCAGTTTTGTGCACCGTCTTGAACAACATTCTGGCCCTTCCTCTCTTAAATCACTCACAAAAAATGAACAAAACAACTTGTCAGAAAAGGAAGGGTGTTATTTCAGGGGCAAGCAAGTCTATGTGCCTACTAAATCCCTACAAAGAGAAGTGTTGAACATGTGTTATGATTCTAAAACGGTTGGGCATCGTGGATATGCTACCACTTATGAATTGATTTCCCGTGACTTTTGGTGGCCATCTCTTAAAGAGGACATTCGAAGTTATGTGGAATCTTGCCCTTGCTGTTTACAATCCAAAAGCCCCAGACATTCTCCATTTGGTTCATTAGTAAAGATGCCATTGCCTGTTCGACCCTGGCAAATAATCTCAACTGATTTTATTGTCGATCTACCCGTGCCTGGAGGATGTTCCACCATCATGGTAGTTATTGATTCTTTCACTAAACAGGGTCATTTCTTCCCGTTGGCAGCTTTACCATCGGCAGCAGTTATGGCACGTATTTCTGTTACCCGGGTATTCTCCTTACATGGTTTACCTGATACCATCATTTCGGATCGAGGATCCCAGTATACGTCTAGATACTGGAAACATATTTGCCAAAGACTGGGGATTACTTGGGCCTTAAGTTCGGGTTATCACCCACAAACTAATGGTCAAACAGAGAGACTTAACCAAACTCTAGAAGGTTACTTGAGGAACTACATTTCTGCTGCACATGACAATTGGAAGGACTTATTACCAATTGCTGAATATGCCTACAACAATTCCTACCACTCTGCTATCAAAACATCGCCATTTTTTTGTACTTATGGTTTTCACCCCACAGTGTTTCCTGTGAAGAGAGCAGAGGATAATAAGATTCCAGATGTAGACTCTTTATTAAAAGAGATCCACCATGGCCAAGAAATTGCTAAGGAGGCTCTGAAGAACACCCAGGATAGGATGAAACGGTATGCAGACCAACATCGAACCCCTGCTCCAGGATTGAAACCTGGGGATTGGGTTTGGCTTTCTTCTAGGTTTCTCCTGCGACATCTGAGACCATCTAAATTCTCACCTAAGTTTATGGGCCCTTTTCGGGTGGTGGCTCCCATGGGCACTGCGGCATTTAAACTGAAACTTCCTAAGACATGGGCACGTATCCACCCAGTTTTTCATGTTTCTCAATTGAAACCTGACCGACGGAGTGTCTTTCACCCCCATGTCTCCTCTCGGCCTGCTCCTGTTTTTACGCCTACAGGACCAGAATATGAGGTTTCAGATATTTGTGACTCCCGTCTGCACCATGGGAGACTCCAATATTTAGTCAATTGGAAAGGCTACACCGCCTCTGAGCGAAATTGGGAACCGAAATCTGCAATACATGCACCTAAACTGTTAAAACGTTTTCATATGAGACACCCGGGAAAACCAGGGGGGACTGGATCTGAGAAGGGGCATATTGTTACACCTAATTTGGTCTTCGCAGTGTTTTGCCGACTTTCGAACACGGCTCAAACACTTCCGGTATCTACGGAACGGGCTGTAACGCTCTAGCGTTCTCTCCAGATCTCAACCGAAGGTTGACCACGCCCCCTGACTTCCGCACATCATATCCGGACACCCAACCCGTCGCAAGACGCGTTGCTTCTCTCTTTACGACAAACTGTACGCTCCGTAAGTTTCGCGTAGATCTCCATCTGCCTTAACCACTACTTCCTACTCCTTACTACCACCCTCTTAACGCCGTTCTCTTAATTACTTGTGTTTTCTTATTTTACTCTAGAAATCCCCGCCGGGCTTGCAGGCAAAGGTTCTTTCTTTATTACGAATCTTCCTCGTTCCTTTTTTGATTTCCACAGGTACACTACGCTTAGTGGTCTGTTTCTCTCCACTTACTCATCATCTCCGATGGATACGTTTATTAGTTATTTTTTGCTATTTTTGTTATCTTTACAATAGCAGTTCTGATTCCAGCCATAGCCACGGAATCAGTAGGATATTCTACCCGGAAGTACAGGACAGGGATTTCTCTTTGTTGCAATCACAAAGACGGTAAGGGAAGCACTTTTAGGTAGTAAGACAGTTTGTAACATACTATTGGAAGGTTAACCAACTTATCCTTCTTTAGCCCTATAGAATCAGGACAGAATTTCTGCTTCGTCTTGTTCTTACCTTAATATAGACCGGATAAGACCCAGGTAATCCGTGTAATCTGTTTAATTCTATTTCTCTTACTTTTCACTCCTTTGTATTCACCAGCCTGTCACTTTGTGTATTATTTTACCCAGTTTCCATTCCTACGGGTCCATTGACGATCATCTCCTTGCCTGAACAGAGGAAGTTTATTCTGGCTGGTTTCAGGACTCTACGAACTCTAGCAGCCCGACACAGGTTTTTTTTCCCCCCATTGGGGGTTTTCCCTGGGGGTTCCTGTGCGTCCTGACTCTTGGAGTCAGAGGTATAGGGGTCCCTAGGAGGAACCTTATTGTCTTCCCTTCAACATTTTCGGATCCAGTACCAAACAAGTCTTGAGGTGGGTAACAACTTGTGTGATTGATACTTGAGTTTGATGAAAGAGACAAGTTCCGAAAATAGATTGAACAGTCCCCCACAAACTGTCACAGGCCCTAAATCAGAGCTAAACATTAAATCAATACTTTTGTATAAATCTAGCATTATAGTCAGATCTTGTAAATTAGAAATGATGACAATGGTCTTATACAAATAATGTTACAAATTTGTCTTGAGGCAATTATTTGAACATATGTTTGAATATTTATTCATGAGGCCCAACGTGTTTCGAGAAAATCATTCTCTTCATCAGGGGTTACATTTTCAAACTGATTCTACAATTAATATAAATACAGTAATATTAACAATTCCATTATGAATACTTTCATTTACATATTGCAATGATAAGGGTCAACAGACTCATATGGTGTCAGTGGTGGGATACAGCTCAACCGATACAGATGGGGGGACCATGAAATATGAAAGGCTAAGTGACAGAACATCAAGTCCCACGGTAGCCACAAAAGGCTCCATCTGATTAGATATCTGTAGTAGCCGAAAAGAAACCATTCCTCCCGGGGAAAGAAGGCTAATACCCATGGACATAGTGATTATACCACTCCCTTGTACCCAAATACGACTGGCCTCCAAGTCAGGACTTCTCTGGAGGTTTGGGATAGATATCCTGGCTGGTGTTATTGACCCAGACTATCTGGGAGACATAAATGTATTATTGAATAATCATGGCAACAATGTTTTTCAGGTGCAACCAGGGGATAAAATCGCCCAAGGGATACTTGAGAAAGCAGTGTTTCTCAAATGTGAGGAAGAGATTGAGAAAGAGGAGACTGACAGGGGTATGTATTTTGGTCTCAGGGAGGCGGATGAAAAACCTACCATTTCTCTACACAGATCCAACTGTTTAATAAAAACAGTTCTATACTCTAATGAAGAAGTACCTGAAATCCTGCCTGCTTTAGCCTCCACCCAAAGAAACAATCCTCTGTTGGCTGAAGCCTTTCTGCAGGTAAAACCTGAATCTGAGGTCCGGTGAAAAGGCATACCTTTTTTTCCCCTAAAATATGGGTTGCTATATAGAAGGGACACTACCGCCGAAAGCTTAACAAAAACACAATTGGTGGTTCCCAGGAGCCACAAACAAGTGGTTCTCAGAATGGCTCAACAGGAGGCCATCTAGGACAAACTAAAACCCAGGTCCACATAAGCAATACATTCTATTGGCCAGAGATCCAAGCAGACATTAAAACCTTTGTCCAGGCCTGGGAGATCTGCCAGCAAACTAGTACTCACATACCACCACCAGCTCCATTAAACCCCTTACCCATTATTGAAATTCCTTTTTCAAGGATTGGGTTGGATATAATTGGTCCTCTCGATCTTTCTAAAATGGGTAATAAATATGTAATAGTAATAGTGGACTATGCCATCTGGTACCCTGAGGCGTTCCCCCTGAGAACTAATACAACACAGCACATTTTAAAACATCTGCTCCTCTGTTTCTCCTGGGTTGGTTTTCCAAGGGAAATAGTAACAGACCAAGGCTCTAATTTCATTAGTAAACCTATGGGAGATGTTAAGGAATTATTGCATTTAACCACCTTGCACACTTCTGTATATCACCCCCAAACAGATGGTCTCATGGAACGGTTTTCATAAAACCCTTAAAACCATTCTACGGAAACTAGTAGACCAGGGTGGGAAGAATTGGGACCAGATGATTTCTTGGGCTCTATTTGCAATCAGGAAAATACCTCAGGCTTCCACTGGGTTTCCTCCATTTGAACTGATGTATGGGCAGGAACCCCAGGAGCTCTTAGACATGCTGAGAGAAACCTGGGAGGAAAGAGAAGAGGCTCCAATATCACTCTCACGTGGCAGCCGTCAGGTCCCTAGTGCAGACTCATATGATTAAAGCCCAGGAACAACAGAAAACCTCCTACAACCAAAAAGTTGCATTTAGATCCTTTTTTGTCAGACAAAAGGTCTTAGTACTTCTGCGTACGTCCAATAATAAGCTGGTTTCAAAATGGTATGAGCCTTATGAGGTAGTAGAGCAGATGGGACTCTGCAATAACAAGATCGCTCAACACAACCGCTGCCTAAAAACACAAGTTTATCATATACATGTACTCAAAGGGTGGAAGGAGAACCCCACAGAGGCCATTGCTACCATACTGTCTAGTTTGGTACCAGAGGAAGTAGAGAATACCACCTGAATTCCTTCTGACCTCCTGAATAATCATAAAGAAGACCTCGTTGACCTAGTGAACCGATTTCCGGATCTATTTTGTGAAGAGCCAAGACAAGTGAAAGGTATATGCCACCACATTCGTACTCCCCCAGGCATGGTAGTACATTTAAAACCCTATCGACTACCTGAGTCTCGAAAAGACATCATCATGAGGAGGTAAACAAATGTTCAAAGCCAATATAATAGAGTCTTCAAACAGTCCTTGGTCTTCCCCCATCGTATTGGTGGCAAAACCTGATAGTAGCTGGAAATTCTGCATAGATTTTAGGAGAGTAAAAACTATCTCAGTTTTTGATGCTTACCCAATGCCACGTATAGACAACCTTATATACAAATTGGGTAATGCTGTCTACTTGTCCACCCTAGATCTCACCAAAGGGTATTGGGAGGTTCCACTAATCAGACCTGACAAAGAGAAAACTTAATTTGCCACCCTGATAGGACTATTCCATTTTAAAGTCCTTCCCTTCGGATTACATGGTGCTCCTGCAACATTCCAGAGACTGATGGACCAAATTTGATAACTCTATTCTGACTTTTGCAGAGCATACATTGATGGCATTGTAATACATAGTAAAACATGGGAAGATCACCTGTACCATCTATATACAGTCATGAGAGCTCTAGGGAAAGCCAGATTAACTGCCAACCTTAAGAAGTATAAACTAGCCCAGTCTGCTGTTAAATATCTTGTTTTTTTGTGGGTAATGTGCGTGTACAACCCCAACAAGAAAAAATAAGAGCTGTCCTTGAAACCCCTACACCAAAAACTAAAAGGGATTTACAAGCTTTTCTGGGGCTCATAGGGTACTGCCATAGGTTTATCCCAAATTGTTCAGATAAGACCTCTAAGCTTACAGATAAACTGAAAAGTACAGAGCCGCAGAAAGTAAAATGGGATGAGGAAGATGAAATCTGCTATAATACATTAAAACAAACACTATGTCAGAATGTGGACTTTCACTCCTGGTTCCCCTGTGAAGCATCACGGTCCAACCCTCATAGGTCAAGGGTATGAGAGAAACCTGAAGGCACTCTCACAACCACTCTCTGGGGTCTTCTGTTCAGGTGGCCAGAGAAGAGCGATTGCTTTTGGGTCACGGCCCTTGGTGCAGACAAGTGAGGGGGTGCCAGACGGCGAGGCATGGTATCCCCCCCTTTCCTAACATTGACTTGCCCTCCCTTCCCTCAGCCTTCCTGGGCTACTTCCATTCATGCCCTATTCCTCCCTGTGAGTACCCACCAAGTACTTAGAAGAGGAAGACGAAACTAGGAGTAATGCACACTTCCTATTACAAACACCACTCTAGTACTGGGATGAAGAAGAGAGGTATGAAAGCATCTAATACTGAAGGACAGGCATGCCCCATTGATTGAGTTCAGTATGGTCAGGCAAGACAAGATAACAACTCACACCTGAGGCCCCTTAACAGGGCTCAGCGGTATAAAGGGAGGAGACCCAAGCAAGCAGGGGAGAGAGAAACACTGTGTTGGGACGAGACCAGGAGGTCTGAATGCCGGCAATGGTCCCAGAGGTCCTGCAAGGCCCAGAGTGAGCGAGTCTCATGGTGTCTGCAGGACCGCAAGCCCTCGAATCAGAAGGCGGGCAGCTGGAGCTGCCGAACACTGAGAAGCAGAAGGGAAGCGGTCAGTATCTATTAAGGATGCTGGTATGGGCAGAGAAGTGCCCGGCGAGTGAACAGACTCCAAGTGGTCTGCTTGCCGGCTACAGAAAAGGTGAGCGGGAGCAACCGGAACCACTTCTGTGGAGACGCAAAGAGCCGGTGAGTGTCAGAGGACACGGGACGACCAGAGCGCCCCCAAGAGACCGCAGGCAAGTAACAGTCCACAAACCCAAATGAATATGAACTATATTGGATACCGAATTGAATGGAAACTGCAGTTTGAATGAAACCACATGATATTGAATACCAAACTGACTGGAAATTGCGGTTTGAGTGAAATTAAGTTATAGTGAATACTGAACTGAAGGGGAAGTGCTATTTAAATAAAACTTTGGCATATGGAATACTGAACAAACATTTGAAGTTAAACCAACATATGGAATGTCAGACTGTATGTAAGCAGCACTATGAGCAGAACGAAAGCCTATTGAAAATGGAACAAACACTTGAATATGCTAATAACCAATGTGAGAAAGAACCATACGTCTGTGGCAAGGCCAAAGATTGATGCAGAAGAGTGTTAAACTAACCAAAGAGAATATAAGTGTGAGATGTTAGAAGCCCTAATCACAAGAGCCTGTGAAGGAGTTAAACAAGGCCAAGGGGAACTTATGGTTGCGTGACTGGTAATGGTTGTACCATGTGGTCGGGCAACTGCGCCTATACCAAGGAGTTCCCCACTGTGAAAACCACAGACATCACAAATCAAGTCGAGGAGAAGCATAGGGTCCCTGTTTGTGTGACCTGTAATTGGTGGACTGTGTGGTCTGACAACTGCGCCTAGACCAGGGAGCCCTAAATGGTGACAAGCAAAAGACGTTGTGAATAACCCACAGAGTACTGGGAATTGAATACTAAAGCAAGCCAGAAGGTGGGTCAAGTGGACCTACTGTTTTCTTGTATTGAACATTTGAAATCAGTATAAGTGCTACATTGAAATCTTGAGGAAAGGAACCCTGAGAGTAATAAGGATATCTGACCTCAGGCCCCTAAGTGGTTTGATAAGGACTGACTGCCCAGGACACAGGAAAATGAAAGCTGTAGGGAAGCCAACATATTACCTGCTTGTACGTATGGAAAGAAGGCAGTATAGGCGCTTACGTGAAATAAGAAGGCCCAGAATGTAATTAAAGCCTGGGGAAAGCTGGACCAATAGATTTTGAATCAGAATACTAGGCTGTTTTGGGCATTGATAACATGGGGTGTGAAATACCATATTAAAAGACTAAACAGTAACATTTCTAGCGAGTCCTGTAACTCACAGTATTCCATGGTATTCGGCAGCTCAGAAAGGGAGGTAAATCAGATGGCATACCAGTGAAGTAAAACAAGGTAAGAGATTATTACAAATACAGTTTCATTCTACCCCTGACTGGGCCTGTCGAGGCCAGGAAGGCCCCAGCTTTCTGCATTCAAGGAACGTGCCCAACACCTCCTTGTGCCTTCCTGTAGTTCATGATGTTGCATGCCATGGACCCACGGCCTCCCCGTCCTCATCAAAGGTGCCTTACTTTCTCCTTCTCCTGCACCTGCATCCGCATTACCAATGCACATATTAACTACACCAGACGCTGCTATACTTTTGCACGCCATACTGCCTGTCTACCTTGATACCTGCTCCATGATGGAACCCTACCACAAGGCTGTCTACTTTGCAATCACCTTACCTCAAAGCTTACCTTAATACTTGAACCATGATGTTACCTGGCTGCTAGGCCACACACCTTGATGTCAACGTACCATAAGGCTGGCCTACTTTGACACTTTCTACCATGCTGCTATGTTTCTCACAATGCCTGATGTAGCCCCCGTACGATGAGGTGAGGATTTGCCAGTCTGTGTACTCACACCTATTTTGCCTTTTATGCTGTCTGCATGCCTGATGTAGCCCCCGTACCATGTGGTGAGCCTTTGCCAGTCTGAATACTCGCACCTATTTTGCTTTTTGTGCTCTCGGCATGCCTAATGTAGCCCACCGTACCCTGAGGTGAGACTTTGCCAGTCTGCATACTCACACCTATTTTGCCTTTTATGCTGTCTGCATGCCTGATGTAACCCCCGTACAATGAGGTGAGCCTTTGCCAGTCTGTGTACTCACACCTAGTTGGCCTTTTATGATGTCTGCATGCCCGATGTAGCCCCCGTACCATGAGGTAAGGCTTTGCCAGTCTGTATGCTTACACTGATGTTGCCTTTTATGCTGTCTGCATGCATGATGTAGCCCCTCGTACCATGAGGTGAGGCTTTGCCAGTCTGTATACTCACACGTATTTTGTCTTTTATGCTGTCTGCATGCCTGATTCAGCCCCATACCATGAGGTGAGACATGTCAAAGTATGCTTCTGTCACCCACCATTACGCTGTAATCGTTATGCGTGCTCTCGTACCTTAAGAACTGTGCTAAGCACTTACTGTAACTAGCGCCTAGATGCCGCAGGGCTTTGTGCACTGAAATACATTCTAACATAAATAAATAAATTATTCTGTCCCCGATTATTCTCTCGTTGAGATTGGGTAGGCTGTAGATTCTCAGGCTTTGGGGAAGGCCCCAGGACTGGATGAAGTTCCAATGGAGCTTTTTAAATTTGACAAAATGGTTTGGGTACCCACCGGATGTGCTTGGTTTAATTCGATCCTAAAAACGGGGGCCATCCCTGACTCTTGGAACATGGCAGAGCTCGTCCCTATATACAAAAAAATTAATAGGGATGACCCTGCAAATTATAGACAAATCTCTGGACTCCTCTGGGAAAATATTCTCAAAGGTGGTTATTGGCTAGAATTCTGGAATGGGAGAATGAAGCTAACATAAAATCTCCAGCCCAAGTTGGGTTTGGTAGGGTGTGGAGGAAACAATGAACAGGGTTTTTGTCTCATTTTCCTGATTTTGAAATATGTGTAACTTCGGGTCTTAAAGTCACTTTTGATACGGTTGATAGGATTATATTATGGGACACTATGAGGATTCAAGGTATGGACCCTGTGTTGATTGAGCTAATTAAGGCCTTGCACTGTGATACAAGAAGCAGAGTTCGCTAAGGTCACCTGGGTCAGGTAACCAAAAATGTTGTGATTGCTAAAGATGTGAGGGAAGATTGTGTTCTTGCCCCAGCCTTTTTCTTTTCAGTAATGGTGTTTCCCTGTATCAGTATCGATCTTGCTTTTTGAAGACGATGCTGTAATCCTTTCTCAAACAGAGAATGGTCTGAGGCTACTAATGAAGGGACTCGAAGAATTTTGCCACCAAAAATATTTGACTATTGATGGGCCAAAAGCTAAGATAATGATCATAGGCAATAAAAAAAATAATCCGCTCTAAGATAGTCTTAGGTGGTGCCCCCCTCGCACAAGTTAAGTCATTTGGTTACTTGAGGATTAGATTTGCCTGTAATGGATCACAGAAGCCTCAGGTGGAGAAAAGTACACTAAACAGGTAGCAACAAGAATACCCCCTTTTACGCATCGGTTCGGTAGTCGCTTTGTTGGTGCCCAGCTCGAAGCCTATCGAGCCAAAGTCATAGCCGGAGCACTGTATGGTGGTGAACTTTCGGGACATGCAAATTAACTCACATTACAGAGAGCTGAGAACATATTGTTGAAATCATTATTAATCCTTATTAAGGATTCCGTCTGCAACGTCATTGATCATTATCCAGAAAGAACTAGGTATAAGACCCATCTTTAAAACATGATGTTATGGGTAAGGATTTGGGTGAATCCTGCCACGTCTATATATGAAATCTATCTTACAGAACCTCATGCATATCCATGTTCAGAAAATCCTATTTGGTTTAGATCAATTAGGACAGGATTAGCAGCTCTGGGCTTGACTCATCTTTCAGACTATGCAACTAATATTACAAATAGAGACCTCAGCTACCTCAACGCAAAGTACTGGAGAGTATGGACATTAAATTGTTAGAAAAAGCAGTCGAAATCCCTAGGATTGCTCGTTATCTACACGTTAGTAACTGTATGGGTAGGGAAACGTATCTGGATAAAGTCAAAATCCCAATATGAGGGCTTTTTATATTAGATTTCTTCGTGGCTCACTGCTCTCGACAGAGAAGGTGGAGAAGTGCAAGGGATCTAATTTGAGCGACGTATGTTGTGCATGTGGACCATTATGGGAAACAACAGTACATTTCCTGTTTGTATGCCCACATTATTTGGCCCCTGGAATAAATGGCTGAAACCTATGCTAAAAAAAGACTGGGGTCAGGTGCACTTGTGAAGCAACGCAGTGGGCCTCTAGCTCAGTTAACAGAGAGATCGGGTTTGCAATGGCTCATTTTATTTGGCAAGCATGGATGATCAGGATGAGAAATGGGTAGATAGGCAGGATCCAGTTGCATGTTTGTATGACTCTTCCTCAGACATGCCTGGGTGTTAAAATGTATCCCTTTTTAATATTTGTATGCTTTATGAAAAACTATTTTATTTAGTTTTTAAATTTGTATTATTCTTTGTAAAAACTATTATTGGTTGAACAAATAAATGTATTGATTGATCACCATGGCTGAAGATGGCACATACAATTGGCCGACAGAGAAGAGGAAGATGTATCTGTGGCAGGGGGAAATATGCAGGAAGTAGATAAACATAACTCACCTACACCATTCCGGCAACCGATGATAGGAACTGAAAAACAATCTTATGGTGGCTGATTTGGAGACACTGAGAGACTAAACGACGGTACAAGGTCTAAGAGTCCAAGGAGGCGGGACTTGTGAGGAGTCAATGTATAGTATCCTTCCTTATTCTTTGTTCTTTTTTGTTGGTCAAATTTCTTGACAGTTGTCATATTCATTTGTAAAGAGGCCAGAGGAGTTGGGCCCCCTGCAGACATTGGCGACTGGGGATCCTCCCTTGGATGAACTGAAGGTATTATCAGAGACGTGGCTTCACGTAACTGTATTAAGGTTATAGTTGTAAGTTATGTAGCAGTATTGGAGAGTTTAGAGAGAATAGTGGTGGGGAGTTGGGCTGAAGCAGGTGAGTGGGTGTACAGGAGTACAGATTTGGGTTGACCGTCAATGTCTTTGGTTCTGGTAATTGAGGAGGTACAGTGGCGGTTTGGTCCTAAGAAAAATGGGGAGTGTTAAAGTAATGACAGAGAATGTCAGAGGGATTGGTCATGCTGCCAAAACGAGGAAAATAGGAGTACACATTAAGAGATGGGGCATACAGATAGCATTTATACAAGAGACACATCTAACATGAACAGGACTTAGTAAAAACAAAAAAGAGCTGGGGATGGAGAAGTGTATGGTACAGCGTATTCCTGCTTTGCGAGACGCATCCTTATTTGGGTAGTCAAAGGCTTACCTCTACAGCTTTTCAAAGTTCTAAGGGATACTGAAGGGAGAACACTAGTAGTATTGGGCATGTTAGAAAGGAGAGAAATATGTCTGGTTATTTCTAATGTCCCAAATGTGGATCATACCACATATTTCCATAGGGTCATTGAAATGGTGGAACACTTCAATTGCCTACTAGCCCAGAATCTAGACAGATCAAATATTAAAGCAACTTATAAAATCCTAACATGCACAAAATCCAGGCATCAATGTCTCTGAACTGGGCTAAAAGAGACCTAGATTTGATAGAGTTGTGGAGGAAAGAGAATGGGACCACAATGGGGTATCCTTTTTACTCTAATACGCAGGGTACACATTCAAGGAATGATTATATGTTTGTGGGGAGAGATCAGTTTCATGTTTTTGAAGAAGTTAAATACATGGGGAAAACACTCTTTGATCATTTCCCGCTGCTGGACTGGTTGACCTGGGGGAAAACTAGGGCGGTATACCTAGCTGGAGATTAAGGGAGGAATCCCTATAGGATGAGGTTTAAGAAAACCCGATCCTAGAGGCTATCGAAGAATACTTTGAAAATAACACAGTATTTGTAGATGATACTCAGATAGTGTAGGGGCATTTAAAGTAACAAGTGGGGTCCAAGCAACAATTCTAAACACTTAACAGATCGGAGGGGAACATCAAGAAATTAGAAGGGTAAATGGCGATTGGGAACCAATGCGGTACAGAACCAATGAGAGGACGTACACTGCAACTAGAGGTAGAAGATCGGTCCGGATGCCGTGACTACACCCAATATAAGGCTAGGATTCATAGCGAGGGGGTTAAGTCGGGTGCTTATTGGCCTGGCTCTTAAAGAGGGGAAAGCCACATGGTACCATCATACAAGTGGGAGGGAGGAGGTGTAGAATATTTTATGCATTTAATTATTTGTCTCACGCAAGCGTGGTATGCCAATCTGACAACCCGATTTACATCTTACAATTCTGGACAAGGAATAGACAGTGTGGTATTCAAAAATAGAAATGTATTTAAAAGAATAATGTACCTTCAACTCAGTTGGTCTCCAGTTTTTCACTGTGAAGATCAATACAAAACTATGTATAACAAATCAAACAATCAATTAGTGTGGAGAGTCCCACGAAGGCATCAGACACATTGAGGACATTATGTACTCTCTTTATTAACATTAAAGAATAAGACCTGTCTCTTCCTATCGATAACGGGAATACTCTATCCATTTTAAGAACTGAAGGTGCTTGTCATATGTCAGGAAATCCAAAGTAAATATATCCTCCATCCAAACTAACCCTATCTTACCCTACCACTAAGTATAACTAAAGTAAATAGGACAAGAGAATGTCTCTTCTTTCCTTGGTCTTATCTTTGTTTTTGATATTCCTTTTACATACAGGATTCCTTTTGGATTAAATACTTCTTAGCATAATCTCCTTTGATAGTCTTTCTTATCAACTCTTGTAGTTCCTCAAGAAAACTCTTGGATCTTGTGCTTTCTGTTGTCCTCTCTTTGTTGTACTTTTCTTTACAATAGTTCCTCACACTCCTTTCACCACATACATGCTCTTCAAAGTCTATTTGCTTAGCCTTTTCCAAAATATATTTACTTGTGTTTCCTCTTAGGGTTTCTCTCCCAATGATACTTTCTCTGAGGCTCACATTTCTGGTATACTGTTCAATTGTGAGCCTTATCCCCTCTTTCTCATTATATGTGTCCCGGTTAAACTTTCTCCAGGCTGAAAACTTTGAATGTATATGGTTCTTTCGCTATTGGGTTATTTGTTATTCGTTCTCTTCGATTTGTACCATTTTAATCATTCAACTTTCTGGTTATTCTTTCTTCCTTAGGACTGGGACGTGTTCCTTCACATAGATAATGATTCGCTGGCGGCCTCCTGTTCTTCCCAATTCCCCTGATACCGCTCGTTATGTGGGGATCAGTTGCAGGGCTGGTACTGCTTCTCGCTCTCTTTGCTTCTCTTCGGTTTCCCGCTCTCGGTCCCTCATCAGACGTCTGCAGAGGCTGGTGCTTCAGAAGCATTCAGACTCCCTGCCGCGGTAGTCTTGGCACTGTACTCCAGTGTCCTGCCCACCACTCTGCATAGGTGGTTGTGCCACTTTCAGGTACCTCTTCCTTTTCCTCCTGTGTGTACCACTTCCTTTGAGGTCCTGCGCAACAGGGCTCCAGCATCTCACACTCTGCTGCTCTGGATCTTCAAAACTCATGGTGTCCGTGATCAACTTGGGCTCCACCCCCACAAGGTGTGATGAGGTCAGGGGGCTTCCCCTGTGCATAAGACTCTCCTTCTCTCCATCTGCTCTGACTCGTTGCAGATAACTACATGTCTCTAAAGAAACATTTTCCTTATTTTTTCCACAATGATTTCTTTTTTGCATTGCCTTCAGCCAAACATGAAGTAGCCATAGTATTCTTCTTAGACGACAGTGCCATATATGCGGCTGTGGTAGTTGCCTTAGGGAGTTCCTTACAGTCCTTGTCCCCAAGGTTGGGGAAGTCTCTCCCGGTGAGGTCCTACATGCCTCAACCCCTAGGGAGAGTCTTCCAGAGTGGGCTCACCTCCCTAGCCTCAGAGGGGGAGTCTCCCCCTAGGGAAGAAGGGACAAAACCTGCGATTCATGACACTAGTGAATCAAACTTCCCAGCCTATATGAATCACACTATTAAGATACATGTATTGTAGTCTAAAAGACACCATGCAATTAATCACTACTGTTTTACCGCGGCTTCTCCCCCAATACCAATTTCTCGAACATAACATTTCAATATGATGCAAATGTCTTTCAAACTTCAGATTTTCTCCAGTTTCAAGACAAGTATGGTATCAGAGAAAATTATTTGAATAATTACTTTATAGTACATCCACAATCAACCAACTCCACTGTGCAGGTGTGATGTAGTGACTATGTGTAGGTCATCATTCAATGTAGACAATGATCAACTTAATTTGGATCCTGCAGGTTTAAATTCGAAAAGACGGTCAATGATTTAATTACCCTGTTCTGAATCAACATGTATACTGTGTTCTTGAAATACATGGGTGCAGGTTTCACTAAACATGTATTTGTGACTTTCACTAGACATGAGTGGGTTACTTGAAATCCATACTTTTGTGTGTGTGTGACTGTAAATACAGCTATGTATGCAGATTTAAATTCACTTGTGTGTGTACACTGTTTTAAAACTGCTTGCATGTGCAACTTTTCAGTCTATGTATTCCTGCACAATTTGAATGCATCTGTGTGTGGTTTTCTGCCTCTGTGTATTTTCGGGCTGAAGATATACTATTCTCCCATAACATATGCCATGTTATCAACCCCCTGCCCTTCCACATTACAGTCTGTGCATTGAAAGATAGGGGAATGCAGGGGGTTGCACTTTGCACAATTCTTATTAAATAGAATTAATTGCTTCAGCATTCATTCTGTTGCACAAAGACTTAATCTATGACTATGGCTTCCCCAGGCTGCATTAATGCACAATATCACCCTAGGCAATGGTATTCTGCAATGATACGTTGACCCAAAATGACTATGGTCCGGCTTAAGCAACTAATTATATTTTCAACAATTATTAATTTCACAAAGGCAATTCCTCATTAAAGTGGCACCTAAATGCATTTCATTTTACATTTCGCATTTCCCAATAAAAAGTACATTGGGCCTTAAAGGAGTAACTTACTTGATGTCCCATATAAAAGGGAAAACCACAGGGCATTGAATATCAGGACCTGTGTTGCTTTCTCAAAATTGCATTCCTTGCCCATGTTTATATTCCCAGATTTACTCTGGTCAATCTATTTGGACAATTTGGGGTTGAATAGGGGGTTCAATTTACCTTTTGAGATGCTACTTCTGATTTTTGGAGAGTTAGCAGGAGACATTCCTTCAGCAAACCCTCACTTCACGTGGTTATCTGGAAATAGATCTCCAAACATAGATTGGTCATTCTCTCAATTAACTGGTCTGCAATTTTCCTGTGGTCAGTCCGTCAGGTTCTGTTGTGCCATCTCCAGTTCATTCCTCAAGTCCCTCTCCCAATATTCCATAATCATCACGCCATGTTCTGTGTACATACAATAATATATCTCTCTGGCTCCACCTTTGCCTTGTGACAGAGGTGTTGCTTTCCAGTCCCCTGACCAGTAAGGTGGGAGAGAAAACCACTCCTATTGAAGAAATGCCCATTTTGTATTTAAACCCTAATTAATAAAACTACAATTGTCAGATTCTGTACATTGATGTGCACATTTAGATTCTGTACATGTGATATAACGTGGCACAGGTATGCATTTTTGCCATCTTTTGCCTATTCAAAACGTGGCATGCTATCTGTTTTTTTGTTACATATTCTGATAAATATTACTTCTATTCACAAACTGTCCAAATCTTGTTTTAGGTAGCTGCTTCCGTTGCAACGCAGTGATCAATTTAGTCATTAAACATTTAATGTGACATTTCCCTCATGTTAATACGAATTAGGTACTCCAGTTTAAAGTTGCTGTCATGGCCACAGGCCTCAGAACAGAAAAACCACACCATCTAGTGATGGGGGCAATGGGTCACTTGACTCACTTATGTCCCTTTGGGACCCATAAACACAGGGGCCCTGGCTGGACTCAGTCCTGATGCCTTTGGCACCAGGCTAATATAGAGATGTGAGCAGGAACACTTTATTTCAGTGCAGGAGTGCTTTAACATTATTTCAGTGCAGGAGTGCTTTTATTTTACAAGAACTTTCCAGGAGCTGAAAGTCTTTATTCCAGAGAACATCCTCATGTGCTGGCTCATTGGGTGTAACTCCCTAGGCCCAGTCTTCATGTGCTGACTCATGGGGTGGGCAGGCAGGCTGGACCTGGTGGGCATGACTTCAGAAGCTCAGCTATATAAGGCCAGTGCTTCGCGTTACTGTGCACTCGCATGCAACGTGACACTCACCGCTGCTTGGACCAGTTTACTTACCTTTGAAACCAGACGTTCTCCTGCATACTCACCTCCAGGAAACCGGTGCTTCATCACTTCATCTGCAGACTCATCTGCTGACATCCAGTAATCTTGATCCTGACGCCGCAGCACCGTACTCCGCATCCACAAACTCGGACCCTGCGAAGAAGAAGAAAGACAAGGTTAGAACATCCGTCCTAGGGCCGCGCCGTATTTGAACCCTGCATGCCCCCTAGTTAACAACTTACTGGCTACTGTACCGCTGCAGCTTCGTTCCTCATTCCCTCCGGCTGCTGCCTCGAGCTCTGCAGCTTCTGCCGGGCCAGCAACATCACATGCAAGGGAAGAAAGCAAAAGAGCAAACATCAAAAGTGGAACGGACAGCAATACAAGACAACAAACTTTACAATAAAAGAAAAACAGACGAGGAAAGACAAAGGCAAACAGGAACACTTACCTGAAGTATAGTGGCTTAGTCGCAGCAGGACTGGACTACCACGTGCAAGGGACCAGTGAAGGAACTCGGTCCAGATCATACAAGCACCCCTGCCAGAAACAGAAGGATGGAGTGCTCGCCAAAACAAATCAATAGGTGAGCTTTCCAGTGACAGCGCATCCCACGGGTACCACGGTTTGGGAGAAGGGGACTGGAAGGGGATCAGGTGCAGTAGCTGGCATACTCACACCCCCTATTCTCCACGCAGGAGCAGTCCCGAGCAGCATCACCTTTTACCACCAGTCACCACATAAGCGCAGAGGGCAAAGTCAGACGTGAGTGACCTAACCCCTGAGAGGGCTGCAACTGTGCCCCAATGCCTCCACAGAAACCAGGTGAGCCTAACAGTTGCTGAGGTTTTCCTACAGGTGGAAGTGGCGGTGCATTTCTTACATACTCCTTTACTATAATATAAATGTGTTTCAGGGAAGAACATCTTTTGCCATGCTCAGAGTTCCATGACCTTTGCGTTAACTTTGCACTAATGCAATTTTTATGAGATGCCTGGACTGTGACAAATGATAAAAAGGTTTTTGAAATTCACTGCCCCAGCTCCATTAGTAACGTCTGCCATGGGATTTATTGATATTCATGTGTTGATACTGTGCAGTCCTGATATGGGTACGCCTGGAAATGTTAATATACAAAGTGTTTCTAGTTCTTCTTTCAGCAGATTTTAACTCCCCCTTCCATTAACAGACTCAGCCAGGTCCCTTTCAATCTCAAAAGCAAGGACTCCAAGTGAAATATATGTATGGTGGCCACCCTACAAATGACCAGTGGGGACACGTCCTGTGCCTTAGCCCAGGAAGCGACTATTGCCATAGTTTATCGACCTAGAATACTCAGAGGCAAAGGAGCCAGCAAATAGGCCATGAACATTGTGTCCATAATCCATCTGGTAATAATCCATATTGCAGCCTTTCTACCCGGACTTGAACCCCAAAAAGTCACAGACTGTCTGATCTTCAAATACCTTCATAGATTTCAAGATACATTAGTGACGTCCTTCTCACATTCAAATTATTCCATGCAATTTCATCCAAAGACAGAGGGTTTTGAGAAAATGGAGGGACACATTGAACTTAGAGATGACGCTGGGAAGAAACCAGAGTCACATCTGGGGAACAGCACACTCTCTTGAATAATCTGACATAGGACCTTAGATACCAACGCCCAATTTACTCCAGTTTTCTGACAGAGGTGACAGCCACTAAAAAGACTATTTTGAGAGTCAAAAACATCAAAGAAATACCTTTAATGATCTCAAAAGGAGCAGACTGCAGTTCCCTTAGCACCAATGAAAGATCCCATGGCAGGACACCAGCTGCTACCACCTGTTTAGAGTAAAGCTTTTAGAAGATGAGAAACCACATCCACATCCTCTGTGTCCCCCAATTAGTCCTAAAAGACATGAGTGCTGCCCATTGGGTCCTTAGGGTAGAACCTGCCAATCCCAATGTAAATCCTTCATGCTAGAAACAAAGAACATCAGGGATTCCAAAGTCCACAGCCATACTATTCCTATGAGTAAACCAATTCTGGAAGTTCTGCCAATGCCTTTCATATCTTTTAAGAGTCAAGGGTCATCTATGATTTTGAACTTCTCTAGCTATACCATGAGAGAGCCCCAAGTGCTGACGTATCTGCCTCTGAATGTTCAGGCAGGTTTCCTTAGATTTCCTCCTCCCAGAACTCTGTGGTGGGATAAGGCCAGGTTGGGAGAGGAAACCGCGGGAGACTGCTAAATCCAGATTCAGGGAGAACCAGTATCTGCAGGGCCAAATGGGAGCAACTAGAGTGACCTCTGCTGCTAAATCTCAGAATTTGTTAACTTTCTAGAGCATTGGAAGTGGAGGCAAGTCTTGCAGCACCCTCCTGGTCTGATCTGGGGCTATCACATCCACTGCCCAAACTCCTTGGCAAGGGAATTTGGCGTTCTCTTGTGAGGCAAAGGGATCCAGCATGTGCGTCCCAAACGTCCTGTACAGCTCAAGGAATATACTGGGAAGAGTTCCCAAGAGGCAGATGGGAACTTCCTGCTCAACATATCTGCTTCAAGGCTATCCTTTCCCTTTATGTGAACAGTTCTGATCTCCAGAACATTCTGCTCGGGCCAAGAACACAAATCTAGAGCTGTATGTACCAGGGGTTTGGAATGAGTTCCCCTTTGTCTGTTTGCATATGCTAGGGCTGTGTTGGATTGTCCATCTGCATGTTCACTGCCTTTCCCTGAAGAAATCTGGGATGGGGGATATTTAGGGCACCCAAAGCTGCAGCCAGCTTTCTCCACATGGAAGAGTGGCATGCTTTGTGGTCTGTCCACTTCTCTTGATACCTCTGCCCTCCACTACTGTTCCCCAACCTACTTTGCTGGCAGCTGAAGTAACAATTCTTGGCACAGACCTCTTGAGTGGAAATCACTTTAAAAGATTGCTGCTGTGGATCCACTTGTCCAAATTAATGCTTAGGGGTTTTGGTACTGGTATAATTGCCTCAAAGTTCTGGGAGCCTCTTTTCCAGTTCTTGTGAAGGTGGTACAGAAGTGGACTTGTGTAGTCGTGCCCAAGTCACCAGGGATATACAGGAGGCCATGTGCCCCAGAGTCTGTAGAAAGTCTCTGGCAGGTGCTTGGTGTTGGGATGAAAGGCTACGGAGAGCTGATATTAAATTCAGTGCTCTGCTTTCTGGAAAAAAATCTTTCCCTCTGCTGTAAGGAAAT
The DNA here is from genome assembly GCF_040938575.1 of Ambystoma mexicanum. NCBI lineage: Eukaryota > Metazoa > Chordata > Amphibia > Caudata > Ambystomatidae > Ambystoma > Ambystoma mexicanum. Next base: position 448,104,460 of record NC_090933.1, on the reverse strand, counting down.
GGGCCCGATATATTCAAGGTCCTGTGATGGGAGAAGCCTTGAGGTTTTCCCCCAATTGATCAGGAAGTGCACTGACTCTTTTCGATTCTCAATCACATTCCGCTGTAATTGCTTCTGAGATGGTGCCTTGAGGAGCCAATCATCCAGATAAGAAAAAACATGAATGCCTTGCTGGATCCATACTACTTCCAGCCCAAGGACGTTCGTGAGGACCTTAACGACGACTTCAGGCCAAACAAGATAGCCCTGGACTAGAAATAGCCCATCCCAATTGCAAACCGTGGTAAATGTTGATGGCTTTTCCATATCAGGATATGAAAGTAAGCATACCTCTGGTCCAATGATGCAAGATAATCCCCTACCTAAATTAGTGGAATAATTCTCTGTAGACATTCCATTTTGAAGCGTTTCGTGATTAAATGATTCAGGTTTTTGCAGATTCAGAATAAACCTGAATTTCTGCATGGGTTTGGGTACCATGAAAACTATGGAGTAGAACCCATTTCCCACTTGGTTCCGGGAACCCTCTGATTAGCTCCTTACTGGTGAAGATCTTGAATTGCCTAAAACATAACTTCTCTCTTTTTTTATCCTCTGGGCACTGGGGGAGGTAAAATCCTGGAAGTGGCTGGGATGGAGCAAATATCCACCTGATACTCCCACAGGATTAACCTGTTGACCCGTGCATCTCTGGAGATCATGGTCCAGTTCTTGTGACAGGATCAAAGCCACCCTCCAACCGGCCTGGCATCAGGACCACTGAGTCTTCTGTAGGGAAAATGCCTTATCCTCCTGCTGCCATCTCTGCCTTTCTCTTATCCCACAGCACCCTGTTGAGGAAAAACACTTATTTGTATACCTTTTAACAGACGCAGGAAAGCCTGGGCCTAGTATCGGATATCTTTCTTAGCTTTCCAGCATGTTGATCCTTCTTGAGCACATGGTTTATCTTGTCCTCTAATGCACTGACAAATAACATTTGCCCTCAAAAAGGATTTTCATTTTCATGGCAGTAGATTTTTTATGGGAGTCTGTATGCCAGTCCTTAATGTGTATCAACCTATTTTCTGCAACTGAGGATCCCGTGACCGTAGCAGATCCCTTGACTCCATCGTTGGTGAGTTCTGCCATGAATTCGATCTGTTTTCTGATGTCCTGCTGAAATGGAGTGGGGTTTGATCCATCATGCAAGGCTTTGGACACTCTGAGGAGTCCGAAATGAGAAGCCGACACAAGTTAGACATGATTTTGGCTAAATAATTTTATTGAAAAGAAAAGGGGTTGAAAAAATGCTTCACTATCCCCAATCTAAGAGGAATGTCCCTACCTCAAGAAAAAGCTAATGGGTCTGCCAATGTCAAGTTGTCTAAATAAAGATCCTGTGTCTGTAATCCTATTCTGGCCCTCACACTCTAAAATAACTCGAAGGTGCAACAGGTAATGTTCCTTGTCTTCTTCAAGTGTTCAAAATGGTTAAAGTACAACATAAGTGTTCAAAATCCAACAAAAATGTTTTTCCTCATGGACATAAGTTGACAGTTCCAGGGAGAACCTCCTTCCCTGGGTTCTTTGCATTTAACATCCAGTATCAAAGAATCACCAAGTTCCCAAACAGACTTCCTCTCTCCCCTTAGAGTGTTCCCGTAGCTTGAAGACCTTGCTCCCTTCCCCAAGATGTCTCTTTACTTCTAGTTTCAAAGGCACCTTTACTTTCTACTCTTTTTACACACTTTTGTTCTCAGTTCACAATGTTACTATTTTCCTTAAACTTCTTCTATTAATACATCATAACCATAGCTCAAGATCCTCAAGAGATGATTTTCCCTTGAGCCACATCATTATAGTTCATAAATTACTTTTCGGTTTTACAGATTATACAACAGACACATTTGTCTTCACCTGGTATCCTACCACGACTTTTATATCTAAAACATTCAGCGGTTTGTAGTATCAGAGGGAAATTACTCCTTTCCGCTCTCCCTGCCCCTGCTGCTTCTCACTCGATTTCTTTCCGTAGACTCTAATGGGCATCACCCCTGCAGAGTAAGGAAACAAACTCTCTAGCAAATATTGCGAACTAAGTAGGCTGAGAGCCCCAGCTTTTCTCCTCAGCTGGCTGACTATCTCCTTCTCTCTGTAGACTCTTAACGGGCCTCACCGCAGCTGGGTAAGAGAATGAGCTCTCTTGCCAGCCTGGAGAACTCAGTAGACTGTGAGCCCCAGTTTTCCTTCTAAACTGGCTGGATATCTCTCTCCCTCTGCTGGACCAATCTCTCCTGGTTCTGTGCAGATTCAGCAGACTTTGAGCCCCCGCTCTCCCGGTCAACTGGACAGCTCCTTTTTCTGCTGGGCCAGTCTCTCCTCCTTGCCTCTGTCAGGTATTCCACTGCATCCAAGTACGCGCCCCAGTCTTCACTCTTCTGGCTTCTCTGGACTGGCTTCACTCCTTCTATATGGTTTGCCCAGGGAGGGCTCCTCTCACACTTCCTGAGTCTTTCTGGCCAATAGGATTTGGGGAAAGACTAGACTGCTGATAGTGGTTCTCATTATAAGTGATCATTGTTGCTCCTCACCTCTTTCTCGTCTCAGTTGTTGGAAAGAGACTACACTGCTGGCAGCGGTTCCCATTAGGAGTGATCATCATTCCTCCATTCCTCTCCCTTTTCACAGTAATGAGAAAGTGATCTTCTTTGAGGTGACTCTTATTCTTCCTCTTCTCAGTACTTTTTAGGGTAATGGTAAGAGGGGTACAATGTATTAGTCTATTAGGGAAGGGATTGTTCTTAGGGTTATAGGGTGGTGGTTTAAGGTCCTTCAAATGGTGGGAATACTGAGTTCCATCTAGCGAGTCCACTTTACTCCCATTAGGATTGTTTCTCCCCAAATGGTCCTCCCTTGGGCAGCCATCCTGAGGATCGGGATCAGGTAGCAGCTGCCCTTCTTTGGCCATTTGGGGAGATACTATCCCAGGGCAAATGGTGACATCACTAGATTCATCACAATACCTTCTTAAGTCCTCCCAGGGCAGTCTTTGTGGTATATGATGAGTAGGTCACTGCTTGGAGGGCTAGGTGGGCTTCTTCACAGACCTTTTTCAGGGCCCCGTTGAAGACACGCCCCTAAACGCTCACACCAGAGAGAATACAACCCACTAGGGAAGAAGGGCCCTAGTAGATCTTGTAAGGATAACAAGTTTTAATCTCACACGCAGATGAGAGCAACAGCAAAGAACTCTGCTGCTAAGAACATTCTGCCAAAAAGAGTTACAAGCAGAAACGTTTAATTACACAACAACATACAGTAAATACATGCTCGGCTGATTGGATGGACCCTATACAGGTTGCACCTCTACCCATAAGGGGTGCCGGTCTATCGGTCCCAGTCCATCCCATCCGTCTTCCATCACGTGGATGCTGTGGGGCTCATCTTCTTCTCACGTCGCATGTCAGAAAACAAATTGATTATACTCCTACCATACAGATATTTTATCATTCATGTTGTGCACTTGCCAGGCCTTAAAATGGACACAAAGGCGGTTCTGGGGCACTCTAACCTTCACACAGACATTTCACTCACTCCCGTCCATGCCATCCGGCTCCAAGGTCTCCACCCTTGTTTTGAACTATAATATATCTCTCCCAGCACCTTGCAATACAAATCACACGATTGTTGCTCCAACGATATGCCCTGTCCGTCCTCTTTGAACATTTCTGGACTTGTTACTTTGGGGTTGGTGGTCAAAGGACACCTGCTGCTGTGGAATTCAGGGATCTTACGTTTTAGTCAGTTATATGTGCTACAACTCGTGGTCGCCCGGGAATGGGCCGGGTCATGCTTTGGTCACTGTGAGATAACATGCACATCAGGCGTCCGTCTCTGATTGCGTCCTTGTAGGGCACATTACTCTAGTGTAAAATACACATCTTTGCAACACTGTTAGAACAATGAATAGACGTTGTGGTTGTTGGGGGTGTGAGCTGTTCTCATAGGAGCTCGGGCCAGGCTTGGTATTTTTGTGGACACAAACTAGTCAATTAATATTGAAAGGTGAAGGGAATTTTAGCATTCAAGGGCATGACAACAGGGAACAATTTACATTATTGGCCCAGGAATGCTCAGTGGCCATGTCTTGAAGTTGGGCGATTACATTGCACTATTGCACTTTCACTTAAGAATTCATGCTATTGATTGTTACCATTTATGGTCAAATTGAAGGTCCTGTGTTTTTTGTTTTGTTCTACCTGCATCCGGTACTTCTCCATATGTGGAACAATCTTGGGTATGTAAACTCTTATTTATTTCATACTTTTTGATGAAACCAACCCATTTTATATGCCTTTTCATTTTATGACTCTGATTCACAATGCATTATATTTTTCATTGTCATTATTTTTTATTTGTCAAAATGTAGTTGTATGGCACATACTAAATCAAACCTATGCTTTTGTTAATAATATGTACGGTTTGTCAGCCTTGAAGACGACTTCGGTCGAAACACGTGTCGGCTGACCTTGAGACCAATTAAATATCACTTTTCTTGCAGTTGTTGCAGTTATTTCACTCTTTCACTATATGTAACAAAGCAAATTCAATAGGCAGAGCACGACATGCCATTTATGAAAACAAATCACTGTTAGAACAATGAATAGATGTTGTGTTGGTTGGGGGTGTGAGCTGTCCTCGGGGGAGCTCGGGCCTGGCTGGGGATTTCTGTGGTCTTGCGAATTTGGGCTTAGTGCAAGCAATGCCGTATTTACAGGCCTTCCCTTCTACCTATGATTACTAATATCTACGCAAAATAGCAATGCTGCTGGCGCCTTGGGCTATATTATGTAGTTACACTATATTTGGTTATATAAAAATGGGGTCCTGTTAAACGGGAAGGTGTCCCTCTTACTATCCGCCCTCCCCCCAGGCCCATCATAGTGCCTCGAATGCATCTCGCTTCACTTTAAAGCACATAGGTGGGTGGGACGGGGCTGTTCCCTTCCCAACATTCCCCCTTTCGTTACTTCTAAAGTAACAAACTCTGGAATTCTTCTGCGCTCCCGCTCCGCCATATCTGCCTCCACATATGGCTGAGTTGATATATTGGCACCCAGGCAATACACACTGATCACTAACTGTACCCCCTACGCATGTACTCTTCAGGTGAGCAAGTCAAATAAATACATGCGCCCCCCCCTGCCAGGTCCACCCAAACCTCTGTGAAACTTTCTGGGTCAGGCGGTGGGGAAATAATGGTGTGGTATAGAGGATGAACTTCATCTCCTTACGGAATAAGGAACATTTCTGTCAGGGCCAAAGCCAAGACCAAACCAAGACAAGGGGTGCAGAGGGGCATGGTGGGGGCTGTGGTGAGCATACAAGTTGGGTCCAGAAAGCTGTATCCATTTAAAAGGCTGCTGTGCCCCTTTTGCAGAAAAGCAGCCTTCAAAAACTACAGCTCCCAGCAGAAGCAGTCTCCTGCCTACAACTCCCAGCATGCTCGGGGGCGCCACGGGCCAATCAGGAGTCCAGCAGGGTGTGGCACATCAACGCGCATGCGCAAGCCCCGAGGCACGGGGCTTGCGCTTGAGACTTCGGAAGGAGAGGATGTGCAAAGCCCAGCTCCTCCAGAATTATTCGCGAGGGGCCCCGCCCCGCCGGAGAAGCAGTTCGGCCCCTCGCTCCCGCAAGATAAGTCTTTAAACCCATCTTGGGGATCAGAGGGATCGGGGGAGAAGCGCAGGGGGCTTTAGCCCGCCTATTCCTAGCCCCTGCGCCTACAGGAAAGATAAGTGGGCGTGTCCTAGGCGCGTCGCTAATCCGCGCTTGCATTTGTAGTGGGGAAGTGATCCGTACGAAACACTAGTACGTGTGTTCCCGCCTCCTGGAGCCAGGGAAAACCCGGCGCACGGGAGGCGAAAACACATGGGCAAAAGTTACCGCGGCGGTCTGAAGGAAGACCCCTGTGGGAGTTACACTGGCATTTTTTCCACATCAGGAACAAGTGGAAAAGCCCCGAAGAGTGGCGAACTACGGCACACTCAGAAGCCCGTGATTTTGAGCCCGGGTGGCAGCTAGAATGTTGTGTGTTTGTGTATGAGGAATGAATGAGAAGGTTATGGGAATACGGAGGCAACACCCTAACTTGTGTTATTTCTTTTAGCTTCTTGGACCAGCACTGAACATTACAGACCTGCCACAAGACTTGACGGCTTCATCATGGACAGGACACTGAAACCCAGAGCTAAGTTTGCATGCTGAAAAAATGCTAATTAGTTGTGGACAGAATTAGGTGCATGGCTTAGACTTGTGCATCAGATTGAACAGTGAGGGGGGCCTAAGTCTGACTATGTGGAGGTGGTGTGCAAATAGCTACTTGGTACCAAGTACAATCTAAAGTGTGCAACAATCAACCCTTCAATTCCCCGTCCTATCCACAACCTCTACCCAACCCTCAATCCGGTTTCCCTAAAATCCCCCCAACCTATCCAATCAACGAGACCCTAACCCTCCTTCCCTGCTCTGGTCCGGGTAGCCTGCGTAAGCTTCGACTTGCAGGCTCCACGACCATAGTGGGGGTGGTTGGTACTGCGTCGCTCCTGCGCCCAGGACCAGAGTGTTCTGACAATTTCATACTTCGGGCCATCCTGTAAAATATCAGTTTGTACTTCAATATTTATTTTTACGCGAGGTGCTTTTTGAACCCCAATTGATACCATAATTCTTGCGCTATCAGGTGGCACAGTGGTACATCATTGAAGGAAACAGCTGACAAGTGCAGAAAATGACCAGGATGAACACAGTGATGGGCATTAACATCTTCACAACCGCTTTATTCCTCCCTCCTACTTCATGCGAACACTCAGGTCATGGACAGCTGCAATGATGTGGGATAACAATGTGTTCTCCGCATCCTCTGGAGGCACGAATGTACAACAGGAATCGCCAATTTCTTTTGCATACTGCTCCTTCCATTGCTATTAACATGTCCAACACGTAATGATTTTGCATTGTCATAAGTCTCAATGCCCGTAACTCAACCTTGATCACGTTGAACCCATTCTCTATACCATTTGTGATGTGGACCAATTCCCATCTCACAATTTGCAACCATTTGGCATTTGCTGCGGCCTGCACTCCTGGCAAGAGTAAAGATGCAAAAAAGGATTCTGCTGAGCTGAAAAGCCTGTATGCTTCTGGTATTTCAGCAAGCAATGTGGAAGTCTTTGGATATGTAATTCGACCTTTTCATCCTCTGCTGTTGTTGCAACTGTCCTTTTCCTGGCCGGATATGGGGCTTCATTTTCGATTGTGTTGAGACTTGTTGGTCCCTCTGCAGGCAATGCTCCCCCTTCAGGTGTTTTTCTGGGATTACTAATAGCGCTGAGTGCAATGTGGCCAGTAAGCTTGCCGGCCGCATACCCAGTAGTAGTCCATCAGCACTACTGTTCCTTTCTTCATGTCAGTGATCAAGAGGATTTTATTGCAATGTACATTTGAGCCAACGAAGACTGTACCTTTGTTGCTGAAACAGAGTCTATATTCTTTGTCGTTGTGCACTCGCAACAGCGTTTCCATTGTTGCAATACACGTCAGCTTTGTGACATGCTCTGTCCAGATTTGTTCACAGAAAGTGTCCTCTTGTGCTTTCCTTTCCTTGTTGTATGTTTCCTGTCCCTCTGCCATGCAAGGCAGTGTGATGTCCCGCCAGTTATTATTGACATGTTATCGCCCTTTCACCATCAGATAGAGTAGCTCCACACACTTGATGTTTTTTGGGTCATCATTGCACTTTACAAAATCTGGACTCACCATGTGTAGTTGCACACTATGTGCCTGGAACATTCCTATTATTCTGCATAGTGCAAGATGAAATAGGCATTGATCCTCTATAATTGGGACTGCTTGCGGTAGTAAGACCTTGTGAGTCCCTGACACGTGTGGAATGAGTGAACACACATAACAGCTCCTATTCACAGCATTTCTCCCCACAACGCTCATATGAGAGTACCAATGAGTTAGTGAACTTGGGATGATGAATACCCTCCGTCACATCAAAACCCACCCCTTGATACATGTCCTACTTTTGTCGTAGTTCTCTTTTCATTCTTCTGTACATATTGTCAGGGATGGCTGCTTTAGTAGTACTATTGGAAATAACATTATATCATTTCATAGTGGTAACCAATCCCCTACTTGCTGCTTCTCCAACTGACATATCATACCTATTAGATTTATCAAATGAATTTCCATTATTATTGTTAGTGTTCACATTACTGCTAATATATGTAAATCCACTCGTATTATTAACATTTATATTTATCGTTCCATTTGGATAACATACAATCCTATTCTCCCCCTTTATAAAACCTCCCCCTATAATACCCTCCCCCAATACACTCCCAACAGTACTAGCAATATCACACAAAGGCCTCCAGCAATAGCTAATCCACAAAAATAAATATAGGTCCACATTCTCTCATTAATGCATCTGCGTCTAGGGTCCCTCCTTAACAAATTATTTACATTAGTCACATCCACCTTTTTCTTTCCTCAAATAGAAGCACAGAAACACAAGACAATGAAAAGGGAGAAATGTACAATACATACTTTGTACACAAAAGAAGAAGGAACAAGAGAAAGAGGGAAAGGGAAAAGGAAAGGGAAAGAGAAAGAGAGAGAAAAGAGAGAAAGAGAGCAAGAAAAGAGAGAAAGACAGAGAGAGAGAGAGAGAGAGAGAAGAGAAGTAAGAAAGCACTCCCAGAAAAGGAAGGATACAGAGCTAGAAGTTAAGCTTAGTCCTGCCACTGGAGTGTGCTTCTGCACACGTAACGCCCCTGGACAGGATAGTGAGGTAGTTGGGGTACAAGTACTGCTACCCCCATTTTAAGATAACTGATGCACCAGTGTGTACTCTGGAGGTGCCCCACAAACATCAGAGAGGTGGACCCAATAGCGCAATTCCTTGACACAAAACCCCACCTCGCAGGGCCCTTGGAACCGAGGGTTATTCCATCTGCGTACGGAATTGTGGACCTAAATGAAATCCCCAGGCAGCAGTGATCGTGTGGTCCTATGCTTGGGATCTGTCACCTGTCATGATCACAGCCAGAGTCCACGGTCTTTATTCAAGTGTTCATGCCAGGCAGGATACATTGCATAGATCAGTTGATCTTATGTGGGTGTTAGCTTGGCAAATATGGCATTTACACCGCTCACAGCATTGAAATACCATAGACTTACATAGATTATCAAAGCGGCTCAATACTCATAAAATGGCCGCCTAGAGGGTCATGAATAAAATGCAGCATCGAGCCAGTCATTTGTCATTGAGAGCTACTTAAGCTCTGCCCTTGTTGGAACGCGTGCATCGCGTTTAACCCGCTGACAGCACCTTCAAAAGGTTTTTCTCCTAATTCCGACGACCTGCAGAAAACAAAGGTATTTCTCCACCCTTGTTTTGAACTATAATGTATCCCTCCCAGCACCTTGCAATACAAACCACACAATTGTTGCTCCAACGATATGCCCTGTCTGTCCTCTTTGAACATTTCAGGACTTGTTACTTTGGGGTTGGTGGTCAAAGGACAACTGCTGCTGTGGAATTCAGGGATCTTAAGGTTTAGTCACTTATATGGGCTACAACTCGTGGTCACCTGGGAATGGGCCAGGTCATGCTTCGGCCACTGTGAAATAACATGCACACCAGGCGTCCGTCTCTGATTGCGGCCTTGTTGGGCACATTCCTCCAGTGTAAAATACACATCTTTGCAACACGGTTAAAAGAATTAATAGACGTTGTGGTGGTTGGGGGTGTGAGCTGTTTTCATGGGAGCTCGGGCCAGGCTGGGTATTTTTGTGCACACATACTAGTCAATTAATATTGAAACGTGAAGGGAATTTTAGCATTCAAGGGCATGACACCCGGGAACAATTTCCATTATTGGCACAGGAATGCTTGAAGTTGGGTGATTACATTGCACTATTGCACTTTCACTTAAGAATTCATGCTATTGATTGTTACCATGTATGGTCAAATTGAATGTCCTGTGTTTTTTGTTTTGTTCTATCTGCCTCCGGATACTTCTCCATATGTGGAGCAATCTTGGGTATGTAAACTGTGATTTACTTCATACTTTTTGATGAAACCAACCCATTTTATATGCCTTTTCATTTTATGACTCTGATTCACAATGCATTATGTTTTTCATTGTCTTTATTTTTTATTTGTCAACATGTAGTTGTATGGCACATTCTAAATTAAACTTATGCTTTTGTTAATAATATGTACGGTGTGTCAGCCTTGAAGACGACTTCGGTCGAAACACGTGTCGGCTGACCTTGAGACCAATTAAATATAACTTTTCTTGCAGTTGTTGCAGTTATTTCACAGTTTCACTATATGTAACAAAGCAAATTCAATAGGCAGAGCACGACACGCCATTTCTAAAAACAAATCACTATTAGAACAATGAATAGATGTTGTGTTGGTTGGGGGTGTGAGCTGTCTTCGGGGGAGCTCGGGCCTGGCTGGGGATTTCTGTGGTCTTGCGAATTTGGGCTTAGTGCAAGCAATGCCGTATTTACAGGCCTTCCCTTCTACCTATGATTGCTAATATCTACACAAAATAGCAATGCTGATCGCGCCTTGGGCTATATTATGTAGTTACACTATATTTAGTTATATAAAAATGGGGTCCTGTTAGACGGGAAGGTGTCCCTCTCACTATCCACCCTGCCCCCTGGCCCATCATAGTGCCTCAAATGCATCTCGCTTCACTTTAAAGCACAAAGGGGGGTGGGACGGGGCTGTCCCCTTCCCAACATTCCCCCTTTCGTTACTTCTACAGTAACAAACTCTGAAATGCTTCCGCGCTCCCCCATATCTGCCTCCACATATGGCTGAGTCCCCTATATTGGCACCCAGGCCATACACACTGATCACTAACTCTACCCCCTACGCATGTACTCTCAGGTGAGCAAGTCATATAAATACATGCGCCCTCCCCTGCCAGGTCCACCCAAACCTCTGTGAAATTTTCTGGGTCAGGCGGTGGGGAAATAATGGTGTGGTATAGAGGATGAACTTCATCTCTTTGTCGGAATAAGTAACATTTCATACTTCGGGCCATCCTGTAAAATATCAGTTTGTACTTCAATATTTTTTTTTTTTCGCGAGGTGCTTTTTGAACCCTAATTGATACCATCATTCTTGCGCTATCAGGTGGCACAGTGGTACATCATCGAAGGAAACAGCTGACAAGTGCAGAAAATGACCAGGATGAACACAGTGATGGCCATTAACATCTTCACAACGGCTTCAAGCCATGACGGTCCCAGTTTAATGCAATAGTCAGCCAATCACTGTCCTGTATTCCTCCCTATTACTTCATGCGAACACTCAGGTCATGGACAGCTTCAATTATGTGGGATAACTTCGTTCTCCGCATCCTCTGGATGCACGAATGTACAACAGGAATCGCCAATTTTTTTGCACACCGCTCCTTCCATTGCTATTAACATGTCCAGCACGTAATGATTTTGCATTGTCATAAGTCTCAATGCCCGCAACTCAACCTTCATCACATTGAACCCATTCTCTATGTCATTTGCGACGTGGACCAATTCCCATCTCACAATTTGCAACCATTTGGCATTTGCTGCTGTCTGCCTCCCGGCAAGAGTAAAGATGCAAAAAAGGATTCTGCTGAGCTCAAAAGCCTGTATTCTTCTGGTATTTCAGCAAGCAATGTGGAAGTCTTTGGATATGTAATTCGATCTTTTCATCCTCTGCGGTTGTTGCAACTGTCCTTTTCCTGGGGCTCCAAGATTGTTCCACATATGGAGAAGTACCGGAGGCAGATAGAACAAAACAAAAAACACAGGGCCTTCAATTTGACTTGTTGGTCCCTCTGCAGGCAATGCTCCCCCTGCAGGGGTTCTTCTGGGATTACAAATAGCGCTGAGTATAATGTGGCCAGTAGGCCTGCCGGCCGCACACCCAGTAGTAATCCATCAGCACTGCTGTTCGTTTTTTCATGTCAGTGATCAAGAGGGTTACATTTGAGCCAACGAAGACTGTACCTTTGCTGCTGAAACAGAGTCTATATTCTTCGTCGTTGTGCACTCACACCAGCTTTTCCATTGTTGCAATATACGTCTGCTTTGTGATATGCTCTGTCCATATTTGTTTACAGAAAGTGTACTCTCGTGCTTTCCTTTCCTTGCTGTATGTTTCCTGTCCCTCTGCCAAGCAAAGTAGTGTGATGTCCCACCAGTTATTATTGACATGTTATCGCCCTTACACCATCAGATAGGGTAGCTCCACACACTTGATGTTTTTTGGATCATCATTACAAAATCTGGACCCACCATGTGTAGTTGTACACTATGTGCCGGGAACGTTCCTATTATTCTGCATAGTGCAAGACGAACTAGGCATTGATCCTCTATAATTGGGACTGCTTGTGGTAGTAATACCTTGTGAGTCCCTGACACGTGTGGAATGAGTGAACACACATAACAGCTCCCATTCACAGCGTTTCTCCCCACACCGCTCATATGAGAGTCCCATGAGTTAGTGAACTTGGGATGATGAATATCCTCCGTCACATCAAAACCCACCCCTTGATACATGTCATACTTTTGTCTTAGTTCTCTTTTCATTCTTCTTTACATATTGTCAGGGATGGCTGCTTTAGTAGTACTATTGGAAATAACATTATATCATTTCATAGTGGTAACCAATCCCCTACTTGCTGTTTCCCCAACTGACATATCATACCTATTAGATTTATCAAATGAATTTCCATTATTATTGTTAGTGTTCATATTAGTGCTAATATATGTAAATCTACTCATATTATCAACATTTATATTTATCATTCCATTTGGATAATATACAATCCTATTTCCCCATTCTCCCCCTTTATAAAAACTCCCCCTATAACACCCTCCCCCAATACACTGACAACAGTACTAGCAATATCACACAAAGGCCTCCAGCAATAGCTGATCCACAAAAATAAATACAGGTCCACATTCTCTCATTAGTGCATCTGCGTCTCGGGTCCCTACTTAACAAATTATTTACATTAGTCACGTCCTTCTTCTTATTTCCTCAAATAGAAGCACAGAAACACAAGACAATGAAAAGGGAGAAACGTACAAGACATACTTTGTACACAAAAGAAGAAGGAACAAGAGAAAGAGGGAAAGGGAAAAGGAAAGGGAAAGAGAAAGAGAGAGAAAAGAGAGAAAGAGAGAGAAAAGAGAGAAAGGCAGAGAGAGAGAAGAGAAGTAAGAAAGCACTCCCAAAAAAGGAAGGATACAGAGCTAGCAGTTAAGCTTAGGCCTGCCACTGGAGTGTGGTTCTGCACATGTAAAGCCCCTGGACAGGACAGTGAGGTAGTCGGGGTACAAGTACTGCTACCCCCATTTTAAGATAACTGATGCACCAGTGTGTACTCTGGAGGTGCCCCACAAACATCAGAGAGGTGGACCCAATAGCACAATTCCTTGACACAACGAGGGCAGTACAAAACACCACCTCGCAGGGCCCTTGGAACCAAGGGTTATTCCATCTGCGTACGGAATTGTGGACATAAAAGAAATCCCCAGGCAGCAGTGATCGTGTGGTCCTATGCTTGGGATCTGTCACCTGTCATGATCACAGCCAGAGTCCATGGTCTTAATTCAAGTGTTCATGCCAGGCAGGATACATTGCATAGATCAGTTGATCTAATGTGGGTGTTAGCTTGGCAAATATGGCATTTACACCGCTCACAGCATTGAAATAGCATAGACTGACATAGATTATCAAAGCGGCTCCATACTCATAAAATGGCCACCTAGAGGGTCATGAATAAACTGCAGCATCGAGCCAGTCATTTGTCATTGAGAGCTACTTAAGCTCTGCCCCGTTGGAACACGTGCATCGCGTTTAACCCGCTGACAGCACCTTCCAAAGCTTTTTCTCTGAATTCCGACGACCTGCAGAAAACAAAGGTATTTCTCCACCCTTGTTTTGAACTATAATGTATCCCTCCCAGCACCTTGCAATACAAACCACATGATTGTTGCTCCAACGATATGCCCTGTCCGTCCGCTTTGAACATTTCAGGACTTGTTACTTTGGGGTTGGTGGTCAAAGGACACCTGCTGCTGTGGAATTCAGGGATCTTAAGGTTTAGTCACTTATATGGGCTACAACTCGTGGTCGCCTGCGAATGGACCGGGTCATGCTTTGGCCACTGTGAGATAACATGCACACCAGTTGTCTGTCTTTGATTGCGGCCTTGTAGGTCACATTCCTCTAGTGTAAAATACACATATTTGCAACACTGTTAGAACAATTAATAGACGTTGTGGTGGTTGGGGGTGTGAGCTGCTCTCATGGGAGCTCGGGCCAGGCTGGGTATTTTTGTGCACACACACTAGTCAATTAATATTGAAAGGTGAAGGGAATTTTAGCATTCAAGGGCATGACACCCGGGAACAATTTCCATTATTGGCACAAGAATGCTCAGTGGCCATGTCTTGAAGTTGGGCAATTACATTGCACTATTGCACTTTCACTTAAGAATTCATGCTATTGATTGTTACCATTTATGGTCAAATTGAAGGCCTTGTGTTTTTTGTTTTGTTCTATCTGCCTCCGGATACTTCTCCATATGTGGAACAATCTTGCGTATGTAAACTATGATTTACTTCGTACTTTTTGATGAAACCAACTCATTTTATATGCCTTTTAATTTTATGACTGTGATTCACAATGCATTATGTTTTTCATTGTCATTATTTTTTATTTGTCAACATGTAGTTGTATGGCACATACCAAATTAAACCTATGCTTTTGTTAATAATATGTACGGTTTGTCAGCTTTGAAGACGACTTCGGTCGAAACACGTGTCAGCTGACCTTGAGACCAATTAAATATAACTTTTCTTGCAGTTGTTGCAGTTGTTTCACTCTTTCACTATATGTAACAAAGCAAATTCAATAGGCAGAGCACGACATGTCATTTATGAAAACAAATCACTGTTAGAACAATGAATAGATGTTGTGTCGGTTGGGGGTGTGAGCTGTCCTCGGGGGAGCTCGGGCCTGACTGGGGATTTCTATGGTCTTGCGGATTTGGGCTTAGTGCAAGCAATGCCATATTTACAGGCCTTCCCTTCTACCTATGATTACTAATATCTACGCAAAATAGCAATGCTGCTCGCGTCTTGGGCTATATTATGTAGTGGCACTATATTTGGTTATATAAAAATGGGGTCCTGTTAGGCGGGAAGGTGTCCCTCTCACTATCCTCCCCTCCCCCCTGGCCCATCATAGTGCCTCGAATGCATCTCGCTTCACTTTAAAGCACATAAGGGGGTGGGACGGGGCTGTTCCCTTCCCAACATTCCCCCTTTCGTTACTTCTACAGTAACGAACTCTGGAATGCTTCTGCGCTCCCGCTCCTATATAGCTGCCTCCATATATGGCCGAGTCCCTATATTGGCACCCAGGCCATACACATTGATCACTAACTCTACCCCTACGCAAGTACTCTTCAGGTGAGCAAGTCATATAAATATATGCCCCCTCCCATGCCAGGTCCACCCAAACCTCTGTGAAATTTTCTGGGTCAGGCGGTGGGGAAATAATGGTGTGGTATAGAGGATGTACTTCATCTCCATACTGAATAAGGAACATTTCATACTTCGGGCTATCCTGTAAAATATCAGTTTGTACTTCAATATTCTTTTTTACGCGAGGTACTTTTGAACCCCAATTGATACCATCATTCTTGCGCTATCAGGTGGCACAGTGGTACATCATCAAAGGAAACAGCTGACAAGTCCAGAAAATGACCAGGATGAACACAGTGATGGGCATTAACATCTTCACAACCGCTTCAAGCCATGACAGCCCCAGTTTAATGCA
The DNA here is from genome assembly GCF_040938575.1 of Ambystoma mexicanum. Classification (NCBI taxonomy): domain Eukaryota; kingdom Metazoa; phylum Chordata; class Amphibia; order Caudata; family Ambystomatidae; genus Ambystoma; species Ambystoma mexicanum. The sequence continues at coordinate 448,088,541 of NC_090933.1, read as the reverse complement.
ATAGTCAGCCAATCACTGTCCTGTATTCCTCCCTCCTACTTCATGCGAACACTCCGGTCATGGACATCTGCAATGATGTGGGATAACGATGCGTTCTCCGCACCCTCTGGAGGCACGAATGTACAACAGGAATCGCCATTTTTTTTGCACACCGCTCCTTGTATTACTATTAACATGTCCAGCACGTAATGATTTTGTATTGTCATAAGTCTCAATGCCCGCAATTCAACCTTGATCACGTTGAAACCATTCTCTATGTCATTTGCAACGTGAACCAATTCCCATCTCATAATTTGCAACCATTTGGCATTTGCTGCGGCCTGCACTCCTGGCAAGAGTAAAGGTGCAAAAAAGGATTCTGCTGAGCTGAAAATCCTGTATTCTTCTGGTATTTCAGCAAGCAATATGGAAGTCTTTGTATATGTAATTCGACCTTTTCATCCTCTGCGGTTGTTGCAACTGTCCTTTTCCTGGCCGGATATGGGGCTTCATTTTCGATTGTGGGGAGACTTGTTGGTCCCTCTGCAGGGAATGCTCCCCCTTCAGGTGTTCTTCTGGGATTACTAATAGTGCTGAGTGCAATGTGGCCAGTAAGCATGCCGGCCACACACCCAGTAGTAATCCATCAGCACTGCTGTTCCTTTCTTCATGTCAGTGATCAAGAGGGTTTTATTGCAATGTACATTTGAGCCAACGAAGACTGTACCTTTGCTGCTGAAACAGAGTCTATATTCTACGTCGTTGTGCACTCGCACCAGCTTTTCCATTGTTGCAATATACGTCAGCTTTGTGATATGCTCTGTCCAGATTTGTTCACAGAAAGTGTCCTCTCGTGCTTTCCTTTCCTTGCTGTATGTTTCCTGTCCCTCTGCCAAGGAAGGTAGTGTGATGTCCTGCCAGTTATTATTGACATGTTATCGCCCTTTCACCATCAGATAGGGTAGCTCCACACACATGATGTTTTTTGGGTCATCATTGCACTTTACAAAATCTGGACTCACCATGTGTAGTTGCACACTATGTGCCTGGAACATTCCTATTATTCTGCATAGTGCAAGAAAGATAAACTAGGCATTGATCCTCTATAATTGGGACTGCTTGCAGTAGTAAGACCTTGTGAGTCCCAGACATATGTGGAATGAGTGAACACACATAACAGCTCCCATTCACAGCGTTTCTCCCCACACCGCTCATGAGAGTACCATGAGTTAGTGAACTCGGGATGATGAATATCCTCTGCCACATCAAAACCCACCCCTTGATACATGTCATACTTTTGTCTTAGTTCTCTTTTCATTCTTCTTTACATATTGTCAGGGACGGCTGCTTTAGTAGTACTATTGGAAATAACATTATATCATTTCATAGCGGTAACCAATCCCCTACTTGCTGCTTCCCCAACTGACATATCATACCTATTAGATTTATCAAATTAATTTCCATTATTATTGTTAGTGTTCACATTAGAGCTAATATATGTAAATCCACTTGTATTATCAACTTTTATTTTTATCGTTCCATTTGGATAATATACAATCCTATTTCCCCATTCTCCCCCTCTATAAGACCTCCCCCTATAATACCATCCCCCAATACACACACAACAGTCCTAGCAATATCACACAAAGGCCTCCAGCAATATCTGATCCACAAAATTAAATATAGGTCCACATTCTCTGATTAGTGCATCTGTGTCTCGGGTCCCTACATAGCAAATTATTTACATTAGTCACGTCCATCTTCTTCTTCCCTGAAATAGTAGCACAGAAACACAAGACAATGAAAAAGGAGAAACGTACAAGACATACTTTGTACACAAAAGAAGAAGGAACAAGAGAAAGAGGGAAAGGGAAAAGGAAAGGGAAAGAGAAAGAGAGAGAAAAGAGAGAAAGAGAGAGAGAAAAGAGAGAAATACAGAGAGAGAGAAAAGAGAAGTAAGAAAGCACTCCCAAAAAAAGGAAGGATGCAGTGCTAGCAGTTAAGCTTAGGCCTGCCACTGGAGCGTGCTTCTGCACACGTAAAGCCCCTGGACAGGACGGTGAGGTAGTCGGGCTACAAGTATCGCTACCCCCATTTTAAGATAACTGATGCACCAGTGTGTACTCTGGAGGTGCCCCAAAACATCAGAGAGGTGGACCCAATAGCGCAATTCCTTGACACAACGAGGGCAGTACAAAGCACCACCTCGCTCGGCCCTTGGAACCGAGGGTTATTCCATCTGCGTACGGAATTGTGGACATATATGAAATCCACAGGCAACAGTGATCGTGTGGTCCTATGCTTAGGATCTGTCACCTGTCATGATCACAGCCAGAGGCCATGGTCTTAATTCAAGTGTTCATGCCAGGCAGGATACATTGCATAGATCAGTTGATCTAATGTGGGTGTTAGCTTGGCAAATATGGCATTTACACCGCTCACAGCATTGAAATACCATAGACTCACATAGATTATCAAAGCGGCTCAATACTCATAAAATGGTCGCCTAGAGGGTCATGAATAAACTGCAGCATCGAGCCAGTCATTTCTCATTGAGAGCTACTTAAGCTCTGCCCTTGTTGGAAGGCGTGCATCGCGTTTAACCCGCTGACAGCACCTTCCAAAGGTTTTTCTCTGAATTCCGACGATCTGCAGAAAACAAAGGTATTTGGTTAAGATGAACATTACAGAGTTTTAAGTGAAGATAATTTCTATGCGCATACTTACCTGAAGCTCCACAGAGTTTTTCCTCTCAGAAGTTAACCGCACTTAGCAGCAGAAAGTTGCAGCATTTTCACATATGACAAACCTACGCTGTTCAATGTATTCTCTCCCTGAGTATGCACGCAACCATTCCGCTACTAAAGATCCTTCCCGGATAACGAAATCCCGTTCTTAGACAGGCGCTTCAGCAGCATCACTCGCGCCTTCTTCCCATAAGAAGTAAGGTGCCCATACTTTTCTCCTTACGCCTTGAACTTTCAGCAAGCTCTTCTTCCTCCAAGAATCTGTAAAGAGAAAAGAAGAATTAAATAGTTTGAATGAGCGATCTCTCCAACATAGAAAACATTTAAATCAGAAAGACAACAGTTATCTTCATTGGTTTGTTTCTGTCAAAAGACTCAATGCTTTAAAGGCAATGCCTTCAAGGTTTTCCAGGGTTCTACAGCACTCCAATCTTCAGAACCACAATTTCTGCGCGCCTCTGTTAAACAGCAGGAGGGAGGGCTCCATAAATATAAAACACAGTTGAGGATGGTGTGTGGTCCCAGATACAGAAGGGAGATCATTTCTGGGTGAAGTTAGTCAAAAACTCTCATTAGTTATCAACACATTTTACACTTACACTACCTCTATTCTATTCATTTATATTTCTTAAGAGGGAAAGGAATCTAAAGGCTTCAGTGTAGAAGGTCAACAGGTCCAAGATCATTAAGCTGCCGAGGAGTCCAGCTAAACGTTACATCACCGTAGAAGTCTCAGCATCCGGGGTCACAATCCTGGGAGGTGCAATCGGTCAGGAGACATATTTAATGACCCTAGTTAGTGTAGTCACATACTCTTTGAACTCCTCACCTAGCACCAATGCAGCCCTATGTGCATCTAAAGCCCTTCTTACAGGAGATATGGGAGTATGCATACACCGGCCAGTGACCACTTCATGAGGTGACAAATGCAGGTCTTTGCTTGGCTGCGTGCGTAAACTGAAGAGGGGCAGGGGCAAACAGTGCACCCAGTTTTTCTTCAATGTGGTACACAGTTTGGATAACTTACTTTTAAGGAGCCCATTTATTCTCGCCACAATGCTATTGGCCTGTGGATGATAAATCGAACACATCCAATGCTTGATGCCAAGTAGTGCTGTAACGTGTTGAAATAACGCATTGAAGAAATGTGTGCCATTGTCTGACCTTAAAACCTCACACACACCCTATTGCGGGAAGACTTCCTGCACTAAAAACCTTGCAGCGCACTTGGCACCTGGGTGTGCACACGGCCCTGCTTCCACCCACCTTCATAAGGGACAGACCACCACAATGAGGTACCTAGATCCATTACAATGCTCACCCATATCAGCGTAATCTATGTGTATTTCACGGAACCACCCGGTGGGGTGGGGCAAGGTGCCCCGTAAGGTCCGTAATGTCATCCCTATACTGAAACCTTAACACGTGGTGCAATGTATCACCATTTCTGTAATGCTTTCCTGGATGTTTGGTATAAACCTGTTCTCCTGTATATCTGCTGCTATGGGCTGCTTCGAGCTATGAGATGGTAAATGCAACCGTTTGAAGGCTACAGCTAGCAGTTCCTTGGGCATTACTGTCTTCCCAGAGCTCTCTTGCCTTCATAACAGATCCGTCGGAGATTGCTTACATCCTCTGTGTAACCATGAGTCTTTCTCCCTTTCAGGTGCCCTTCCTTGTAGTTCAATAATCTGGGCGATAGCTAAAGCTGTGTAAGGTACTGGATGTTTGCTGGCGGGTGGGGCAGTCACAACGTACTCAGCAGATATTTCATTTGGCAGGTATGCCACCATTTTGGCTGCCGCATCGGCAGCTGCGTTCCCCATTGAAATTTTGTTTGTCCCATTAGTGTGAACAGCGCACTTAATGATGGTCACAACAGATAGCTGCGATAACACCTCTATCAGCATTTGTAACAGTGCCACATGCTGCACCCCCTCCTCTTCCGCTGGGGTAGACCAGCGTGTAGCGCTGTTGTAACATACGCCGATTTAGAATATATTGTGACATGGTACACTTGAGACGCTCTCAATGCTTCGAGGAGCGCCACAAGTTCTGCCGCCTGTTCAGAATAATGGGCAGGCAACCTTTTCATGACCACCGTCTTGTACTCTCCTTCCTCAAGTCGTACCACCACTGCCCCTGTCTACCCACCCTCTTGATCAATCAAACATTATCTCACCCTCTGTCAATGCACAGTCCCTTGCTTTGGGAGTGTCATCCTCCTCTCCCGCGTATGTAGCACAGTCGTGCACCGCCAAATCCTCTGTAGTAGGCATGTCCATCAAAAAAGGTGTCAGGGTTCACTGTTTTACACCTAACCACATGAATATGGGGTTTAGAAATAATGATCTCATATGCTGAAGACCTTTCCGTAGTCAGGGTAGACTTTGACCTTTCTAGAATGGCAAACAAAGAATGTTCCACATACAACATTACTGAACACCCATTACAATCATATAACTTTTCTCTATTGCAAAGGTAGCTGCTGCTAAAGCTTGTTCGCACACAAACTGCCCTTGCATCACTGCATCCAAAGTACCACTACAGTAGGCCAATGGCTTATGGCCCACAGTGCTTTTCTGAGTCAATACCGCTGATGTCATAAGCTGGCCATCCGAATGTGAAAACAAATACAATTCTGCCTATTATCCTGGGTGGCCAGTAAGGTGGCCGAACTAAGACTTCTTTTAAGTCATCAAACTGTTTGATCATATCTGCAGTCCACTGTAACTTATGGTCCTTTCCGTAAGGGCCTGTAAAAGTGGCCTTGTGTATGCCGCGTAATCTAGAATCCAGGCCCTACAGTTATTATGCAGGCCCAGGAACTTCTGCATTTCTTTAACTGAGGCAGGTTTGGGGGTAGCACGTACTGACGCTGCCCTGTCTGGTAGTATTCCCTTACCATTTGCTGATATGAACTGCCCCAAATAGATTACTTCCTGTTGGCAATACTGTAATTTGGCTTTGTCAATCTTGTACCCCTTACAGGCCAACAACTGTAGGAGTGCAACAGAGTCCCTTCAGAAGTGCTGTTCACTGTCACTTCACACTAGCAGATTGTCCACGTACTGGTTAATCGTACTAGGCACCTGAATATTCCCAAGATCGGCATGCCGTATTCTGTTAAATATGCTCAGGCTATTGCAATACCCCTGAGGTAATCAAGAACCGCATCTGGCCCTGTGTAAATGCCATGAGGTACCTCGACTCTGAATGGAGTGGAATCAAGAAAAATGCATTTTTCAAATCCACTACAGTAAAATATGTGGCTTCATTGGGGATGCTGCATAAATTGTCGCAGGATTCAGAACGACTGGAAACTCTTTCTGTGCCACGTCATTTAGGGGGTGCAATACCTGAATCATTCACAAATTGTCCAATTTTGATTTTTTGACTGGGTATGTTTCCGTGTTACCTGGGGACGTAGACGGCGCGATAATGCCCTAGTCCAGTAGGGCCTGTATTGTTTTTCTAATACCCTCCTCCCACCTCTCTCGATAGTGGATATTGTCTTACCCTGGGCTGCACTGCACCTGGCTTCAGTTTTATATGCACATGGGTTACGTCTTTCAGTAATCCTTCATCATGTGGATTTGTAGTCCACAACTGTGAAGGTACGTGTTGTAAACCTTCATAAAAAAATGAAGATGGAGTTAATGCTGCCATTAAGGGACATTGCACTCTTCTGTACTGTATCATTATGTCACATGGGATACAGATAAGTAGGATTATTTCCCCCTCTTTGTGGTTATCTTCAAACAATTTGTCATCTGTCATCTCCTTTAGGTGAACTATTGGACCTACACAGAGCATTGTGCGCCACTTTACACCCATCCCTGTCCACTCCCAATAGGACAACCCCCTTGTCCGAAACCAACAATCCCTGTAATTCCAGCGATAATATTGTTCCTGCCACCACCTCAGGTGACACCGCTGGACAAAAGATAAAATCAGTGGGCACTCACCAACACATTTTGGCAATCTGGGGCACCGCCTGCGCAAGCACCGTAATACCATAATTGAACATGTCCGGGTCTACGGGAATCCCGCAGTCTACCACCTCCCTTGTCATTGTGTGTATTGTCAACATTGCCTTTAGAGCGCCCATTCCAGGCATGGAACAGACTTGTCAGGCACTCTGGTCCACGGCTCAGGAGCGACGCAATACCAACCACCCCGCTATGGTCGCAGAGCCTGCAAGTCAAGCTTATACAGGCGACCTAGACCAGAGCAGGGAAGGAGGGTTAGGATCTCGATGGTTGGATAGGTTTGGGGGAGTTTAGGGAAACCGGATTGAGGGTTGGGTAGAGGTTGTGGGTAGGAAGTGGGGTTTCTAAGGAAAAGGTTGATTATTGCACACTTTAGCTGTACTTGGTACCAAGTAGCAATTTGCTTCAAAGCCACTTGTTAGTCAGGCCCCCTCTCTCATCACCCTCTCTAGTCTAACTCATGCACATTGATTAGCCCACTACTAAACAGTTTTTATTCCAGCATGCAAACTTAGCTCTGGCTTTCAGTGTCCAGTCCGTAGTTGAGCCGTCAAGTCCTGAGGCAGGTCCGCAGAGTTTCACAGGCGGTCCAAGCTAAAAGAAATAACACATATTAACGTTTGGTTCCAAGGATTCTGGTAACACTCACTCTCGTTCACACACTCTCAAACCATTCAACGTTCACTTGCACCCATCCGTGCCCTGCATCGAGCGTGGATGGCTATGCCTAGTCTTGGCCATCCTTTTCGGGGTGTTTTCCCTAAGCGATTGCCAGCGTTTGTGTTCCCACAGTGGCCTTCCTTCAGGCCGCCGCGGGCAATTGCCACGTGTGTTTTTGCCTCAAGTGCGCCTTGCTTTCCAGGTCCCAAGAGGCGGGAACACACCAAAGGTCTGGTGCGATTATCTCCAAAAACCTTCGCTTCCCCACTACAATACAAGCGCGATATGGTGGCGCGCGAATAACACGCCCACTTATCTCTTTGAACAGGCGCAGGGACTAGGAATGGGCGATCAAAGGCCCCCTGCGTTTCTCCCCCGATCCCTCTGATTCCCAGGAAGATGGTAGGAACTTATCTGTGGAGGCGAGGGGCCGGGCTGCTTCTCCGGTGGGGCTGGGCCCCTCGCGAGTAGTTTTTGCCGGAGCTGCGGTTCGTACGTCCTCTCTCCCTGAAGTCTCGAGCGCAAGCCCCGTGCCTCGGGGCTTGCGCATGCGCGTTGATGAGCCACACCCGGCCGGGCTTCTGATTGGTCCATAGCGACCTCGGGCATGCTGGGAACTGTAGTTCAGAAGCAGCTTTCCCTGGGAAGTGTAGTTTTTTAGGGCTGCTTTTCTACAAAAGGGGCAAAGCAGTCTTAAATGGATGCAGCTTCCTAGAAACCTTCTTTATGCCCTGTCTAAGCATCACTACCCCCGCTACGCCCCTCTGAGCCCCCTGACTTGGTCTGACTTCGGCTTTCCCCCTGACAAGACTACCCCAAGATCTGTAAAGGATATAGGGCCTCATTACGACCCAGGCGTTGGTTGACGCCGGATTCCGCCATGGTGAATGGCGGAATTACCGCCCCATTCAAGGTTGGCGGGGCATTAATTCTCCATTCACCATTGGCCCTTCCCCATTCCCATTCTTGCCCCCATAGGGCTCAATGGGAATGGGGAAGGCGGTAATTACGGCACCGCAAATTGCGGTACCGTAATTACCTCCAAGGTCCCTTTGCGGGTCCCTTCCTTAATGGCTGGTAAAACCAGCCGTTACGGTAGAGACCCGCAAAGGGACCTCGTAATTGGGCGGTAAGGGATTACCGGCACCAGTGCCCTTACCGGTATCTGTAATCCCTTACCGCCCGGGTCGTAATGAGGCCCATAGTCATGTTTAACTTGCTGAGCAGGTCCCTACCCAGTGAATTGACTGGGGACCTCTTGGAATATAGTAAGTGCGCCCGTATTATCTCCCCTGCCACCTTTATGTCTAACCTCTCAGTGTATGGAACCTTGGAAATAGTCCCAGAGAACCCTGTGCATTAAGATATTTTCCTGATAGTGGAAAGTTTCCTTCCATGATACGTGATTTAGTAGCGCCAGCGTCCCCTATGAATATGAACTGCTTATTTCCTATCTCTGCCCCACCAAAGGTTTCTCTTCAGGGTGGGTAGTCGTCGACAAGATCAGACACGTGAGTTCTCTCTGTGGGCTGTCCTAATCAGGATATGTGTTAGTTCCAGGGAACAAGAAGGAGCTACCTCCTACCACTGCTGCTCCCCCAAATGGAGTGGCAGCCCCATCTGGTATGCTGTTCACCAGGGCAGCACCACCCTGCTGCTGTTGTGGCAGGTGCCACACTTGTGTGTCCGGTGCTTGGGGCTGCTGATTATAGGTTTGGTATTTCCCCTGTGAATACTCTGGATTCTGATACCCTTGACCCTGTTGCGGGTACCCTAGTCCTTGGGGTCCTTGGCCCTGTTTATTTTATTTTATTTTATTTATTTGCATTTGTTAAGCGCGCTTGCAGCCCATAAGGCATCGAGGCGCTGTTACAGAGGATACGAAAACTTAGGATTACAGACAGGTGCCAGGAGGGCTCTTAGTTACAGATTGGTAGGCATATATGCAGTGGACGATACAGGTTCAGGTTAAACAAAGAGTCTAGTTTTGATAGCCTTACGGAAGGCTAGGTGGGATTGAATGAGTCTTAGGTGAGGTGGCAGAGCGTTCCAGTGCGTGGCTGCTAGGGTGGGGAAGCTAGAGCCACCAGCGCGCACTTTCTGAGTAGTAGGCGTGACGATTGTGTTGGCATAAGGGGACCTGAGAGGTCTCTTGGCGGTGTGCCTGTTGCTGCGGCCCACAATTATACCCCCACTGCAGACCTGCTCCTGCATTCCCTTGCGAAATGCCCCCACCTTAAACAATTCCATCATTGAGACCGTCCGATCCCACCCCCTCTGGGCCCGAACCCTCCTCCTCTTGCTCCTCGAAATGCCCCTCTTCCTCTCTGCGGCCCTCCTTGTAGGCACGGTGGGCCATGGTACTGTTGCCTCCCATCCCACTGCCATTCTCCTTCTTCAGCCCATATCGCCGCAATTGTGGCACTAATAACATGTTGGGTACCCTCTGTTCCCCCCACCTGTACTGCCACTGATACAGGCACTTGGACAGCAACTTTTACCAATTTTTTCACCACCAATTTCGCTTCTTTTCCCTTTCGTCTTTGGGCTGTTTCCTTTTCCTGCTCCTGTCATGGTCATGAAGTCAGGGGCACAGGCATGCAGGGGTCGCATGCACAGGAGACCTGGGTGGACACTGTCCTGGCGCCTTTGGCGCCAGACTCATGAACGAAAGTAAACAAGAACAACCATTTAACTCTAAAAAGCTTTTATTATGGACATAGTACTTCAGATGCATTAACCTTGAACATGCCATCCAGTAAGCAGCCCCAAGTGTATTCATGGGTGTGGCTGCTAATGGATTGCCTTTGCACGTGCTCACTCTCTAGGAGTGGCAGGGTGTGGCTGGTAAACCGGCCCGAATGGGCGTGCCTACGATCTCAGCTATATAAGCTGCCCCGATCCACAAGACAGACGCTTCTTGTTATTCTGTACTTGCAAGCAGCGTAACGCTCACTGCTGCCTGAGGTCAGACTTACCTTTGAAGATCCTGCTTCCTGGACATCGTGCTTCCTGCCAGCATGCTTACCAACTGGGGGAAGCTGTTCTTACCTGTACATCTCTTCGGCAAACCAAGTATTCATCTTTACACTTTCTGGAACGCCGAAATCTTCATCTTGCCACCGCAGCACGACACGATCCATTGTCGACAGCAGCGCCTGCAAGGAAAAACAGAAGACAAGGTTAGACATCGGAAAAACAGTCAGTTTAAGGTTGCACTTCGCCATACTTCATGCTTTTCTTTAAACCATCACTTACCTGCTGTCGAACATTGCGGTAGCATCCATCTTCCATCCGGCCGCATCTCGCGTCTCACAGCTGCATTGAAGCCACATTTCCATCTAAGGGAAGAAAACAGAAGAGAGACATTATTGCGGGCATAAATAGGAGCAACATATAAAGACATTAAACAGAACGAACAGCATCACAAGAGCTCAAGAAAGACTTAGCAATCATAAGGAGAAGCATAGTTGCAGTTGGACTGGACTAATCCTTATCAGGGATCAGTGAAGGAACTAGATCCCATTCGACGTGCCCCTGCCAGAAGTAGCTGGATGGAGAGCTTATCTTCCATAACTCACAGGTGAGCTTTATGGACCAGCTTATGCTCACAGAAAGCGTACTTTGGGGTTAAGGGTTCGAGAACTACAACAATCACAGATTGGCGGACTCACACACTGTTATCTCCACGGAGGAGCAGTATCACCACCTACCACCGCTCACAGCATTTCTACTGAGGGAGAGGCCTGAAGGGGGTGATCCAAGTTCAAGGAGGGCTGAAGCCAGGCCCCAACGCCTCCGCAGAGACCAGCTGAGCGTAACAGTGCCTTGATCCTTTTACAATGATGTACTATTATACTCAGTATTTCTGGCCACCCCTTTGCCTCAATACCCACGTTCTTATCCAACGACCTTCTGCACTTCCTCAAGCAAACTACTCTTTGCATAAAATAGAAAAATGGCATTGATTGGTCCCAAGGCCCTGCTGTCTTAGCTCTCCACTTCTTTTTTTTATTTTTAAAAAATTGTTTTTATAACAACACACCAAACATTACAAACTTAGGACTTCCACGTTCAGGTTTAAGAGCATAACATTACAAAATAAGAACTTCAGTCCCGTTCCCTCCCGCCCCCTTAACTTGAGCCAATATGTCCATATTACCCGCCTGCGCGTCTTTAGGCAGGTCTATTGTCCTATGCAGGTCCGTATCATCATCACTGTGGTCTGGCTGGGGGGGGGGCACCATGGTGGCCACCAGTTGTCTCCATTCAATTAGGGGTCCTACCTCTTCCTCTCCTCCCCTGCTGACCGCTTCAAACCAGGCGACCGTTTCTGCCTCCGCCAACTTCAAGAGGTCAGCCCACCACAACTCTAACCTAGGCCTATGAGCTGCCTTCCAGCCCATTGCGATTCTTCGTTTGGCCAGGATGTATGCCCGGTCTTTCATTTTACAAATGTGCCTCAGATTACGTGGCCTAGGGAAACCCCCTAGCATGCATGCCCAGGCCGACTCCACATCCAGCGTAATACCTTTTTCTGCCAGGCGTATCTTCAGTTCTGACCAAACCCTTCCCATTTCCGGGCAAGCCCAGAACATGTGTAACATCCCTGCTTCCTCCTCCCCGCACCTGGGGCATCTCTGGGTCGACTGGCCCCCAAACCTGGCGATCTTGTTGGGTGTCAGAAATGCTCTGTGTGTGACATATAATTGGATCTGTTGGAGTCTCGCGTTCCGGGACACTTTCTTATGATATCTTTGGGCTCTATCCAATGCCCCACGGGACATAGGCTCTCCCACCCCTTCCTCCCAAAGTTGTCTCAGTAGGGACAATTCCTTCCCCACCTTAGACCCCAGTAGCTCGTATATGCTGGATATCTCATGCCTACCCTCCGAGATGTCATATATCATTTCCAGAGTAGCATCCGGTTGTTCTGAGAGCACCACCACCGGCCACTTCTCTTGCGCTCGTTTAACCATTCTTGAGTAGGTAATGTGTTGCCCTCTATGCACCCCGGTGTCCTTGATTAGTTTCTGGAATTCCAGGGCCTCCCCTTCCTGCCATATGTCTCCCAGGGTGGCCAGGCCCATTGGTTCCCAGTATCTGCGGACCCCTTGTATCAGTTGGGGGTCCTCTCTGCATAGCGCCACCAATGGCACCTGCATAGAAAAAAGGGGCCGGGCTTCCCACCATTTGCCATGCTCTATGCCACACCTCCCAGCCAAGCGCCAACATCCTCGCCATCTCTAATACCTTTGGCTTGGACAGACACACCACCTCTCTGACGAAGTAGGGTGCCGGCTCCATGCACAACAGCCTGGTTTCAGCCGTTTCTTCTTCAGACAGCCACCTGGCCACATACTGCAGTTGTCCCGCTAGATAATATAATTCAAAATTCGGCAGGTTTATTCCCCCCCTGTCCCACGAGTTCTGTAATTTCCAAAGCGCCACCCTGTTTCTGGAGTTATGCCATTTGAAGCCCCTCCACAAGCTGTGGAAACTAGTGAAGAAGCGCCTAGGGATCACATGCGGGATATTTACAACGAAGTGTAACAGTCTGGGCAGGACCACCATTTTAATTAGAGCAGCTCTCCCCATCATAGCCACGGGTAGTCTGAACCAGAATCCCATGCTGTTTTTAATGCCTTCCACTGCCTTTAGTGTGTTGTGTTTGTGTTCTTCTCCTGTCATGTGGTATATGTCAATTCCGAGATATCGGAACGATCTGGTTCGCCCGGGTATTGGCAATATTGGCAAACCCCTAGGTGGGACAAGTCTGTATCTCCCCAGGGGGAACAAGCTGGATTTCTTGGGGTTGACCGCTATGCCGGAGAGGGCAGCGTATCGTTCTATCACCTCCAGGATGTATTGTGTATTCTCTTCTGGGAAGCTCAGAAACAAGAGTATGTCATCAGCATATAATGAAATAAGATGCGGGCCGCCCACAGTGCAGATCCCAATTTCCCCATATTGTTGTCTAAGACAAACAACCAAAGGTTCCAACGCTAGTATATACAACATGGGCGACCAGGGGCAGCCCTGTCTGGTGCCCCTACTGAGTTGCCATTTATCTGAGATCGTGGCACCGGTTTTAACCCTTGCAATTGGAGCACTGTATAACATCTTAACCCACCTGAGATACCCTGGCCCCATTCCATAGCCTTCTAGAGTCTCCAGCAGACAGGGCCATCTTACCAAATCGAAAGCCTTAACCGCCTCAAGCGAGATGATCGCCAGCTCACCCGGGTCCTCCTTTGTTTGATCAATAATGTGATGCAGTCTCCTATGGTTATCGGTTATATTCCTCCCGGGGACGTAGCCCGTTTGGTCAGGATGTATCAGTTTACCAATGACTCGCTTAAGCCTGTTTGCCAGCACTGCCGTAAGGATTTTGCTATCTTGGTTGAGCATCGAAAGGGGTCTGTATGACCCGCAATCAGTGCTAGGCTTACCCGGTTTCAAGAGCAGAATGATCACCGCCTCTCGTAGGGACTCTGGCAACCTGCCTTGCTCGTACGCCGCGTTCAACATAGCCAGCATCGGGGGAAGCAGCTCTTGTTTATAGGTTTTGTAGAATTCACTGGGGAGCCCATCTGACCCCGGAGCCTTACAAGTGGCAGGTGTTGAATCACTAACTCAGGTTCTTCTAATGTGATTGGGGCATCCAGGCCCGCTCGTTCTAAGTTGTCTAGGGTGGGCAAACCTATATCTTCTAGCTTTTCCTGGATTTATTGGTCTCCTGCTCCTCCTGGGTCCTCATAGAGCTGTTTGTAGTATCCCAGGAACTCTTCATTCACTCCCTCCTGGGTATCCAGGATCCGGCCTCCCTCCCCTCTAATTTCCCTGGTCACCGGCCGTGGTGCCTCGCTCTTATATAGCCAGGCCAGCAACCTTCCCGGTTTGTCTCCCCCTGCATGCTGTCTCTCCACATATTTCTTGTAGCTTCATTTGCATAGTCTGTTCCAGTGTTCGCTACTAGCTTGTTGTAGCTGTCTCATTCTGACCCCGTCTTCCCTAGAGGTGCCTCCCCTGCGCATAATGTCCTCCAACTCTTCCCCCGCTTCCCGCAGCTCGCGTTCTATGCCCCCCTGGAGCCCTCTAGATTTTGATATAGCCACCCCACGCACTACCACTTCAAATGCCTCCCACACAGTTCCCATAGATCGGACACTGCCAGTATAATCTCGAAGTACTCCGTGATCGCCTCCCTTAGATCCTTCCAATTAGCTCTCCACTTCTCTTGCATTTTAAGAATGAATCTAGCTGGGTCCTCATCATCACCCATAGTATACTGCATCAAAGTCTGTAAATCAGGAGTATCTGGAAAGGCTCTCCGCAGTGCGTCCATTACCAGTGTTCTAAATGATGCTCCATCATGTGCATCATCCACCCGGGCCACTCCCGGGTATCTGGCCTTAACCCACATGTCCCCAGCCTGGTCCACAATTACAGCACCCAGCAAGCTCTTAAGAACCCCTATTGCTTTGCTTTTCTAATTTGTATATATCCACTTACTCACCCCTGCTGTGAGCTGTGTGAGTGCCTTGATTAAATTATTCTTATCCATTTGGGGTCAGGGCACATACTGTGTCGTCCTTGCCCCCTTATGTATTAGGGGCATCTGCCTCTTTGCCCTATTTCCCACACCCTTCTTCATAACTCCTCTTCTCTTTACCAATACCATCCAGCCCGCCCTGTTCCTCAACCTGCCCCCTGACCATAGACCTTCTACTTGGGGTATTCTCAGCCGCCTCTTCACCCCTTCCTTCTCCTTCACTCTGATCCTCAGTAAACATATCAGCATCTTCTTCCTCCACATATTCTCCTCTCCCAGGTTGATCCACCCACCCGGGCTTCTTTCTTTCTCAACACCTACATGTTTTATTCCTTCAGTATCCACATACGCAGCACTTTCCCTGATTTCCATTCACCTGACCCTTCTCTCAATGCCTCTACATCTCTTACTGATCTTGGGGACGTCTGTATCCTTCTCAGTTCTGTTAGTAATCCTGTCAACCTATCCTCAAACTCCCTTGATTTATAACCCACGGATGCCAGTACTTCAGGCATGTGAGTATACAGAGGTGCGGGAGCAGTAGCTTGTGGTGTTATTGGTGCTGCGGGGGACCCTGTCGCAACAGAAAGGGTCCCTATCGCAGCGGGTACAGAGCTTGGATTAGTATACCCTTAAGAGGGATATGTTGTCATGGGATATAATCCCCTACCCTCTACTGATGCCATGCCTTCTCCTTTCCCTTTTCTACATTTCCCATCTCTCTGTCTCTGCACCTCTACTTCATTCCCTTGATCTTCTGTGCCTTCGAACATATGCTAGAGATCTAGAATTTCTTTTCTCTTGTGTAGCTGCTTCCCCTTATATTTTGCTACTAAATATGTGTACATGTTATCCAGAATGCTCTTGTTATGCGAGCCCTGCCCAGGCCATGGGAAGAGCATCATCGCACCTCCTGTCTTCGCGATCCACTGCATATAACATTTTTCCACCCTGTCACGATACAGTGCCAGGACCTTTTACATATGCTCTATTGGTGTTCCACCCCCCATCTTTCTCTTACTGACCCTGCAAAGTCCCACTAATGTGCCGCAGATGCTGCCACTTGCTTGTAACAACAGAAACAAAGAAAATCAACCCCCACCCTTCTCTATCAGCCTTCCTTGCGTGCACACACCACTCCACAAAATCGTCAAATACCCCACCGCACTGCAACGCACAAATTTACTGCCCCGTCTAGGGCCTGTTCTTCACCCAAAAAGCCCAAACACAATAGAGTAAAACAACACCCTAAACTAACAACTACTACTTGTTCCAGGCCTATTACTATAGAAGACCACCACTTTTTTATTACCATATACCTCCTTTAAATACCTTACTGCCTTGTGGTACCACCTTCCCTCCCCTTCCAAGGAGGGGCTTCTTGCCTTACCTTTGCCTTACCTTATAATACTTTACTGAAACACGTCATTCATAGTACGAATTTTAACAACAAATAACCCTGACTGCATCCACGTCACATCGACGACCTCGCTCTCCACATGCTCACACCTTTCACACTTAACCATCCATCTGTCCCCTACTTGTTATCACTTACAAGAGTCTACTCACATGTGCATGCTCACCCGAACTCCTCCATCACAGGGTTCCAACACTGACCTGTACTCTCCTCAGAGCTGCGCCCAGCTTCAAAGAGAAGAGAGGACTTCTCTTAAAATGGCTCCTGCTAAACCACTCAGAACACGTGTTTTTTCGGGACCGGTTGCTGTATGTGGGCGTGGCTCCTTCTGCAGAAGTGGCATGTAAGCCTCTGCAGGTATGGGAGCGCTGGGATCATGTCAGGGTCACCAATTGAAGGCATACCCCTAAACGCTCAAACCAGAGAGAATACAACCCGCTAGGAAAGAAAGTTCCAAGTCGATCTTGTGAAGATAACAAGTTTTATCTCACATGTAGATGAGAGCAACAGCAAAGAACTCTTCTGCTAAGAACGTTCTGCCGAAAAGAGGGACAAGCAGAAACTTTTAAAGATACACATCATCATGATAACACAACAGCATACAGTAAAAACCAGTGCAGCTGATTGGATGGACCCTATACATGCTCCACCTTTACCCATAAGGGGAGCCGATCTATTGGTTGCAGCCCAATCTGTCCGTCTTCCATCACATGGGTGCTGCAGGATTCATCTTCTTCTCACATCAAAGGTCAGAAAACAAATTAATTATACTCCTACCATATGAATATTTTATCACTTATGCTGTGCACTTGGCAGGCCTTAAAACATACACAAAGGAGGTTCTGGGGCACGCTAACCTTCACAAACACACATTTCACTCACTCCCCTCCACGTCATCCGGCTCCAAGTTCTCCACCCTCGTTTTGAACCATAATGTATCCCTCCCAGCACCTTGCAATACAAATCACATGGTTGTCGCTTCAACGATATGCCCTGTCCCTCCTCTTTGAACATTCCAGTACTTGTTACTTTGGGGTTGGTGGTCAAGGGCACCTGGTGCCATGGAATTCGGGGATATTAAGGTTTAGTCAGTTATATGGGCTATAACTCGTGGTCACCTGGGAATGGGCCGGGTCATGCTTTGGCGAGTGTGAGATAATATGCACACCAAACACATCTTTGCAACACTGTTAGAACAATGAATAGACATTGGGGGTGTGAGCTTTTCTCATGGGAGCTCGGGCATGGCTGGGGATTTTTATGGTCTCACGAATTTGGGCCTAGTGCATGCAATGCCGCATTTACTGCGCAGGCCTTCCCTTCTACCTGATTACTAATATCTACGCAAATTAGTAATGCTGCTCACACCTTGAGCTATATTATGTAGTTAGACTATATTTGGTTATATTAAAATGGGGTCCTGTTAGATGGGAAGGCGTCCATCTCACTATCCCCCTCCCCATGGCCCATCATAGTGCCTCGAATGCATCTCGCCTCACTTTAAAGCACCTAGGGCTGTCCCCTTCCCAACATCATCCACTCTTTTGTCTGTGCTATGTCTTCTGGTGCTGTGAATGACCTGCCCAGCAGACTAGTCATGACAGAATCCACTTCAAGGGTATGCAGAATAAATGTGTCTTCCCCTACTGGGGATCGTGCCAGACCATAAATTCTGATTTTCAACACATTTGTTCCAGAAAGTCATAATTCTATTAAAGACACAGAGGCAAAGGATTATGCTTCTCTTTCCATTTTACTACTTCAGCAGCATATTTACAACCAATTAAACACGATAACAAAACTCTATAAAACTACAATAACCATTGTAATAGAGTCTTTGTTAGTTCTGTTCTTATTGGTCCTCAAACTGACCATGTCATGAACTTAACAAATCAGCATAGTCCTTGCTCATGACCACACTGTCCTGTTTCATCCACTTCCTCTTTCTTTGCTCGGTAGAGAATGCATCCACTGATCTTCGCAATCATGTCCAGTATGCTGAAAAACTTTGTCAATTCCCTGATTGTTTGGCATCCAACACCGAACCTAATAGAAAAACAAATATATCCGGTGACTGCAAGTCTAAAGAGGTTGGGACAATTGTAAACTCAACCACAATTTCCATTTAGTATCCTTTTATGCATATATAAGTCATGCAACACTTTAATATATACATCATCAATACCACTTTTATAATTGTAAAAATGTCTAAAATCAGTTCAATACATCTTCTTTCAATTCATTGTTATTACGATTGATAGGGTGGGATAATCCTTCGCCTCTGTGTCTTTAAAAGAATTATGACTTTCTGGAACAAATGTGCTGAAAATCTGAATTCTATGTCAAGACCAGAGGCTCGGATTATGCTTGTTCAAAGCTTACTCACCACTAACGATGCCACACTCTCCGTTGGTTTAAACAGAATGTTTTAAAAGTCGATTCATCACCCCAATCTGCAGACCTCATAATGTCTTCCACTCTGGCTCCTATGATAAATGCCTTGGTAGCCATCGATCCTGAACCCCATATTTTACTACATCAATGCCTGCCTGCTCCATCACCCACCTAAGCAATCTGGCTGGGGTAGCTGGTGTTACGGCCTTAAAAGGTTTACAAATCACTATTAGTAACTGTGATACTCCTGGAGGTCTCACTTCCCCCGTCATGTCCTCATATGCTGATAAACATATGACCGGGCATACTTTTGGTTGCTCCAGAAACGATTCATATGATATGGATCTCAAACATGTCTTAGTCCTCTGTGTTAGGAGGAAGGTCACTTTGTTCGGTGAAACACTCTTCCTGTTGATTTCCAGTGCACTAATGTCTGATGACCTTTGACAAGCCAACAGACATAGAAGCATGGATAGTTTGCCTCAAATGGCCTTCCTGGATAGTTTCAAAACTGTGTCCACAACCCATAACTGAGTATATTTTTCTCTAGGGGGTCTAGACATCTTTATTCCCCTTAACAGGCCACAAATCATGGGGGGAGGGCCTCCTATCAGAATCCCTTCGATCCCGGGGTGCCCTGCTCATATTGCTGACCCGGCTGTATTGATTGTTCTATATGCCTTCCCTTTGGCTGCCATCTGTGCTAAGAAACTGGCTACATGTACTACATCTGCTCTATCAGGATGAATATCCCTCTCCAAACACCAACTACTCCAGCTAGCCCATGTAGACTTGTAAGCCCTGTGTGTTCCTGGAGCTCAGGATTGGTTAATGATGATTTCAGCCTCATTCGATAATCCTGGCCTAACCCAAGATCTCCTAAAATCGTCCATATGATTAGATTGAGTCTGCCTAGCCTCACTAAAGGATGGCTGAGGCCTCTGGGGTCTCGTATAATTAACTCGTACCTGGGTAGAGCTACCGGGTTGTGGTGTGATAATTCCAGCAGACTGGGGAACCACATCTGTCTGGCGCAACTAGAAGTAGAGATGCTTTCTGCCGCCTCACCTAGGCTAGCGTCCTCGCTATCATGGAGAAAGGAGGAAACACGTAATTTGTTGCCCCCATGATTGAAGGAAGGCTTCTGTCACTTCCGCCTCTGGTTCCGGTCTCCAACTGAAGAACCGGGTTAGTTGCTTGTTCAATCTTGATGCAAATTGGTCGACCTGGCATGGTCCCAGTTGAGTCATTAGTTCTTGGAATACTTCCTCGTCCAGCTTCCAATCGCTGGCGTCCCTGAGGTATCTGGAGTTCCAGTCGGCCACCTCGTTCTGATGGGCCGACAAGTACTCTGCCATCACTGACACTTTCCTCTGAAGACAGAGTTCCCAGAAATCTTTCGCTAGTTCTGCCAATAATTTGGATCTCATCCCTCCCAGTCTGTTTATGTACCTAACTGCCGAGACATTGTCCATCTTTAGCAGAACACACCATTGTCACTTCTCTTGAGTCCAGTATTTCACTGTGAAGGACCCTGCCAGTAACTCTAGACAGTTGATGTTGAGAGTTGACTCCTGGTCCGACCACCTGCCCCCTGTAAACAGGTTCCCACATCGGGCTCCCCAGCCCCATCGGCTGGCGTGGGATTCAATGATCAGGTATGGGGATGAGCCACATACAGCTCTCCCCTTCCATGCATCCATGTCGTGTAGCCACCATTCCAATTCTTCACTCACATCTTGGGAGATGATAACGTTTGTTTAGTATGATGCGCCCCTCCTGAGGTGTCTGCTCTTTAATCTCTGAAGTGCCCTGTAATGTAGGGGCCCTAGGAATATTGCTTGGATCAATGTCGCTAGTCGACTCACTAACCTTGCAATGTCCCTCAGTGACATTTCCCTTCACGCTAGGGTGTATCTTAACTGTTTTTTGATATTGTTCACCTTGATAATGGGTAGGCTGAGGGATCCCTGAATAGAGTCCACTATGAACTCCATAAATTCCATTGTCTGTTCCGGCAATTTCTTGGATTTCTCCCAATTTATTAGGAAGCCCAGGTTCTCTAATAATTTTACTGTTGTCTGCACCTGTACTTGAAGTGTCTCTGTGTCTTGACACATCAGACATAAATCGTCTAAGTATATATTCCCTGACTCCTGAGGTGAGTCACCACTGGCTTCATTATCTTGGTGAAGCACCATGGTGCGGATGCTAGACCGAAGAGCAGGCATCGGAATTCCCACGTCGACTCTCCCCAGATAAATCTTAGGAACCTGCAATGTTCTGTTGCTATGGGTATAGTAAGGTATGCGTCTTTTAGATCTATTCTGGCAAGCCAATCTCCTTGAATGAGTGTTTCTCTTAACAGGTGTATCCCTTCCATTTGTAAGTGTCTTTACACTACAAATTCATTCAAACCTTTTAAATTTATAATTGGTATTACCTTGTGTTTCCCTTTCACAAGGAACATGTTGCTTATGTAACCTCTTGAGGAATCTGTTACTTGTCTTTTTGGCATTTTTGCTTTCTAGTCATCTCAGTTCTTCCTCTGGTAATAGTTTGTCTTCTTTGTTTAGTTCTAAACCCCGCGGAGGATTCCTCTATTGAGGTATCTCGTGAAAATCTATGTGAAAGCCTTGCACGGCTTCTATTATCCATGTATCCCCAGATATAGCATGCTAATTTTTTATAAACTCTGCTATCCTCCCGCTTACTGCTGGGGTAATTAATTTCGGGCTGTTCACTCTCACCTGAGGTGTTTTGTTGACGCTCTTTGTGCCGCCAGCTTCTTCCCCTTTCTCTGCCCCTTGATGAGAAGAAAGGGCTCTGCCTTTGAGCCTCTTGGTCTCGCGACTGCAAAGCTATCATTGTAGGGTCTACTGAATCGGAACCGGCCAGCCGAGCAACCCCTGCCTCTGCTGGCCCTCCTGAAAATCTGCCTTCCAAACACTCTTTTGAGTGACGCTTGCACTTTATCCAGCGCTGCATAAGAGTTTGCGAACTTTGTTAGTTCCTTGATAAAGGAATCTCCGAAGAGCTTCCCCTTCACGGTCGACTCTGAGTCTGATGAGGCTAGTTTGCTTAATTTTGGATTTATCTAAAGGGATAACTAGAAGGGATCTTCTTCTCTCTGTGGTAATCGCATGATTAGCGTTACCTAACATACAGATAGCCCTCTGGGCCCACCTGATCAAAATCGCTGGGTCCACTGGTTCCCCCTTGTCTCTGGAGTCTTCGCCAATTTGCAATACCTTGGTGAGTGGCCCCACCATGTCCAGCATCTTGTCCTGGGATGATCGCCAGGACCTATACAGACCTTTCCTCACGTCCTTGGTATACTTGTTGATGAAGGTGATCATTTTCTCATCAATCTCGGGTGTGTCATTGGCACCCTCCGGGAGGTGAGGACTCGGGCATTCTGCCCTCATCTTACTCCTAGCCTCTTTAGCTAGGGGTCCCCTAAGGCGCTTTCTCAGGTAGGCCGCTATTTTCTTTGGCGGCTCCCATTTGGAAGAACGTGGGTGGATCAGTGTCTCTGGGTCAAAATCGTCCCCTGCACCGTCCTCCTCAGTCTCCTCCTTCTTTTTCTTTGGCGCTTTATGACCTTCTTCTGAGGAAGATATAGAGTATACCTCCTTCTCTGAATATTCATCCTCCCAATCCTCATTTCCTTCATCAGAAGTATTGGAGGATTTATCTTGCCACCTGCTAGGCCCCGCTTTGGATCTCACTCTCCTTCTCTTACCACCTTTCTTCCTAGGCGGTATGCCCAGGGGGTGTGGGCTTCACCTGCCCTGCGGGTTGTCTTTCTGCCCCCTTTTGTTTTCCCCTGTGCTTTTTGCCCATTAATCTTCTCAAGGCCCTGTGAGAACTTGAGCCAGTCATGTGGTCCTTGCCCCAACAAGGCCCCCAGGGCTTTTTGGAGGACCTGAGTCATCTCTGAATGGCTCCTCCTCTGGCTAATATTATCCTTTTGTATTACCCTCATCACTCGAGTAGCACATGTCAGCACAGAACACTGGGGATGTAATATTATGCCAGGAATGTATGTATAATCTCTTGGAGATTGTGTAAAATAGATATATAGTCTAGTGATCACCTGGCTTGTAATATATATATATATATATATATATATATAGATCTCACAGGTTTTACCTGGGAGACTGTGCTCATCAATGTGAGTGTTGCAGTACCTCTCTGTGGCCTGCAGGGGCACTGCGTTCTTTAATCGCAGACCATGAGTCTATGGAACATTGCCCTGTGAAGAAACGAGCAGATTATATCTCCTGACTTCTCTGAAATTTAGGAATTATGGTTATGCTCTCGGAGCAATCACTCATGCGAATGTTCACTTTCCTAACGGTCCGTGGATGGAGGGTGCGCCGGAACTAGGTGGTCCCGTTGCGCTCCCCCTTCCGTGACTGTAGTGCCCTCTGTGGGTTTCCCTCTGAGGTTGCGGTCGCCGGAGCACCAGCCCTGTTTCGACCGCAACTTCAAACCCACAGAAAAGAAATGCGGATAAGCTCTGCCAACTCCCTACACTGTGTGCGCATGTACGTGCAAGTTTGCCTCTATAATAACAATATTAAAGCCTCATATACACACACTCTCTCATTTGAATAAGAAAAAGCACTTAACTCACTGCCGAGCAGCAAAGAAAGAGGAAGTGGATGAAAAGGGACAGTGTGGTCATGAGCAAGGACTATGCTGATTTGTTAAGTTTATCACGTGGTCAGTTACAGGACCAATAAGAACATAACTACCAAAGACTCTATTACAATGGTTATTGTAGTTTTATAGAGTTTTGTTATTGTGCTTTATTGGTTGTACATTTGCTGCTGAAGTAGTAAAATGGTAAGAGAAGCATAATCTGAGCCTCCGGTCTTGTCATAGAATCTAGAGAAAGCCACCTTCTAGGGTGCCCTCCATTCACTCAATATTCCCTATTTCACCATCCGGAGTCGCGGCAGGCCAGTCTTCATGGTACACTTCAAGGCATAAATTCATTTTCAAAAATTGATTAGCAGAGTTTGCTAATTAAATCTTTTTTGATTAGCAAACAGACCCATTTGATTAGCAATTTTGTACTAATATTGTTAATATCACCAGAAGATATTTGTACCCAAGACATGAAATGAGCAGCAATACAGCAGTTTTCCGTACTGCTGTAATAAGACATTAGTGAGAGGAGTCCGGCCTTGCAAATTCTTCAGCTAGACCTGCAGGTCGGGGAACTTAGTTTACCTATTCATCTTAAGAGAAATGCAATCTACCCTTCGCAAGGGAGGACAACACATTTAAAATGTGATTTCCTAAAAAGTTGCATGTCACTACAAACCCACTTTGTTTGGAACACTGCTGCCACCCACAGGCCGCAATGCACAGTGAACCATTGACATTTTATTTGACATTTACAGCAAACAAAGTAAACGTTCAATAAATGTTTCAAACATCTCTTGCAAATGCTACTCGCCCTTCATAAAATCTACTTGACTGTGCGAGTGGGTGAAAAGACTTTGCAAGCAATATATGAGTGTCTGTAAAATGTAGAATATTAGCTGCATGAATGGACACAAATACCCAAGATAAAAAAGGCTCTGAAAACAGTTTGGCCAGCTGTCGCCTGCAGGTTGCAATATATAATGCAATCATAATCAAAGCAAAGCGAGCTCTGGAGGCCAACTACAGTGTATGGTATTGCAGTAGATCTGTAGATGTACAGACTGGATGGAACTAGTGATAACTGCTTTGGGTAAGCATCTAATTTGCTTTGTGTATTTGTTATGTAAGAGGCAAGAAATAGACTAAGCAGAGTGGATTGCATAGCAGGCAGATAACTACTGGGCAAACTAGGTGGAATATTGTAGTTTGTGGTCATCTCACTTTCAGGGTACTTGGTATTAAGCAACAGGGTGATCATATAGAATGTCAAAGAGTATGGGTTCGCTCATGGGAGCACCAGTTACAAGATGTATGCAACCTGCAGGTTACAGAACTAGGTTTGCCATCAAAACCATTTGATCATGTCATCATGTACATTTTCAAAAGTGTTCACTCGTCAATATGATGCATCTTCCCCAACAAAATGAAGTATAGTTGATACTATACAATTTAGATATGCTAACCTAAACTTTACTGGAGATGATGCAGTGTTTTACAGTATCAATACTGTAATTATGCATTATTTAACAACTTACAATTTAGGAATGGAATTGCATGATCGTCTTTTAAAAAAATATAAAGTTGACACAAAGTGGTCTTTGCCAGACATGATATTGAAAGGGAGTGTGTGTGCTCTTCTTTTTATATCCTCCTGTTTGATTGCCTTTTTAAGTATCTCCAGCAATCTTAATTCAGAAAAACACTCTTTTCTTCATCTCTTACTACATCTTTCAGGAGCTGTCGAGGACGAGGATTCCAGATCCTCCAAATGCTTGGTCTTTTTTTTGTGTTTCCCCATCCTGGAAGCCCCTGCTATGCAGGACAAGGACAATACAAGCACTTTCTGGGCTGCTTGATATACTGTGCTGTGCAGAACCTGCCATTACTAGTATACATATCGTCATGGCTGACACTGCTGGCATTGCCACGACAATCAGACTTCAGCACAGTTCTGTCACTTCCTCTGAACGGCCGCTGCAAAGTGCTCCCTTTGTCCATCTCATGGTGGACTCTCACAGTAGAGGAAGTGAACTATTTTGTCTGCGCCTCCAGATGTGGCCTACTGTCCGCTCAATCACAGTACCCTTAGCCCAGCATGGTCACTGAGGACGTCCCATCCCATGGGTATGTTCCCTGCAGCCTAGTTTGGTGGAGCCAGAGGGAATGCAGACACAATGCATCTTCCAGCCCAGCAAGGAGTGGGGGGGTCACTGTTGCAAAAAGCATCCCAGCCATCATCCATGTCATAGGCAGAAATCTACTAAACTATTGCATGCCGGGATGCTAGGGGTA
Organism: Ambystoma mexicanum; assembly: GCF_040938575.1. Taxonomy (NCBI): domain Eukaryota; kingdom Metazoa; phylum Chordata; class Amphibia; order Caudata; family Ambystomatidae; genus Ambystoma; species Ambystoma mexicanum. The sequence goes on along the minus strand of NC_090933.1, from coordinate 448,062,843 downwards.
TTGCTCGCCAAAGGGAGGGCCATAAAGCAAAGCAAAAAGTTAAGAGGGGTTGCTCAAGGAGAGGTGTATCTCCTCAAACGTAAGTACTGGGACGAAGAAGGGGAGTGTGGAGGTAATGTCAATAACCGGTGGACCCAAAGAAAAGCAGTTGGAACCCACACATCCACCAATGTACCAAACAAAACATTGGTTGAGTGTTGGCAGTAAAAAGGCAGTGGGTTTTTTATTGTACATCATTACGTAATAATAAACAAAATAATCATAATAACCAAACATAATGTGTACTTTTGGGCACGAGGCCCTGATGTTAGCCCCTCAGGCCTGTGCTACCTGCTTGGTCCCACAACGGTGTGGGCGCCATGCGGTGCCCTGTTCTCTCTTCTCCTTCTTCTCTCCCTTTTTCTTGCGTGGGAGGGTTTCGGGGAAAAAGAAAAAGTATGCTGCGTAAGCAAGTTACTTGTTTGGTGCTCTGTGCGGAGTTCCAAACAGATTTGTGTTTTTGTGCTGCCTTGCAGCTCCTTATATTGCCTCAGGGACAAGCCCTGGGCTTTGTATGTCTGTGTAGGGACTGAGCCCAAACCCCAGCCGGCACCCTAGGCATTTCGCACCCTGAGGTGCTTCTTTAGTTGTTACCTGATGTTTCCTGCATGCCCTGGGATATTTTGCACTTCCTCACTGGCCTGACCAAGGTGTTGCTTCCACCGTGCCTGGCTCCAGGAGTCGGAGGGGAGGGGGCAGGAGAGGGGTGTGTGTTTCTATTTCCCCGACTTTGGCTGGGCTGCTGCCGGCCATTTTTCCCGACCCCTCTATCATGCCCTCCTTGGGGCACAGGTTACTGCCCTCCGCTTTTGAGCTGCAGGATTCCCCCTCCCAGCGCTGGCTACAATTGAGAGGCCTGGTTTCAATTAAGTTTAAGAAACGTAAAAAAAATGTGTTGTACACTTAACCCTCGAACCTCAAACGTGGCTGTGGCTTTTCAATTCTTTAAACGTGTCTATTCACAAAAAACAATATCGTAAAACCACGTCTGTGTTTTTGCATCAATTTAACATTGTGACACGCGTTTGGGATGTGTGTGCGCCCTGTAGGCGCGATTTCTGGATCGATTGGGGGTAAACCGGGCTTCTTGTATACGAATTTACAGATCTCGTCATGGTGGGGAGTTAAATAGCCAGGGGAAGAGGAAACAGAATGGCTTCCAGCGCCCCAATCATTAGACACCCTTTGATTACACGAGATGGGCTGCAGGGGTCATCTTAAATCAACAAGTTCCGTGAGCCTAGGTGTGGCGTGAAAACGTCAGGTCAACTTGGGGGAAGTGGAGAAGCTGACCCGGGTCCAGATGATGAGAGCGGGAGGCGACCAACTCTCCTTATAATTATCATCATCTGCTGCTTTTCCCTCTTCTGGCAAAGAAACACTCCATCCATTTGCAGAAATCGCCCGGGGAAACGCTACATCAAAACTAATCACAACGATTAAAATCAGCTTTTCTGTGCAAGGGGAAGAGAGCGCGAGCAATAAGCAAGTTGGAGGCTGGAACGGAGCTGATTGTTCCCTTCGCACAGGCACCCAGAGAAATCAGACGCAAAAAATGCCTCACAACGATATCCGTACTTTGTTTTTAATCAATTCGGCTGTCCGTGAGATCAGCTGATTCCATTTAAACTTTTAAAAAAATATATACATTTTATGTTTCCCCCCTCACTCTCGCTCAGCTCCCCGGGATTGATTTAGACTCGAGGTGGAGGCATGAGCTAATTGTATCCTGATCCTTGCCTTGAGGGGTTTCGAAGCCCTGGAGCAACTATTCTCTGTATTTTGTTCTCTCTACCTTGGCCAAGCTATTGCATTTCTCCCTGGCGTGGCGAGCTGAGCAGATCGCTGGAAGAAACGGCGAAGGGGGCTCGAAAGAGAAGTTGGAAGGAGAGATCGAGAAAGAACCGGCGGCTTCGATGTTTCAGGTAGGCTTTCCGGTTTATTTGCTCTGAGATGGTTCAGGCTGGGGACTTTTCGGGCGCAGCTAGGCTGCTTTTACGCATGTGCCAGGAGCAGCAGCAGACGCTTTGGCGAATCTCTCTCGCTGATCATCACTTCCTTGTGTGTGTGAGAGGAACAAACACACACAAATCCCCTATTGATCGGCAGTTCAAGGGAGTCTGGGAGGCGCAGAAATGTGGGTTGTCAGCAGAGTAACCTATTTCTGGCGGCGGCTGGAGCACACGGCAGTGCGTGCCATTGTCTGACGCGGGCAGACAGTTCCTGCGGAGGGGCAGCCACGGGCGGGCAAGGGAGCCCTTCATGCGTGGGGCTCGGGGTCCTGCTTTCTCTCGGGCAGGGTGTGAGCGCGCGCGGCTATGGCGCAGGGAGGCGCGCGCGAGTGCCCTTGGTATGGCGTACGAGCGATCGTTCTTGTTAGAGGGAGGGGCGGCGTCCTGAATGAAGACCCCGTTTTGGGGGGGGCGCCACGCCACTGAATCGAAACGCGCACGTTGTGGGTGCGTGGGCTGTCCCCGTGGCCTGCGGGTCCCTTGTCCCCGTGGCCTGCGGGTCCCTTGTCCCCGTTGTGGAGCCGCTTGCCGGGGTCAGACTGCCCTCCTCTCCTCACCTCAGGCGGGTTTGGGTGGTGCATGGAGCTAGACACAGCCGCGGCCTCCCCCCTGGCCTGAGAGAAGCCAGCAGCTGCACACCCACGTACCATGTATGCATGTCCAGAAACACTCTGCTAGCCTGTCATTTCTGTGGCTTTTGTTTTTCTGCCTTTAATATATTTGTTTACCCCTCCCCCCCAGCTAAACGCCTCAGATCCTTTATTTTCATGAAAGACGCCATTGTGCTGCTGCAGTTTGCCTAAGGGGTTTTTCCTTTTTTTTTTTTTTTTTTTTTTCTCCTTGATTTCATTTTAAAGCAGGAGGTACTTTTTGTCTTCATCTCTCACACTTTATTGTTCAACCAAAGGCAGTCTACTGTGTACGTTTCTTGTCAGTAGCTAAATCGTTCACATTTAAATGTGCTTTTGATGTTACTATATCACATCTTTCAGCTGTCACCCAACTCTCTTAAGCTAGCTGTCAATCAACGTGAATGTAAGCTCGTGTCGAGTCCCTCAGAATGGAAGGTCACGTTGACTTCATGGTGTTTCACACCTGTAAGTGGTCCTTTCTTTGATTTATTTTTTTCCTTCTGAAATCGTGAACTTCTCATCCAAAACTTTCCAATCTCACTCCTTGCTCCACGAAGTCCTTAGCTCCACAAAGGACTGTCTGGCTGGCCATTTGGACCCATTTAGGTCCGATAGTTTTCATTTCTCTTACAAGTCCACTGGCTACAAAATGCACCCTTTGCACACGTTACCCAAAATGTGCCCCAGGCTGTATACTAATAGTTGCAGAAAAAAATTAATTGTGCTTCACATTTCCAGTTAGTCTATTTTTGGCCCAGTCGAATTTCATTTGTGTGGGCTTTTTTTATTTTTTATAATTGAACCACCAACTCGGAGCCTATCAAGAGACGTGACCAACATCTTGAGACGCAACTCTTGGCCATTTTGGTGTTGGGGTGTCGTTTGACATCAACCTCGTTTTCTTTTTGTTACAAGAATGCAATCATGGTGCCCACGTGTATGTTAAAAACAATGTTTCATCTTCCACCAAGTACAACGCCTGTTTATGTACTCACTCGCACCTTTTGTAAATAGCAGATATTCACAAATACCTTATACTTGGGTCATATAGCTGCATCTGCACCAACAATGCGGATTGGTGAATGGTGGCTAAAACTATTAAGGTGTTTGTTACTCAGCCGTCTTTGCAATGATAACATTCCTTAATGGAATACCCTTGGAAGGCTTGCCCCCTGTTTTAAACTATGAAAGGGAATTCCGTCACTATCATGGCTGGGAAGTCGGTATGTTAATAGATTGAAGGACTGGTTGAATATTTATTTTATGACTCCTGTAATTTCAAAGTTTCTTTTTAATGCTTCCTTCCCTCTTTTACTTTTATGACGGGTCTTATGATTTTTTCTTTTTTTTTACTGTTTATATTCAGTTGTTAAAGGTTCGAAATAAACCAAAACATGTAATAAAAAGATATTCTGCACTATTTGCCAGGTGCCCAAGTAAATATTATTACTGCACTATTTACCCTTCGTGCAGTGGAATAGATGTTTTCAATTAAAAAAACACCACTTTTAAATACAATTACACTTTGTTTTGAAACTGATTCTCTTTAGTGGGCAGTGACTGATGCAAGTGAACGTGCGAGCTTCTGTTGCCTCCCAAATAGCAGAGTTTCCACCCAAAAGGTTAGACTTTTTTTCTAACGTTTTATCTTAAACATGTATTGTTAACGTATACAAAAAGTAAACATTGGCTTTGGTCTTATTACAAGAATGACGCAGACGTGGCTTAGAAAGCATTAAACATGTTAAAACCTACTTTGTCAAAGCCAATAGGTTTGGCTTGTTCTCAGTGTATGTGCTGTGCATGGTATAGAATTGTTTATTGGGGTGTATGAAAGTGTAGTTTGAGAGGTGTATTCAATTTTTAGGTGTGCAATTCTCATATTTGTAGGTGTATGAGACAAGTGATGGATACAACATGTGGAATCAATGAAACTCGCTGACCTTGCCGTGATTGTTTTTATCATTCTGGGTAATAACAGAGGTGGGATGGGGGCATATGGAAATCTTGCTTGGTCTGCCAAAAGCTGCCAGGTCACATCTCTTCTGCACTGAAAGGAGAAAACTCTGAAGAGGCACAAGTGAAATTTGCACAAGTGGAATTGTTATAAGCTCACTCCACAGGCCCTAATAAATCAACCCAGATGTTTTGGCATTAAAGACAAACACTGCAGGTACTGCTCGATTGTTTTAGCTCTGCCTTTGTTTGCTCGTCTGTCTGCTGTTAATAATATTTGCTGTTGATTCCCAGAAAAGGAGTAAGAATATTCCAAAACCGGGAAGTAAATTGAGGTCTCGATCAGAAACTATGATGACCAGAAGCCCAAACTGGGAGAAGCGTACCAGTCTTGGTGCCGTTGAAGTACTCAGACATGTACTGAAATGTGCCATCTTTGAGCAGTATAGTTAACTTTAATCACATACATCGTTCACTATAAATTTGTTTTTTGTCCATTCATAAATGGCAAACCATGTGTAGATGCACTATCCTACATTAAGCGCCAATTGTGCAATCTGATTTAATGTAAAGTTCACCTAGAAATATCTTCAGTTCAAGGATATGTCTACTTCCGGACTTGACTAACATAGAAGATTCTGACATCGATGAGAATTTGGATACTTCAAAAACTGATTGAATTGCTGATAGCGAGCACAAACTAATAGAGCACATAGAGACCCTTAATAAAGAGGTTTAACAAATGTGAGTACCGGAAGTGACAATAATAAAGAATTCCTAACGTTTGATGATATTCTCAAGGGACATCAGAACAAAGTCCAATTACGTAATTAGACAACGTTTTTCAAAGATTACAGGCAGAATCGTCTATACAAATTTCAGCCCAAATATAGTGATTAAATACAGACAAACCCTATCACAGAATAGTATCCGACCATCGTCGCAAATGAGTTTGTATTCAGAAGTGTCACAAAACAGGATATAGCAAAGAAATGAAACCCGTTGTAAAGAAACACAAGGCAATTTCATAATGCAACATGATTTACTGTTTTCTATGTTCAAAAGTGATTGATCAACACACAATTTAGGCAATTGTACAATACAACATACAATTTACTAATCTATGTCCAAATGTGATTGATACTAGTAAGCAAACCATTTATTACCGATGGCTTACGGTTTAATTGACTTTAACACATTAAATGTTTAGTGAACGAGTATATTCATGGTTCTTGTGAATGAAATTAATTTACTTTTTTGAACTAATATGCATATAATTGATAAATTGAAGAGATTTCCATTAAATCAGATTGTACCATTTGTGCTTAATTTCGGAACAGTCTTTGTAAACTGTTGGATTATGTTATAAAGGCATAGGTTTTTAATGGCAGGGCAACATGCATATCCAATGGGTAGTTTCAACTTATTTGAATTTAGGCATAGGATTGTACCAAACCCATTTTTTGAAGTTTCATCTTTGAGACGTAGTCTTATGATGACATGTCATTTTAGCCATTTACCTGGAGTAGTTAAGACTATAAAATCCATAGGTACCATGTATCGTGGTTTATGGGTTACAGGCAAAGTATGTAATAATCTCACTGGCGGTGGCACTTTAATTACACTGCGAGCATACAGCACATTTCTGTATCTAATCAATCACACCCCTCTTCCTAATAGGACACCAACATCTCATCAAATTTAGAGTTTTCTTCTGCCCCGGATGTGCTGCAACTTTAGAATTATAATACCACTATAGTGCTTCAATAGGTATGTACAGATGGTCTTGGATCTAAAGGATGCCATAAAACGAGGTGGGATTGAGCTCTTCTACTACCATTGATGGTCGTGAGCCCACGTTTGCATGTCCGTTAGTAGCATGAGATGGCATGTAAAAGATGAAAATGTGTGTTTCAACAATGGGTTCCTCAGTTTTTTTTGTGCTGGCGGGTCTCCTAACCATGACAGCATCTGCATTCCCATGTAATTTCCCTACACTTGAGTAATCACAAAGTTGAAAAGTCAGGAAATATAAAGTTCCACCTTGCCTGTTGTGCATTACTGTCTTTATCCTTGTAGGTTTTGGTGGTCTGTATAGACCTGTAGGCAATAAGCCGCTCCCAGCAAGTGGTGGCACCCTTCCTTAACTGACCACTTGATTGCAGTGAGCTCTATCTTTGATTGCATATCTTTGTGAAGTAGTGCTTAATTTCCTTGAGTAAAAAGCCACAGCATGTAATAGCACCACGCCTATGGCCACATCAAAAGCATCTGCCTCCAAACTGAACAGTTCTTGAGGGTTTGGTTGTTTGGCATACTAGAGCTATAGTGAAGGCTTGCTTTAGTGCATCAAAGGCCCTTTGGACAACTTCAGACCAAAACGAGGGAATAGGTGGACTGCTCCGCCTGGTTAAGGGAGCCACTATAGAAGGGAAGGAACAGAAACCACTGATACAAATTTGCAAAAATTCCAGCACTATTTTGGCTTTACTCATTTGTACCCAAACATTGTTGAAATGTAAACCTAGAAACTCCACCTGCGTTGCGTGAAATTTCTCTTGTTTTGCAAACAGGACGTTATCTCACAACCTCTGCAGCATCTAACGGACATTTTAGTATGAAGCAGGGAACACTTGAATCTCATCTAAGTAGATGACGTACTGATCTAACATATCGTGGAATATGTCGATCATCAAATGTTGGAACATGCAAGAGCTTTGAAGAGCCCGAACGGCATAGCCAAATGCTCAAAACCATCCACTTTCCACACAATGTTTTTCCATTCCACCTTCTCTGATGTGTACCAAATTATAAGCCCTCTCTGAAATCTAGATTGGTTTATATCAGAGAGGCATGTAACTGATGCAGCAGGGCGAAAATCGATGGTAAACGATATCCATTCTCGATTGTGACACATTGAGGGCCTTGTAACCTATACAGGGCAAAGGGGTTGCTGCGGGCGACATGTATGACTAATTACCCCTTTTCAGTGCTCCGTCCAGGTAGTTCATGAGAACCTTAGCTAATGAATAAACTCTCCCACATGGAGCCTACGCTCCTTTGACTAGGTTAATTCGACAATTGTATGGCCTGTGTGGCGGCAGACATTAAGCCTGTGTTTTGTCAAGCAAATCACTGCAGTCCAGATACTCTGCAGATAGCCCTGGACAGATGGCACCCATCTCTTTGTAGCTGGAAAGAAGTGCATAGCTGGGGGTCTCTGAAAACCCATCCTCGGCTGTAGTGCTTCATACAATATTCAGCTGGGAAGGTTATGGTTTTCTGGACCTGATCAATGCCTGGGTTATATTTTTGTAACCAAGGGATACCAAGGATTATTCCAAAATGAGAGGCTTCAATCGGGTCAAAACTCAAGGTCTCTTGACGATCCCCCCCCTTCAGTGGCCATTACTAAGTCAAATGTCCACAGTAAAACAGGATCCATCCATACACCTCTGGTACCTTGAACGTTTGTCCCTTTTAAATTCCTTAGTGGTGTCCTTGTGCCACCCAGGCTGTGTCCATCGCCATCCTTCCTACTGTTGTCCACTGGCAACGTGCTTTCCCTGGGTGGGTCGCCCACATATCTCTGGTTACTGGATGATAGAAGGCGGGCCCCTTATACAACTGAATTATTAACCAGCATATCCCCTTTCGTTTTCACCTTGAGGGGTCCCTTCTGTCTTTTTAACTTGAATTCCCACCCCCTGCCCTGCAACCAGGTTATTTATCTTCCAATTGCAGGTTTTTTGTGGGGAAAGCCTTGCTACCTTCCTTGTTCTTGGTGTTAAAAGGTCGTTGACCCAGTCTGTCCCTAACTGAATCAACAGCCAGTCCTGAATTGCCCCAATGTTGTAACGCCACTGCCGATTTAATCCTGGCCATGTTTTAGCATCGCTGTACATAGGCTTCAGCAAAAACCAACCGGTATTGTGGAAGGCCACAAATCCTTGACTCCCAAGAAACTTCCCATCAGTGAGAAGTACAGCTTAATTAATAGGACCACAACTCATCTTACTCAAGCTAATAAGATTGTTCAGTGAACTAATGGGTTATGTGTGATTTTACCGACTGACCGAGCAGTAAATTTCATTGCAACCACTTTTGTTTTTTATTGGGGGAGGCGGCACACGCCACCTGCTTTTGTACCCTTATAACGCCACCCCAAACCCATTTTAATCCCTTTCCCCACTGCCGTTTTCTATTTAATGTGTTCGGTATCATGCTCCTCAGTGAAATGTACCACTCTGTAAAGTTTTCGGTAAATTGACTGGGTACCAACTAATGTGTGTGATGTAGAGAAGCCTGTCTGTTCCACAGAGCCCTTTTTCATTCAGGGGTTCTGAAATGGAGTACTGTTGAGTTGGCAAGTGTTGGACAATGCTATTCCTCTGCAATACTATGATGGTACTATTTTTAAAACCAATTCGACACAGAAAACCCATCCAGATTGTTTAAAATGAAAAATGCTTGTTTTGATTAACTAAAAGCATTTTTCAGCAAAGCTGTTACTTTCCATGGGACAGTGTCCGTACTTCACAGTACGGAAGCTGTATTTTAATGTCACCCTACAGGCATTTGCAGACAGGAAAATCTTACTTTAACGGTGCAGTGTTACCTTTTTTGGCAGCCTTATCAAAAAGGTCAATTTATCAAAGGCATTTCTGTCTTAAACCTTCTCAGGTATGCTCTATGCTGCTTTTGTGTAAGCATGTACCTGCCTTGAACCTTCCTAGGCCAAAATATGTGACTGACCGTGTCCCTGCTATATTGCCTTCCCCTCAGACCTGTGTTCAGGAGACGTGAGCATGTAATGCTGCACACCTTCCAACCTTCAGTATAAACCCCATTACCTCCTAGTTTCTTCTTCCTGTCCCAGAAAATTGAGGCAAACACACCTTCTGACGGAAACCCTTTCCAAAAGGGTCAAATTGCCCATCCTATCCAGGTATGTCTCTTCTTTACTCATTAACCATCTCCGTTTTCTTTCCTGTCGACAGCGACCTGAATGGGGCTATTTCTTCAGAAATGCTGCATATATTCCCCCTCATCCTGCTGCCTGGCAAGTTGGCATTTGCTTCGGATATGGATGATCAGGGCCCTGTCCGCCTTCTTGACAATGGTCCAAGAAATGAGCACTCTGGAGGTCCTATCTGGTAATTTACCGCAGGTTGAGGCATTCACTGTGTGGGAGAGCAGTGTGCAGAGGAACACTGCATGCAGCTCCAGTGGGCAAGAGCTTGTGCCATATGATGCCAGGCTAGTCTACCCTGCACAAAAAGGTGGTATGTGCACATGCTCCCCATTATTCAGTATTTAAGGAAGACCCTGGAGTGTGGTAAACACCACATCTCCAGATATCTGTTTTATGAAAGGCGTGTTGTTGCTGGATTAAGAGAAAATGGACTGTCCTTGTCCCTAGAAGAGAGTAACGCAACAAATGCCTGTGAAATGCAGATTTCATTCCTTCTACTCTTCCTCCTCTGATGCAGGAACCCAGGGTCGAGTTGGAAACTGACCCTAGTGATTAGGAAGGCAGAGATCCTCTTCCCTGTCAAGAAAAAGAATCTGGATTTTGTACAATACTCAATCGAAGGTCCTTGAGGGGAAAAGTGAAACTAAATGAGCCCCCACAGAGACGTTCTGCTTCTTCAATGGATCAGATGTCTCCTGTTATGATATGAGTCATTTTTATGATTAATTTATAACGCGCCTATACACAAGTGTTTCAAGGCGCGAGAAAGGAGGAAGTGGTCTGATGTTCTGTGACATTTTTGAAGCACCTACCCCACATGTTGTTGGTCCAAAAGAACTTTGTCTAGGAGTTTAGCTTAGCATAGTTTTAACATATGATACAATATATTCCAAGAGCAAGAGTCTACATGATCCTTTACATAAAACGCGAATACCTATTTGAGTAAACGAAAACCTTCCCCCTTATATTGAGCAGTTTTATGTGTTGGATTCGGGATTGTTTGCATTTGCCATGTTTGTGTGTCAGTGTACAGTGAGCAGTGCTTCTAAGCTCCTACACAGCCATGCACTACCACCCGAATAGCAGCATTCTCAAACATAACGGTCAAACGGGCACAGCTCAAAATTCCTCCTACGCCTCTTCAAGCTAGCATGGGCTGAGGCCAGGTAATGCTCTTCAGGAAGGTAAGCCACCATGAAAGCACCCAAAACCATGCTGTGTAAAGTACCAAAATAAAAGATAGATCCAGGTATGGTTCTATAAAAGTAAGACTTTAAACTAAAAGCACAGACAAAATATTAAACACTAATGCCCTACCTCTGTAAGAGAAATGGTCTTGTAGAAATGTTAAACAGGTTCACGAATGTCTTTTTAGGGCATAACCAAGGGTCTTGGTTTTCACTAGAACCGACATAACCAGGCCAGTGGAACAGGGCCACTGATTTTTATACCTTATCTTCTTTCAAGATCTTGCCCGCATCAAGCTGGGTTTGTGTGTGCTTTCTGGAGCGGCGAGTCTGGTTGAAGTTGGTGAGCTAGTTCAACAGTATTCAACAAAGCAATGCAATTTAAGCAGGAACAGCTTCAGGCTTGAAGAAGCTGGGGACCGTTTTGTTGGTGTGGCACAAAGTATTGATGGGGGTCTTCATGTAAGGAAAGCCAAGGTTCATCTTCAGCGGTGAGTTGGGCCGATGCAATCAGACAAAGGTTCAGTTGAACAAGCAGCAATTGCTCATGGCTCAAAGAAGCTTGGGACAAGCAGGCGGTTAGGTTGGAGTTACTCGAAGTAGCTCAAAGTGGAGTGACAAAGGCAGTTCTATTAGTCTTTGCAGTTGTTCAAATGGGGTTCAGAGCGCTTAAAGCAGTTCAAAAATTGCGGAGAGCCAAAGACCGCTTATTTTATTCCTTATGGTGGTGTGGGTGCTTTCGATGGGTCCCTGAAGAAAGGCAGAGTAGACTTCTACCTTTCGCGGCCAGAAAGATTTCCAGAGGCACTTGTAGGGTGGCCTCTGCAGCAAGCAAAATCCTGGGTACCGGGGTTCAGGCTTTCCTCCAGCAGGTCACTCCCATGAAGTGGTTTGGCAGAGGGTGTGCACTTTCCTTGAAAGTGCTTGTCTTTACTCAGTGGAGGGGAACTTTGGGCAGTCTTTACCCCAAGAAGGTTCCTGTGAAATCCCCTAAAATGGCTCCAATCTGTTAATTCAAAATGTTTAAAAGACGATTCAGTTAAGGGGGTATCACCCCATTACATAGTCACTTTGCAACAGCAGATTGGTCCATTCCAAGTCTGTAAAGGGCCAATAATTGCTGGTGGCTGCACCAATGGTTCATCCTAGTGCCTTTTCTGCAGGAAGATGGGGAATGGGGTCTGGAAGGAAATAGAGGCCTGGAAAATCCAAGATGGCTGGCCCCTTCTCCAGTGTGGAAGTCCTCTCCCAGCTACAGGTGTCCCTGCTCTCTTCCCCCCCCCCATCCTGTCTTTTTGAAGCTCCCACCCAACTCTTGGAGGATGTATATCCTGTTCTCCTGGGAAGATGTTACAGGTTCTCATAAAAGGAAAGGGCTTCCTGGGTAAGCCACAACCTGTTCTGATTTGTACTCCCAGGAACAGATACAATACACAACAGACTCTGCATCTGTAAGTGTTGCTGGAAACCAAAAATGACTTCAGATTGGGTTTTGGTCATTTTAACTATTTCCTCATATGCCACCATAGCTAAAAAGATGTAGCTCTAAACCGATGTAGCTTTATATTTTAATTCCAACAAAGTACTGGACCAAACAAATGCTGGTATGCCTCTAAAGGTATTTTGAACATGGGTGCAATCATTTTTAAAGGCAGCACGTGGCTGTTGGAATTAATTTGGATTCCAGCAAGCTGTTTTTGATACACTGTAGCTGCCAAGTTGCCAATTAACAATGCTTCTACTGGTGTGTCGGTGGACATGGCCCTGCAGTGGATACTTTCATGTGCTATACCTTTCAGCATGGAGCGCTTTGAAAGTTTGTTTATAGCACTTTAATCCAAAGCGCTTTACGGTATGACAACAAGGTACAATAATGAAAGAAGCATTTTTACAATTATGAAACAAACCAGTGAGACAATATTTGGAACAATTTACTTAGTTGGAGGGGGAGAGGGAAGGGAGAAGGGAACAGGAGAAGAGGTGGGGAAGGGGGAATTTGAATTCAAGTAGGTGGGAGAAGGAGGGTAAAGGGGATGGGACGGGAGCCGGGGAGCTGGCGAGGAGAGATGGTAGGGAAGGAAGTCAGGAAGGGGAGTGGAGAAGAAGGGCTTTCAAGGAGGTGCGGAAGGAGGAGCAGGTGGGGATGGAGCAGATTCTAAGAGGTAAGGAGATCCTTGTGCGCATAATTATTCTAAAATTATTATGTAAATTAGATTAGTTGAAACCAGATGGGTTAAATATTGACTCTGAAATGTATGTGTTCCTATACGAATAAGACCTATTCAGTAAAGTGTCTAGAAATACAATTTGAGATGATGATTATGAAGCTTCTAATATGAATTTGTGGACCAGATATAGACAGGCAGTCTATTCTGGCCTTAACACTCTCCCATATGTAACAACATGAACTGTGTATATTAATATGCTGGCATTGAGAAAAGATAAATTACACATGCTGTATTGAGCATCTGACTAAATTTTAGTGGATACTAGGGAATATAGCATGCAACTTGTCTTATATGATAGAGGATGGGGAATCCTGAAATGGAGTCAGTACATCATTGATTAACAATACATACAGAATTAGGCAGCAAGCGCTAGCACTTTAAAAGCGATTTTAGCACAATTCTGAAGCACTAGCACTTTAACAAAAGACTTTGCACAATTTTGATACTTAGCAATTCTAATATGTATGTAAAGTTTTTATAATTTTGGAATAACTGTATGCGCACAACAGATGTTTCTAATATTTTTATCAAGGCATTAGCACCTTTTATGATGTGAATCACAATAGATGATGAATCAATGAACGTAACTGCACAGGCATGAATCAATGAACGTAACTGCACAGGCATTGGAAACTAGTAACATCATTAGAGATGTGCTATTAGATGTATTATGATTTATTTCAGGATAAACAGCCGCTACTCTCTGACTTTGTATGAAACCTGGGAGCATAGAGGCACTGGGATCTAAATTCTAATTCGATTCCGAGTAGCCTAGTACGATTTAGTTTTAGCACATGTGGGCAATATTCTTGCTAATCCTATATGAATTGATATCGAGGCATATGTGTTGATCACGCGATTGCAATTGGCCAAATTCGCGATCCTAATATACTGAATTTGATTTTAAACTTCTGGTATATGGACACATTGTTTAAATAGGCATATTGCCAGAATATACTCTACTAAAATTGCGGCATTCTGAGTCCATTGGATCATAGAGCCTGAGCAGCAGGGAATGAGCTGCTCAGAGCGGGTCACATGACCGATTGACACGAATGGGTGGAAACTGATGCGAATCAACACATACTTCGCTTAAAAACGAATGCGAGATAGCGGCAACACGGATAATAACTAGCCTGACGAAGCTCTTCCAATAAAGCGGAATGCGTGGAAACATCCACTTGGTGGGGTGAGTTTCATGTTTTCTGACCTGGTATGCATGAAGATTGATGTACGAATTTTTCCTATGTTTTGATGCTCGTGTTATTACAGATTAAATAAATACTCGTGTGTTTTCACCAAGTTTGGTCTATGTGCTTTGGCAACTTTTTTACTATCAACTTTATACTTGCCAGTCACTGGGAATGTTTGGCTGGAGTGGATAGTACAATATATTTTTGATATCTGTTTCAAATTGATGGCACATTCACTACCTTTATTTCTAAGTCTTTTTTCTAACTTGCTGTTAACACATTTGAATTTCTTTTTTCTTTTTTTACTTTCAATAAAATTATTGGTTCCAGGAAAATATTGTTGCCATGTCATTTTCTCCTTTTTTTTTTTTTTGTAAAACTATCCTGTGCACTAGACATTGTTGCCTTATCTACGTTTATTTACAGATTTAACTACTTTAAAAAAAAAAGATACTGTAAACTCTACTTCCCTGCAGATGACCTTTACTTCTCGCTAATTGTTGTTTTTTTGATTGCATCATACAAAAAAAGGTGTATTAAAAAAAAAAAAGAAATGATTAAGTTAACACATTGCGTTTCTTTATATTTTCAATATGTTTCAAGCCTAGGCTAATGGGTGGAGATGGACTTTAAGGGCCTGCTAACGCATGATTTGTAAGGCCAAGCGAAATAAGACGCTCACTACTATCATCGCAAGTGTAATGGTTATTCGCACCCTGGGAATTTTCCTGCGTGCAGATAACTTTTTTTTTTTATTTTTATTCCTGACAAGATATACATGTAAGTACACCATCCACCAGAAAAAAATATACCACCATGATTTAAATCAAAAAGACACTTGTTCCCTTTTCAAATGACAGCAAACATTAAAAAAAAGTTCCAAATTGGCCACCATAATTAAAAAAGGAACCTTTAATTAAAATTACTACTCTACCAATCATATTGGCATCTTCACCCTCCCTACACTACCCATCCCCACTATCACTACAGTTTGAATGGCTAAATCTGCTAGTAGCATCATAAAACACCTCACAGACCTCCTATTTAACAGCCAAACGACAACTACAAGTACACAGCATTAAGTATATTGGTGTTGACATAACTGAGGCCTACCACACCCTTGCTTCTCTCAGCACACATTTAATTGTTCCTCCTTAGCCATCCTCAATAAAAATCATGCACAATTAACTACGTCCACTGATTCAACTCATTTCAGCATAATAACACAAAGCCTAATGCACTATCCTGCCTTTCCCCTACAAACTAATAACTACTACTGCTAGTCAAAAAATATGTCAGTATCTACGTCCTCCCTGCACTGTCCATCCCCACTCTACTAATGTTTCTATGGTCATATGCACTAACCGGCCCCAGAAACTGTTCTTAACAAACCTTATACTTTTTCCGCCAACCCACTATGCAACCCAATTAATTTGACATTTTATACATCGCATTACCCATTTCTCACATGCCATAACAATTCCATATCCAGAAAAAAAGGGTACACGCCATAACAGAGAAAACAGGAAAACCTGACACAACTGATGCTGGAAAATCGGCCATTTGGTCTACCTACAATGCCAAAAATAAAAACATTAAACCACCAAAATGACCACCAATAAGGAGGTGGGCATGACTGCCACATGCTCTGAAAGGAAACAGAACTGCAACTGTGCTTTAACTTTGCCAACTTCTAGTATATCTGCGCTTGAAAACATACATTTTTCAATGATAAACCTATAAAAAAGTGAGCAAATAGTATGCAACACACTACCCATTTCTAACATAACCATTCCTAATAAAGCATACACATAATGCAAACAATATAAACCTAAATCATTTATGACAAAGATATCAAGAGAAAAAAAGCAGCAAAATAATGCACTAGCACTGTTACTCCACCCAGATCCAGTTTTCACACCTACCAACCCTCTGCTTAAGGACTGTAGGTCAACTCCAGATAAGACAACAGTCTCTCTACTGCTACTCACATAACTATGCTCTATCACAACCTTCATCCTCCTAGCACCGATTTAATCGGTCCTACTTGGTCATCCTCATCCAATAACATGTAAAGTCAAATGCCTCACATGTTTCTATCTATTCAACTATCATTGGGCCAATAGCTAGACCCACTATCCTACATTTCACCTACAAACTAATCACTACTACTAATCAACAAAGCATATCAACACGTATGTCTACCATTCACTGCCCATCCCCACTGCACTATACTTCAATGGCCATGTCACATAAGCAGACCCAGAAAACCATGTTAGCAAACCTCAACCATTCTACTGTTTTCCCCCCACGCACTATGCACCCCATTCATTTGACATCCCTCTGTCGGTGCATTGCATAACAACATATTGCATTACATAGCATTCAACCCAAAATGATAACTGTACTACCAAAGCACACCATTTGCAAGCAAATTGGAAAAATGCCAAATATGATTGTTCATTATAAATTCTATATTACTACCAACAATTACAATAAAAATCCTGCAGTATAAAAAAGCCCCATATACTGTGAAACCCTAACCACCTTGTCACTATATCTTCACTTTGTAATTTCACTCTTCCACAATTCTAACACAGTAGAAAATCACCAATATAGGGTCACAAAAACAGCTTAATGGCCAACTCCAAAGCACACACACAACCACAATAGTTGTCATGGGTAGAGCTATACTGCTTGGTTTACACTAGAATTTTGTATGTACCCTCATTCATATACCATCTTCCAATGTCACTGAGGAAAGAGCTTTATTTGCAAATACATTTTCTGGCCAACATAAGCATAGCATACCATGTCATACTGCTTCATCACTCTCCTAAAAGCACTAAAGTAAAATATAGAAAACCCTACTTTGCAAATGATACTTGTAAACTTGACCAAATGAGACACTTAGATATCAGTTATTTTACAAATATAGTAATTCAAACTGTATATAAAAACACACTATCGCTCTCCTTCAGCTGCTTCAAACGATGAATAGATCTTCACCAGAGCCAAACACAGAAGTTCTCAAATCGTACTGTCCAAAGTTCACACATAGCTTTCACAAATCAATAGCACAAAAATGGGACTGTAGAAGGCAAACAAGTAAAATGACAAACCCATTTCTATTACAAGCTATATCCCTCAATAAACTCCCAACATAATCCTTCAAAGAATACTTTATACAATATTTACACACTACATTAAAAAAGAAAACTTTATTTTCTTCCTAATTTTTCCCAATAACATACCCAAGGCTATAACCGCGGTTACGACTAAAACCCACGTATAGTCGCGGCTACACAAACATTTTTCTAATGTGCTCATAAACACATCTCACAAAAATTTCAGAAATCAATTCACACTAGCCTTCAGGTGACAACATCCAAATAGAAACACATGTACAAATCTGAACTAAAAGGTCCATAGTACAATATGATCACTGCACCAAAATACAACCGGCTGTAGTCTCGGGTATAGCAGTGCAATAGCAATAGTCGTGCACCCGCCAAAAATACACGACTTGCCATTGACTGGCCCTACCCACGGCTATCCTGTGCTTGGTACCCACGGCCATCAAAGACTGCAACATGCAATTGGTGCGTTCATACCCGTGGCTAAGGCGCGACAGTTCTAGCCTCAGCTGCACCCGCCAAAAATACACGATGTGCTATTTGTCTGCTCATACCCGCGGCTGTAACCTGTCCTATGGTCGCTACCCGCTGCTGCAATATGCCCGACGGGGCACAACGTTCGCAGCTATTTTAAAAAGGACAAACGTATTTTCCTTTTCTAATCTACTTTTAAAAGTTCTCTGGGTGGCTCTTACGAGCCTGTTGGCTTCTTCTACCAACATATCAACAAAACTTTCAATCGGAGAGATACTCTTCGCCTCCTATGATGATTCAAAACATTTTGAAAAACTTGTCTGTGCTGATGATTGATTTAATTTTCTTTTTTCCAAAGAGAAAAGAACCTGTGCTCCCTGTCAAAAATATTGCTCCACAATTGCTGCATATTCCTATTTCAAACACTCCCATCTAATATAATATTATGAAAACATGAGAACTCATCATCTATGTCCTCAACATCACTATTAACCCCATTCTCAAAATAAATTCCACAATCTTTTGAACAAAGAGATTCCGCTCTTGGAATTGGCTCCATGTTTCAAATATCCAATAAAACAATACACTTACCCCAAAAACAGCACTGATTCCTCACGGTGCACCTTGCCCATCTACAATTTTATTGGCATGTATAACCATCACTAAAAAAGGCTTTATACAATTGAACAGCATCTGAGGTACTTGGCAGCCACCCACCACACAAACTATGAACAACCAATCACAAAGCAAATGCAAACATTCCACCTTCTCTCCTCATTAATCTTCTTCCGTTCCAAATTTGAACTCTGAACTGACAGTATTTCTCCGTACCACTAGAACACTGGAACAATACATGGAATGGCTGGAGGATAATTACCCTACAGAAGGAGATTAGAAAAGAACATGCTCAAAATAATAAGTCCATTCTATATATTCATGTAAAATGTGACAAAAAATGACATTTAAATTAACAAATATCGGTCCCCAAACACACATGAATCTACCTATTATCAAATGTGTATACAACCAACCAACATATTGTATTATATCTTCAATTGTTGAAAAATATTTCCAATATTTTCAAACCTATGAAGCAGTGATTCTAGTCTCTAGAAGATTCAAAAAGGAAGCAACAAAACAAGGACCCACACAACTGACTATGGATTCCTTGATAGAATTAAAAGAAACAATTATGAATATACAAAAAGACATGCAAGCAATGTAAAAAGGACATTGACCATTTAAAACTAATCATGGAGAGTAGAAATGCAGAAAATGTAGCTACAGAACAAGAGATATCGTGTGTTATAACTAAAATTGAAAGTAAACCTACATCCTCTCCCAAATAAACGTATTTTCAACAAACTGTTTGAATATTTATTTACCCCTTTCAAGTGTGTACACCCATTTCAAATGTTGCACTGTTTGCAAACACTGCACTCAATACATATTTAAAAAATGTACCAAATGAATTTTTTAATAAAAATCTTTAGCCGCTACCAAAATATCCAATGCTGTCATCAAAATAATGCCTACGACACCTCCCGTTTGTTGGTGCGGTTACCAGCGTCTCGAAATACCCATGGCTCATTGGGCTGCAGAATTCTGTTGAATGACACACAATTGAATACACTCCTTTTTATGCCCTCATATTTTATGTGCAGTGCATCACATGCACTATATAACAGATACATTAGTGTTTTGTACACTGTTCTCTTTCCACATAGTAAACAAAGCCCATACAACAATATTAAACTATAAGAAAACACCACTACAAAAAACAGGGATATATAAACTGGGTGAAAGTAAACAAAGAACATTATACTGGTAGCATGCAGAACAAATTATGAGAAGGTTGGAGAACAGAGAAAATGGGCTAGGGTAAGTAAACTTGGAGAGCAAGAGAAAATAGAGTAGGATAGAGAACAAGTCATCAAGAAAATATCATTTATCAAATTACACTTTTTTTTTTCTTTATCGTTTTTGCAGCATTGTCTTTTTCATAGTTGTCACTTTTTGTTTTTATATTTTGCTCCCTACTAAGACATTCCAGCATGTCTGAACATGAGAGCACAAGCAGTGACATCATCATCATTTGGACCAACAAGCCACATGAATGAAAGAAACAGGCAGTTGGTGCTTCTTCAAAGTGAAGGAACACTGTGCAAAAAAAGAGGCAGAGGAGGTACTTTTCACCTTCTACAAAAAAAAAAACTCTATGCCGTGGACTGTCTAATGTTCCATTGCAAAGTCTACTCATATCAATAATTAATCCTTCATAAAAGCAAAAAGCATGTGTCCCATTCCTTACATAGACGGAGATTTGCAGCACCTCCACCCCCTAATGCAACAACGTCAACAGTGGTCTCAAATGCAGACTCCTCTTTTACTGACTCCCGATGTTTCCATGATGCAAATCATGTGTAAACAAAGATCACTAAGAAAGCTTTCCATACATCTGCTTCCATCACCAGCCGTACCACTTTCTTTTGAGTATAGGTTGACCTTTCACGGGAGTTACTGTACAACATCTAGTGTAAATAACAATCACCATACAAGAAAAATACAAAAATAAGCACATTACTAAAATGTACTTGCTCAATACGATCAATTGAATTGCGTCACAAAATGCTCAACACCTACAAGTAATGCATAGCTCAAAATACATTAGAAGTACCAGAGCTACAATCAAAGAACCCTTCAGCCTTAATAACAAATACAAAAGCTACATGTCCACATTTTTCAAACTGAAAAAATACGTGTCACTCAAACACAGCAAATGAAGAAAATATTAATGAACACTATCTGATAGCAATGATCACTACAACTAACACACACAACACTGCAAATAAATCTTCAAATCTTTAAATAAAGATTAACACTTACTTTCACATCAGCCACACTGCAGAGTTCCTGAATCGAAAGGACGAAACTGAGAAAATAGTGTTTTATACTTTTCAAAACAAACCCCAGCGAAAGAGGACTATATACCAATAAAACTACTTGGGTGGGTGACACATTTATAGCACAACCTATCAGCAAGCCCTACACAGATGCAAAAGTAACAACAAATGATGAAACTGACACAAACCCACCTAGCATCTTTCATAGTCACGGCTATTTGACGCAGATACAGACCTATATTTGTACCCGTGGCTACACGCACATTTTCCTGCAAGCCCCAAAATCAAACTAAATTGGCTTTCAAACCAAATAAGTGAACAACTAAGTACATAAAATAACACACAAGTAGAATTATGTACTGTATCATGCACATATGATTATTGCACAGAAAATGTATATTCATAGACGCAGCTTTAAAATGTACCCATGGCTCCATCCTTGACAAATGAAACACAGGATAGAATTGATGCGCCTACGTATGTGCTTTTTTATAGACACGGGTATACGAGAATACCCACCTAGACATCTGCTGGTAGCCGCGGTTAATTGCAAAAACCTTTAATTCAAAATTGCATTCCCTCTGCACCAAACTCCAAAACCTATCCCCAACATGCCTACCAGCCCCCCCCCACTCCTCATAGTCCTCCTCCACTCAATGAATAGAAGATGCCACCCCACCCAAAATTCTGGGTAGTCGAGGCTACCACACGTCCGCAAACACACGGCGTGCCGCTTGCTCTCATAGCCGCGGCCACAATAGGGGAGGTGTAGCACCATCGACCAATTAAAAAGTACAACACACACACATCATCCTTACCCTGCTCATACAAACTACTAGAAATTCAAACTAGGACTCCTTTTTAAAAAAACTGAGAAATACTGCAGCTAGCATGGCTGGTTGGAAAACTGTGTGGCCGATTGGAGAAAGTTGGCTGTTTTGGTTGCTGGCTTTTTGTGAGAAACTAAATATTAACATGGACCTAAGTTTGAGAGATTTTACAATTCAATTGTTTGGATTGTGGGGAATGCATTGGTTCCAGGTTTTTCCAAAATTGTTAAGTCTGAGAAGTACAGGGCACCCAGACGTCATACTAATTCATTGTCGAGGCAATTATTTGGAAAATGTACGAGGGTGACCCTTAGTTTAATGATGAAACCACATGGGAAAACTAATGCAACTATTTCCTCGGACCATCTTTATCTTTTCCAATCTCACTCTGAAGCAAAAATGAAGATGGTCCACCAGATTTAATGGTAAAATTAATCCCAGAGAAATGTTAATAAAGCAGTTTCAGCATTCATGAGAGACCACATTTTGGATTGCGAACAACCACAACATACAGTTCTACATGGCCTATTTCTACGGACATGACTGAGTACACCTAACCGATGAAGGAAATGCAGTGTTCCTTCATAACATCAAAGCAGTACTCCTGATGTGGTAAAGTTCTACACTCAGTGTACCCCAAATGAATTAAGTGATTTGCCCGCGGCTGAAACTACTGCGGGCAAATCGTTCGCATGAGAAAGGTGCAAACTACCAAAAGTTTGCACCCTTCTCATGCGAGAACACATACATGCTCACACCCACACATACAACACACCCATACCACCCTCCGCACACCCCCAACATAAACCCCACTTGCCTTCATCTTCACGCTGGGTTCCTGCAGCGCCAGTTCCCTTTCACTTCTCTGATCGGGAAATCGGGAACCAGCGCTGCAGGGACTTTAATGTTTTTTTATTTAATTTTTTTAAACGGAAGGCTGCAGTGGTGTTCCCCCCCCCCCCTCACCATATGAAGTGTAGTGAGCGGGGCGATGCGGAGGACACCCCTGCAGCCTCTGTGTGTTTTTTATAATGCTACCACCAAAGGATCGAACTTTTGGTGTTCGAACCTTTGGTGGTAGCATTTTCTAGATCTTTTGGTCTTTGTGACCATTTTTTTTTACGGTAAATTTGTCCTAGACCCTCCCCCTGTCCCCCCCGGTCCCCACCCCCCCCTCCTCAAAACAGTCTTTGCAGGACTACTCCTGCATAAATACAGAAATACATTAAATAACCTAAGAACATTATTATACCAGCGGCTAAAGTTCATTGACTTTTACCGTAGCCACACGGCTACAAAAAGTCAGTTAAGGGGGGGGGACTGACTTCATGTTTTATAGTACAATTCAACTTAAGTGAAGAATACAGAACACTACTCATGTACTTATTTAAATGAATAAAAAATACATTTATAAAACACGGACACCCTGAAATATATAGCCGCAACTATCGTACTACTATCTGTAGTCTTTTGTAGCCTTGCATACAGGTGCGAATATTGGCAAAACGGCCGGGAAAAAAAAATGCCCCCGCCTCGCCCTTGCATCTCCCCATGTGCCCTCATCTGTGCCAGCTCCCCCCCACTTCCTAGTTGGCCTCCTCACCTCACCCCAGAACATGCGCTGCTTCTGTTACGCAGTTTGCTTTCAAATGTCGCCCTACTCATGGTTATAGGCGAGACTACAGAAAGCTTCATGTTGCAAACTCGGTCCCTGGACCCCCTCCAACTGCCAAATTTCATTCAGTGCTTTCTAACCATCCCCCACCTCTACCCCGATTTGCATTTGTATTTCTTTATTCTACCTGCAAATAGCTTTTGACTGCTTTTTTGTTTTCGCATAACCTCAGCTATAGCCGCGATTATCTCACATCTAGAGCAAAACAAGATGGCGGTTGTTTCATTTCTGAAAACCATGATCATGCAATGCACCATGGGAGATATAACTAACTTTTGGAGAAGGGGGCGACCCCGTCTTCAAATTTAAAAATAACCACAGCACAGAATAACCTGTTCCAAATCCGTGCAGCGGTTTGGGCTGTGCGCTTTGGCAAAAAATGACCCTTTTTTTTTGTCTATGGGAAAATGAATGGGAAGTAGGCCGCACTTTTTGAATGGGGGAAAAAAAGCTTAATTTTGATTTTTTTCACGAATCTTTACAAAACTTTGCAGTCTGAGGGGTGGGGCACAGACTTTTAATCCCTTTTGAAATTTCAGCCAAATCTGTCACTCGAATCAAAAGTTATTAACAATAGAATTTTGAGGGGTTCCTATGTGTGTCTGACTGACCTTAACTATAGGGCGTAATATTACTGTGTGTGTGTATATATATATCCCGTTCTCCATTTGCAGATAAGATTCTGCCAGTAATTGCAGCATTGAAAAGGAGTCAAAGTGAAACATTGGGAATATTAATTTTGACTGGCCGTAATGGCTTATAAACAGAAGATCGTTCTGATGGACCTATATGGGTTCCAATCTTGGCCTGGTAAGCCTCCCAAATGGATTTCACAGGTTGAGGCGTTATTGGAGAAACATCCAGAGTCTACCCCAGTAGTAATCTTTGGCTTATATTGGACTAGACTTGGGTAGAACTCCATTGACGATCACGCTCAAGATTTGTAGAACTTGCCTGTTTCTGAAATTGTACTTGCTAAACAGGAAGAGCATTTAGACACATTGAGTGTTTTAAATGAGTAATTCTTGGTTGATAAGATGCAAATCGATGTGCAGGAGTCAGAAACTGCTGTGGACTCGAGTCTCCGTTAAGGAAATGCAGAGCAAACTTGCCTGTTGGGATTGTAATTAAAACATCCTTAAATTTGCAAAATAAAAAATTTGCCTCAATGTTTTGAAATTCTTACCCAAGTATGGTAGTATTTATTACATAGTGCATTCATGTTTTGCTTTATAGAATTCATTGTGGGCAATACATGAAATTATGTTTTTAATTTATGGGAAATAATGGAGGTGATTGAGCCCTGAACTAATTTATCGCTGGCAAGAATCTGTAAAATGCACAGTACATTGTGTGTGTTGTCTTTAAAGCATCAGAGTCCTGAACATTTTAAAACATTTATTTGAAATCCCGACTTTCTGCAATCCCGACTTTAATTGCAAAAACCTTTAATTCAAAATTGCATTCCCTCTGCACCAAACTCCAAAACCTATCCCCAACATGCCTACCAGCCCCCCCCCACTCCTCATAGTCCTCCTCCACTCAATGAATAGAAGATGCCACCCCACCCAAAATTCTGGGTAGTCGAGGCTACCACACGTCCGCAAACACACGGCGTGCCGCTTGCTCTCATAGCCGCGGCCACAATAGGGGAGGTGTAGCACCATCGACCAATTAAAAAGTACAACACACACACATCATCCTTACCCTGCTCATACAAACTACTAGAAATTCAAACTAGGACTCCTTTTTAAAAAAACTGAGAAATACTGCAGCTAGCATGGCTGGTTGGAAAACTGTGTGGCCGATTGGAGAAAGTTGGCTGTTTTGGTTGCTGGCTTTTTGTGAGAAACTAAATATTAACATGGACCTAAGTTTGAGAGATTTTACAATTCAATTGTTTGGATTGTGGGGAATGCATTGGTTCCAGGTTTTTCCAAAATTGTTAAGTCTGAGAAGTACAGGGCACCCAGACGTCATACTAATTCATTGTCGAGGCAATTATTTGGAAAATGTACGAGGGTGACCCTTAGTTTAATGATGAAACCACATGGGAAAACTAATGCAACTATTTCCTCGGACCATCTTTATCTTTTCCAATCTCACTCTGAAGCAAAAATGAAGATGGTCCACCAGATTTAATGGTAAAATTAATCCCAGAGAAATGTTAATAAAGCAGTTTCAGCATTCATGAGAGACCACATTTTGGATTGCGAACAACCACAACATACAGTTCTACATGGCCTATTTCTACGGACATGACTGAGTACACCTAACCGATGAAGGAAATGCAGTGTTCCTTCATAACATCAAAGCAGTACTCCTGATGTGGTAAAGTTCTACACTCAGTGTACCCCAAATGAATTAAGTGATTTGCCCGCGGCTGAAACTACTGCGGGCAAATCGTTCGCATGAGAAAGGTGCAAACTACCAAAAGTTTGCACCCTTCTCATGCGAGAACACATACATGCTCACACCCACACATACAACACACCCATACCACCCTCCGCACACCCCCAACATAAACCCCACTTGCCTTCATCTTCACGCTGGGTTCCTGCAGCGCCAGTTCCCTTTCACTTCTCTGATCGGGAAATCGGGAACCAGCGCTGCAGGGACTTTAATGTTTTTTTATTTAATTTTTTTAAACGGAAGGCTGCAGTGGTGTTCCCCCCCCCCCCTCACCATATGAAGTGTAGTGAGCGGGGCGATGCGGAGGACACCCCTGCAGCCTCTGTGTGTTTTTTATAATGCTACCACCAAAGGATCGAACTTTTGGTGTTCGAACCTTTGGTGGTAGCATTTTCTAGATCTTTTGGTCTTTGTGACCATTTTTTTTTACGGTAAATTTGTCCTAGACCCTCCCCCTGTCCCCCCCGGTCCCCACCCCCCCCTCCTCAAAACAGTCTTTGCAGGACTACTCCTGCATAAATACAGAAATACATTAAATAACCTAAGAACATTATTATACCAGCGGCTAAAGTTCATTGACTTTTACCGTAGCCACACGGCTACAAAAAGTCAGTTAAGGGGGGGGGGGACTGACTTCATGTTTTATAGTACAATTCAACTTAAGTGAAGAATACAGAACACTACTCATGTACTTATTTAAATGAATAAAAAATACATTTATAAAACACGGACACCCTGAAATATATAGCCGCAACTATCGTACTACTATCTGTAGTCTTTTGTAGCCTTGCATACAGGTGCGAATATTGGCAAAACGGCCGGGAAAAAAAAATGCCCCCGCCTCGCCCTTGCATCTCCCCATGTGCCCTCATCTGTGCCAGCTCCCCCCCACTTCCTAGTTGGCCTCCTCACCTCACCCCAGAACATGCGCTGCTTCTGTTACGCAGTTTGCTTTCAAATGTCGCCCTACTCATGGTTATAGGCGAGACTACAGAAAGCTTCATGTTGCAAACTCGGTCCCTGGACCCCCTCCAACTGCCAAATTTCATTCAGTGCTTTCTAACCATCCCCCACCTCTACCCCGATTTGCATTTGTATTTCTTTATTCTACCTGCAAATAGCTTTTGACTGCTTTTTTGTTTTCGCATAACCTCAGCTATAGCCGCGATTATCTCACATCTAGAGCAAAACAAGATGGCGGTTGTTTCATTTCTGAAAACCATGATCATGCAATGCACCATGGGAGATATAACTAACTTTTGGAGAAGGGGGCGACCCCGTCTTCAAATTTAAAAATAACCACAGCACAGAATAACCTGTTCCAAATCCGTGCAGCGGTTTGGGCTGTGCGCTTTGGCAAAAATTGACCCTTTTTTTTTGTCTATGGGAAAATGAATGGGAAGTAGGCCGCACTTTTTGAATGGGGGAAAAAAAGCTTAATTTTGATTTTTTTCACGAATCTTTACAAAACTTTGCAGTCTGAGGGGTGGGGCACAGACTTTTAATCCCTTTTGAAATTTCAGCCAAATCTGTCACTCGAATCAAAAGTTATTAACAATAGAATTTTGAGGGGTTCCTATGTGTGTCTGACTGACCTTAACTATAGGGCGTAATATTACTGTGTGTGTGTATATATATATCCCGTTCTCCATTTGCAGATAAGATTCTGCCAGTAATTGCAGCATTGAAAAGGAGTCAAAGTGAAACATTGGGAATATTAATTTTGACTGGCCGTAATGGCTTATAAACAGAAGATCGTTCTGATGGACCTATATGGGTTCCAATCTTGGCCTGGTAAGCCTCCCAAATGGATTTCACAGGTTGAGGCGTTATTGGAGAAACATCCAGAGTCTACCCCAGTAGTAATCTTTGGCTTATATTGGACTAGACTTGGGTAGAACTCCATTGACGATCACGCTCAAGATTTGTAGAACTTGCCTGTTTCTGAAATTGTACTTGCTAAACAGGAAGAGCATTTAGACACATTGAGTGTTTTAAATGAGTAATTCTTGGTTGATAAGATGCAAATCGATGTGCAGGAGTCAGAAACTGCTGTGGACTCGAGTCTCCGTTAAGGAAATGCAGAGCAAACTTGCCTGTTGGGATTGTAATTAAAACATCCTTAAATTTGCAAAATAAAAAATTTGCCTCAATGTTTTGAAATTCTTACCCAAGTATGGTAGTATTTATTACATAGTGCATTCATGTTTTGCTTTATAGAATTCATTGTGGGCAATACATGAAATTATGTTTTTAATTTATGGGAAATAATGGAGGTGATTGAGCCCTGAACTAATTTATCGCTGGCAAGAATCTGTAAAATGCACAGTACATTGTGTGTGTTGTCTTTAAAGCATCAGAGTCCTGAACATTTTAAAACATTTATTTGAAATCCCGACTTTCTGCAATCCTCGCTCCTGGGGTCATTGTATGATACGTCAACATGTCTCTTATCCTTGTTGGATTTTTATCTGTGGCTTCAACAAATGTTAATCTATCCAAAGAGATATTGACTTGTGATTTAATGTAGTAATTTGTGAATCCTTTTATTTCATGTAGATGCCAATTTCCGATCTTTATTAATTATGTGCATTTCAGTAAACCATTTAACACCATCAAATGTATATTTAATTGTACACTGGCTGAAACTATTAGAGTTCAAATTGAAAGAGAAATCGAAGAATGGCCTATATAGGGATTGAAAAGGACTGGGCATGACCAGTTAAGCAATTTCGTAACAAGAGGATTAGACCATTGGAGCACCATATTCCTCATACATTTTTAATAGACTACTACTGAAATTAAAGGATGCAATCTAAATGCTAGGTACTACAAAATACCTTTTAGACTCGCGTTTCAACCTGTGTTCCTCGTCGAGTTTCTAGCTCTGCTCCTGAGAAAGACGAGAGAAACCAGGAGAAGGATGAGGATTTAGCTCAGCTGGATTATTTAATTAACCTTCTTTTATTTACATACCTTAATGAGCACTACAACAGATTAGACAATAATTGGATCAGGGAGTGACTGTTTTCCGAATAGCAACTCTCACCATTAAAGAATCTCAATTCCCAGAAATTCTCCTCAGTGAGTGTAGGTCATGGCGAACCCAGCATCTACATTAGAGTCTTGTATTTGGGGGGATTAGCACGATAACCTTGTCCAAGAATTTCTACCTGGAAGAGAAGCCAAAGTACACACGATCACCCTCTCCTCTCCCCCGGGGGGACACTGTAGGGTTTTCTATATATGCAGCCGTTTGGTAATCCCACATGGGAGGACTTGGTTATAGGATAGGGACAAGAACCCTTGTGACACCACTGAAATTTGTCAGGCAGGTAGGTGTTCTAGCCCCCCAGCAGATTGCATGTTTGTTAAAATCAGCATGCACGTGCATTGGGGCATGGAATGCTACTACTGGGAGTTGCACAGAGGACTGTGACTGTGGCGCCCTACTCTGCAAAGCAGTCTCACCTTGTTTAATGTGAGGATCCCATCAGGTGATTTCCGCTTTGATGGCGAAGAAGTGGTCTGGAAGACTGGGCAGAGTTTGGCCTTGTGGTGGTGTGCAAGCCATTCTGTCTGTTGCAGCAGCCACCGGGAAGTTAAGAGCAAGATGAGGGGGACACTTAGTAATGGTTGGCAACACAAAGCCGCGTTAACGATGACAGTCCAACAACCTCCAGCCGTCAATTTAAGTTTGAATTTGGCGAGCCTGTCTTGGAATAGAGCAGACTGCACAACACAGCTGTCTGAGCTTGTTGTTTGTGGGCCCTAGGGACGGGCATGCTGTATAATTAAAGGTGCTTGGAAGACCAGTGCACGGTGGTGGTGGCAATGAGTGTTGCCAAGCGGTGGGTGGCAAAGATGAGCAAAGCAAGCTGGAGAGAAGCACATATATGCGGAGAGTGAGAAAGCAGTTGTTGGGAAGGCGCAGGGGAGGAGAGCAGTGAGTGAGCAATCTAGGGGACACAAGTAGTGGAGGAAAGGTACAGATGGCACAGAAAAGGGCCTGAGTGACCGATGGAGGGCAAGAAAGTCTTGGTCTAGAGAAGAGGAGGAAATGGGAGGGAGAAAAGACAACATAGGCAGAACATCTCAAGGGAGGAAGAGAATTTAGGGGACCTAGATGGATGAGAAACAGAAGTGCATAGTAAAAGATGAGCATGTTCCAGAAGGGAAGGCCCGGGCAGAGGCAAGGTTTCGGAAGTGTGAGAAGCAAGAATCTCCCAGAAATAAGAATAGGAGGTGAACTGGCCCAGATCATTGAAGAGGCGAAAAAAACTACCTGGAAAAGAGAAGCAGTACAGAAGTTGGAACAAGTATACAGTGGTCCTGGAAAGGTGGCACCTGTTCAATCCATGGTGGCAACTGCTGTGGCATAGCCACTTGCCAGTATACATTGCCAGACAGGTGCAACTCCAAAGTTCCCTTGGTCCAGTGAGATCTGGAGAAATTTTACCAAGTGTGGGAAGAACAGACCTGCCAATACCCCACAAGTTCAGAAAGTGAGGAAGGACCACCCGATGCAATCTCAGCATCCTAAATGCAGTGACCGTGCTGGGAACCTATCTACTTTCATGAAACTCATGGACATCTATTGCTGATTTTCTTTTTTGAGGCAAATTCATTTTTGCATGAACACACTAGAATTACCAATAGACGTAAGTGATCATCTACACAAAAGGCCTTAGTGCAGATTGTAGAAGCTATCAAAAAGGTGAAGAAAATTGAAATGAATTTAGCAGCTGGATATTGTATTGTTTTCATAAGCACTAAGTTAAATGAGGTACTGGCAAACCACTCCCACAGTGAAACTTAATAAAAAGAGTAGACATTAGTTTAAAAATAATTCGGACTAATGTATATGCATACCTTCTGTAATACCTTTTAGAATCCAATGAGTTTAGTAGACCACACCAGAGGCTTGCAAACCATATGAGACAAGTAGGTCAATGACATCCTGACAAATCTGTTGAAGAAATGCTATATCCCTAACTAATTACTTGGACTTTCTTGCCACCAACTCAGAACATAAAACTCTATGGCTGGTGGTAATGCCTCTATCAAATTCTTGGACTTGAAAATTCACATAAACAATGTAAACCGCTCTGCATAACAAAAACAATGATGACCAGTTTAGTTCTTGATGCAGCCATTGTTTATCCCATCAGCCTGGCGTAGCTAGGACCATTACATGTTGTTAACACATCTTCTCACATGGTCGCATCCCCAAGACAGCTTCCGTTCCACCTAACTGCACTTAAAAATGTAGAATGTTAATTGTCCTTACATCTATGTAAATCCACGCAGGTATTGTTCAAGGTGACTGTTCCATTTACTTCCCCACCAGAACCTGATTAGAATGTCACTGAAACTCACTCCATTGGAAGTAGCTTACTGCTTCATGCCCAATCTGATATCTTATCTATGGTTTGATCTTTTGGGATCAAAAAGCATTGTTTTTTCCTTTTAATGTATACAAATAAATACACATGTTCTTTGTATGACACTTCTGCAACTTTGTATTACTGGAGTTTGCCTTTATACAGTGCATGGATGCCTTGCCAGGTTGCTGTGTAATAGGTTTGATGAATAAGAATTAGGAAACATCTCTAACATGGTCAGTAGCTTAAATGGAGCCTGTCCAAAAGGAATGGACCTATTTAAAGCAGGGCTGCATCCCTTCATGATTCCCGGAACACTTATTGTGACTCCCATAGATGTACTCCTATCATGCAACGGAATATACATGCACATTTTCTAACACTGTGCTCACTTAAGTGAAATTTATTTGACTTTTCAAGACGAAATTTCAACTTTGACATCCGTAGCATAGTGATGATTAAATCTTCATCTGCGATATGTCTTAAGGGGTGACTTAACTACAGAGTGACTTCCTTTTTATATGTTGCTCGAAACGTTGTCTAAAGCGAGTATGTTGCAGATGATAACGCATATAACTGAAAATAAAACCTTGAACTAGAGCGGCTAAATGAGTTTGAAGACTTTGGTGTTAGAAAATTGTACCGCCCCAGCATCACCCACAAATGGATTTTTGATTTTCATTTGCATTTTTTCTGACCAGGTGAAGGCACGCTCCTATTGAACGGTGCAGGTTCCTCCGTGTTTGATTGGAATGGTTATTAGTGGGGACTTGCATGGCCAGCTTCGATGGTGACCGTCAACTATAGCCTCATAGACTGGGGAATGGAGGTCATTATTGTAGGATAATGACCCCTCACAAAGTAATGACCCCTACTGTGGTCTATAAGGCTGTTGGCACAAAGAGCTAGTAGCAATACATGTTTTGGTGGTGAAGTAAAGATTGTTAGATTAATAGTGAGTAAAACTGCGGAAGGAAGGATAGCTCAGGGGCGACACGTTTGTCCTGGAAGCACAATAACGCAACGCAACACAGGTTCGAATTCCGATCCCGCACATAGAAACCACTCGTTGGTATTGAGCGCGTTATAAATAAACTCTGATTTTATTTTAAAATCTTCAAATAACAAGGTTGTCTTTATAAGTTAAGAATTTTAATTAAGTTTGTTGAACTGTAACCCGTTTAACATGAGCATACATCAGGAAAAAGTAAATGGATTCTCTTTAAGAAAGTGAAGGCATTTTCCCATGTTTTTGCTTTTTCTTTCATGTGTTGAAAAGCATGTCCAGCAAACAAAAAGGTCCTCCAAGAGAGGAAGTGTTGTGTTGAAAGAGATCGTGCCTGGGAACTCCCACTTTTTTTCCCTGTCTGCTTTTGAAGACAGAATGTTATTGACTGCATTCTGAACATTATGATTGGCTGAGACTAGGCCAATAACCTCCCTGTGCTAATAACCTGTATGTACTTTGAATTCCTTAATGTGGTATTTTTTTTTAGAAGTCGCTGTCCCTTATTTTAACTCTTGTGCTTGTTTCGTACTCGACTTCTAGCACATGTGGATGGTTCAGTGAGTAGGCAACACCTTTGAAGGTTTGAGTAATCGTTCCATTGTGTGCTTTGAAGCAGTCTTGCTGCATTTGCTTTTAATAAAGGCAATACATAGTTAAATGGGAGAAATTATCCTCCCCTTCCTTCTACTCTTTTCAGTTTCCTTACATTTGGGAGATTTCCACTGGGTACCACCTTTTGGGTCACCTTAGGCAGGACTCTTCTTTTTCCCCTACCCAGGTTCACGTGTCCCAATGAAAAACCTGAGAAGCTAGTTTGTCGAATAAATGTAAATTGAACTTGAAATGTTCCCCTAAGAGGATGGATTATTTGACGTCGAGCTTCGCCTAGCAGAGAGCATAGAGGCTAAAGATATGCCCCATAACTAATTATCGCTTGTTTTGGTGCATTCTCCCTGCAGTGTTCTGACATGCTTTTGCAAAGAGAATTCCTAAGCTTGGGTGCTTCTTTTAGAAAAATGAGGCTCTTATTCATAGTAGATCAGAAACAAAAGATGTGCACCCTATTCACCAATTTCTAGTGTTGGGAAGGAGATGGTCCAATCCCACAACCTTAACCCTTCCCGCAGTAAATAGATGACGTGTAAGCCAAGGGGGGGAGACACAGCCACCCCCATGGCGCATCCCCTTATACTACAACATAGAGATTTATATAAATGACGCTGCTCACAAGCCCGAAAATAGACGCCATTTTGCATTGGCACAGACGCCGTCTTTTTACAAGGCCAAAAAATCATCCCTCTACAAACTCTGCTCTCCCATCGCCTTGCACAGAGAGCCCAAGAAAACGCCAAGACTGCCCCCCCCCCGAATGTGGTCTCCACAAAGCCTGAGATCAAAGCAAGCCCCAGCACAAGTGCCCATCCATCTCCACAAAACTGCCAATGCCCTCTCAATCCCCCCCGCCCCAGGCCCAGGCCCACCAGTCACCTACCCTCCACTCTTTCATGTTGATACCCATCCATGCCAGAACACCCACCATAGACTTAATCCTGTGTAGCAGTATATTCTCCTCAAATCGAAACATGTCTGTTAGGGTCATGGGGCATCAGGGAACATAAATAGTACATTAAACACCCAGAGGGAGACACCTGGGAGTGGGACTCCGGTATCAATGAAGCTCTGAATTTAGAGGTCGTAATGCCCCCATTCATGCAAGGATTTTATGTTCGCCGTTATTCTCTTATCAGTTCCTGTTGTCTAGCTTGGAAAGTTCGGTATGTTTCATATTTGTCCTGACCTTCACCGGGAAGATGGGCCCAGCTGAACAACGTGCCACCAGATCGACTGGGAAGCAGCAGCCAATTGCAGCCTGGCATCCCCTATAGAGCAGGCTGTGCCATATGGCCACACCAATTCACACCCTGATTTTGTACTGTATGTGATGACGACATAATTGATGACTATGTTATCTCTTATAATGTGCTGCTCGTGTACTTTTTGGCAGAGCGCTCTCTAGCAGCAGATTTCTTTGCTTGCATATTTTATTTAAAGTTTATTATCCTTGCAACTTATCTGTTGGTCTCATTTCATGACAGAGTGTGTATCTTATTTTTGTAAATCGTGAGGACATGTGTTGGGTGCCCACCTTCACTAGAAAACTGAATTGGGGATGGCTCACTTAAAATCCTTCTCTCCCCACTAACTCACTTCGCCCTCACCTTTCGGATCTGCCAGAGCTCCCATGTTCACTCTTCCCTCCGCATGGAAGCACAGCTCATGTGGCACCTCTTTCTGTATTTTGATAGGTTTTTCTAATGCTGTGACCCACGTTAGCTTTGTGATATGTCACGACCAGATGGGGTCACATACCTCTTTTATCCATTGGAAAGTGTCATTTGATAGGCCTCGAAGGACTTCTGTTTTGCATTCGATAGTTTCTTCGTGCCACTTATTTTCTGCATATCGTGTCCCCTTGATGACAAGAAATGGTTCCTTGAGGCAAATTACTCCTTGGCGTCTGCTTGTGCACGTTTTCATTTTCCATTTTTTTCAATGTGAAGGTGTGCGCTTGGAACGTGCTCTTTATTCTGCATAAAACCAGATGAATTAAACATTGGGCCTCCGACAAGGGCACCTCCTGCGGTACTAACATTTTTGGTGTTCCTGATGCGTGCGGAATGAGTGAACAGATGTAGCAGCTTTCATTTGTTGCTTGCTTCGCCGTGGCACTCATGTCGCAATACCATTTATTTGATTGATCAGGGTGGCAGGGATCTTCTATTTCGTCTAACCCCAGGTCATGATAAATGTCGTATCTTTCCCCTCACGCCCCCCTTTTTCTCCTCCTCCCTCCCTGGTTATTGTTTTTCACCCTTTTGTATGGTATTGGAAACATTCCAGCCAAGGTTGTATAATTGCTTTTCAATATGGCATGTGTATCGTCATCAGTAGCAGCAATGTTGTGTGAGGTAGGGTGTGTGGTTGTCTGCGAATTAGTACTAGTGTTAATTAAATCATTTGGCCAATAATAATCTCCATCATATTCCTTATATCCATAAGCCTTACTCATATTTATATTGAAACGTAACACTGACACACTTGTTGATCCTACAGTGATGTATTCGGAGGGTTGCATCACATCTGTATTGTTGACATTAATCTCATGTGACTCTTTCCATATTGTCTTTACCTCAGTCCATATCATTTGCGATCCTTCTCGTATCATGTTGGCCCCGCTGCCTCCCCTTTGCATGTCATTAACAAAAGTTAAAAGGATATAATACCAAGCTGCGAAAAACGACATTACTGACATCAAAATTGCAGCACATTTCAAAGCACATTCAACGTTGGAGAGAGAGAGATGAATGAATTGAGGTGTCTGGAGAGTATTTCAATCAAAGAGAAGAGGAGGAAAACATAGAATAGAAGGAAGTAGGAGATAAGTGATGCAGAACAAAATACATATATCTTTTATCTCTGCATGTTCTCTTAACTGACAATTTTGGTTATCCTTTTTCAACCTCATTTGTGGTGCCAGTGGCACCATCTTGCTCCTCCTGGGGGATTGTACTATTGTGTGCCCTCCTCACGTCTGATAAGTGCACCCAATATTTCAATCCTTTTACCTTCACCGCAGTGGGTGTACTATAGATGACCTCATAAGAGCCATGAAACCTAGGTGAATTCCACCTCCTCACAAAGCTGCGGACGTACACATGTGCTCCTGGCATCAGTGGCCCGCTTGAACTGTCTGTGGCCGGTGTGGTAGTATCAGTCGCCACATTTTCAGTAAAAGGCGGTGCTATTTGTCGCGCTATGCTGCGTACTGCGCGTGTTAACTGGGTCAGGTATTCCTTGAACTCTTTCCCCCAGCACTGTGGCAGCCCTGTGCGCATCCGGTGCTCTTCTAGTCGGGGATACTGGCGTGTGTATTTGCCTCCCCGTCACAATTTTGTGGGGGCTCAGATGGTGGTCTTTACATGATTGCGTCCTGAGTTGGAACAGTGCTAGGGGCAAGTAATACACCCAGTTTTTCTTCAGTATGTTACACAGCTTAGATAACTTACTCTTTAGTAATCCGTTGATCTTTTCTACCATCCCATTCGCCATCGGATGATAAATTGAGCATAGTTTGTGTTTTACCCCCAAGAGCGATGTCACTTCCTTAAAGAGGTCATTCACAAAGTGCGTACCGTTGTCTGATCTTATCACATCGCATATTCCCCATCGTGAAAACACCTCCTTCACAAGGAACTTGGCTGCACATTTTGCGTCTGGGTTGGGGACATGGGCCTGCTTCCACCCATCTTAAAAAGGGGCACACCACCACAATCAAATATCTTGCTCCATTACACCGCTCTCCCATATCAGCATAGTCTATATGGAGGTCTCTAAATGGTCCTGTTGGTCGGGGCAGGGTACTGCGCCGTGTTCTTAATGTCATTCCTGAATTATATGTTTGGCATGTTATGCATTCTACAATGAATTTCGACAGGTGCTCTTGCAAATTGGGGATGAACCAGTGTTCCTGGAAGTCTGCAGCAATGTGTTGCTTTCCTACATGGCTGGGGAAATGCAGCTGTTGGAATGCTATTTCTAGTAACTCTATGGTCATTACAACCTTTCCTGTTGTCTCCTGTCTCCAAATGAGATCTGTGGCTGATTGTTTACATCCCCGTTTGCTCCACAGTTCTTGCTCCTCTTGTGGTGCTCTTCTTTGTAATTCTATTATCTGCGCTATTGGGGTATTATTGTATGCTTCTTCTTGTGGATCTGTGGTGGTTGCTTTTACAATGCATTCGAGTGTTTGGTATCGCATTGAAATACAAGGTCTCCTTCGCTGCTGCGTCGGCTGCCGCGTTTCCCAATGAGAGTGCATATGTGTTGTTGGTATGGGCTTGGCAATTCACCACTGCCACTACCAATGGTACTGCTAATGCATCTATTAGCTCATTCAACAATGTTGCATGCTGTACTGGAGAACTGTCTGCCCTCCTGAATCCCCTTCTACGCCACCATGACAACCTTGAGTGCACTGTGGTTGTTGCATATGCTGAGTATATTGTCAATGCACAGCCCTTGGCTGTGTGCAGTGCTTCGATCAGGCAGTTAGTTCGGCTGCCTGTGCTGAGTAATGGGATGGGAGGTGCTGATCGTCTCAGTCATCTTCCTCCATGCGCACTACCGCCATTCTGACGTGTTTTTCCCCTGTTTCGGGGTTTATTGATGCTGACCCATCTATGAAATATATTTCTCCCTCCTGTAGTGCATTTTCACTTGCTTTTGGGATATCCTCACCTTCCCCCTCATATGTGGCACAATCGTGTTCCTGTACGTCCTCTGTCGTGCATGGGTCTGTAATAAATGTTGCTGGGTTTACTGTTTTGCACCTCACAATGTGTACGTTGGGGCTTGAAATTATTATTTCATATTCTGTTGCTCTTTGTGTTGCTTTTGATCGCTCAAGGATTGCGTATAGGGAATGCTCCGCATATAGCGTTACTGAACATCCCATGACAATGGTGGCGCTCTTTTCAATCGTGAAGACCGCAGCTGCGAGAGCTTGTTCGCACGCAAAATGGCCTTGCATTACTGGGTCTAGTGTCCCACTGTAATACGCCAATGGTTTCTGACCTAATGATGTTTTCTGTGTCAGTACTGCTGTCAATCAGTGTCCCATTACAGTGTGAAAACAAGAAAAATTCCCTCACATAATCTGGGTTCGCGAGGACTGGGGCGTCAGCAATGAGGTCTTTCACATACTGTTATAATTTCCTGCGTCCATTTTATTGTGGCTCTATTTTTCTGTGCCTATTTTAACCCTTGTAGTAAGGGGCGTGTGTATGCCGCGTAATCAAGGATCCATGCTCGGCAATAGTTACAAATGCCAAGAAACTTTTGCATGTCTTTCACAGTTTTTGGGATTATTATTTTGCGCGTAGCAGCTGCTCTGTCTGGGAGTATTTGCTTCCCATCTTTTGAAATTAGCTGTCCGAGGTATACAACCTCGGCAAGACAGTATTGCAATTTTCCTTTGTCCACCTTGTACCCCTTGGTAGCTAGCACATTCAGTAGTGCTATCGAGTCTTCTCTGCACTTTTCTTCTGTATGGCTACAGACGAGTAAATCATCTACGTATTGAATGATGGTGCTCTCTACAGCTATGTTTCCAATGTCTTCCCGTAACACCCTGTTAAAAATGCTGGGGCTTTCACAATACCCTTGTGGGAGTCTGCGATGTTCATACCTGTTGTTCCCTAATGTGGACGCTGTCCGGTATTGGGATCCTGGGTTGAGTGGTATGGAGAAGAAAGTATTCTTCAAGTCAATTACAGTGGAACATGTTGATTCTTTTGGCATGCTGCACAATATTGATGCCGGGTTGGGCACTAATGGGAACTCTTTTTGAATGACGTCATTGAGTGGGCGGAGATCCTGGATCATCCTCCACGCCCCTCCTTTTGCTTTTTGATCGGGAAAATCACTATATTACATGGGGAGTTTGATGGCACTATGATGCTTGTTTCAGGAGTGCATTTATGGTTTCCCTAATTCCCTCCTCTGCTTCTCTTGATATGGGATATTGCTTTACCCTCGGCAGTATTGCACCTGGCTTGAGTTTTTTATTATTATTGGTGTCACCTCATGCAGTAGCCCTACATCGTGGGGCCCTGTGGTCAAAATTTCAGGTGCTACTTTTGCCATGTCTTCCTCAAATATAGTCAGTGGGGCATTAATGCTAGCCATCAGTGGGTTGTGTACCTCCCTGTACTGGATCATAATATCACATGGTATGCTTATTTCCATTATTATTTCTCCATCATTCTCACCATCAGTGAATAATTCCTTGTCTGTTATATCTCGTAGCATTATGTTTGGTTCTATGCATAACAGTTCTCCACTCGCTCCCATGCACGTCCAGTCCTATGACCACAATACTTTTGCTGGATACTTGAACTGCCTCGATGTCTATGGACAGTATCGTGCCTGGCACGACATCTGTGTGTGCAATTGGATGGAATATGAAATCTGACTATTCCTTTCTCGTTATCTCTGGCACCGCTCGTGCCAGTACCTTGATGCCATAAATAAACATACTTCTATCAATGGGTACTCCTCGCACCACAATTTCGTTCATTACTGTGCTAATCATCAACATGGCTCGTACTGGGCATACTCCTGGGGTTGAACACACTATTCCTTGTTCTGTAAACGAGATGGTCATATTTAATTTGCGTAACAAATCTCTCCCCAGCAAATTGATCGGCACGTGTTTGTGGTACAGTAAGGGTGCGCGCACGGTTTTCCCCCCCACCGTTATATCAAGATCTTTAGTGTAAGGAACTTTTAAAATAGCCCCAGAGAACCCCTGCATCTCAATTCCTGCCTGAGAGCGGAAACCGCCCTTCCATAAAACATGATTTCTCCGCTCCTGAGTCTACCATAAAGATAAACTGCTTATTTCCCATCTCTGCCCCCACTAATGGTTCCTCTTCTGCACATAGGGTGGTGGATAGGACTGGACACCCAAGTGTTCCCTGTGGGCTGTCCTAATCTGAATGTCTTTCTTGCCCTGGCACTGAGAAGACATTGTCTCAAATCACGGTCACGCCACTGTATGGTGCGGCGCACCGTTTGCGGCTGTTGCATAACAATTATTGTTTGCGTTTCCTACTGCGTTTTGTCTTGCCATAGGTTGTGGCGGTGGTTGCTCTATCCTTGCTGCATCTGAGGTTCGTTATAGCATTGGTCTTGCTGTCTCCCTCCTCCCATCGGTAGTCCATAGGGGATACCTGGGTGAGGGCACCCCAACCTTGTTCGTTCTCCATGGGCTGTTGCCCCTGGAAATACCCTGAAGGCCGCATTCTACAATCTCTGGAGTAGTGTCCACATCTCCCACAATTCCAGCATGACCCTTGTGGTCCGCCTCATTACTTGGCCACCAAATACTCTATTTCCCATACCTCCAAACCCCCCTCTCTGGCCACGGTACCCAACTCTTCCTCTTTCTGGTCTTTCTTGCCACTGTTGTCCCCCGTATTGGTCTTCTCCGTTCCACTGTCCTTGTCCTCCTGTGGCCCGCAGTGCCGCTATTGTTGCTGGTCCGTTTCCTGCTCCTTCAACCCCCTCGTTTTCTCTGTGGCTACGCTGGCATTGACGGCGGCGACCTTCACTAATTTGTTCTGTACCAGCTTTGCTTCGTCTGCCAGCCTTTTTTGTACCATCTCATTTTCTCTCTCTTTGATCCTCCTGCAGTGGTGCACAATTATACTCTGTATTTCAGGCAAGCCCTTGGCTTCTATCCCAGCTATTTTGTCCAAGGTCTTCTGCACCTCCTTCGGGAGCCCCTTTTTAATGATAAAATAAAACAAGGTGGTGGACTGGTTCCACGCCGTGCCAGTTTCCATAAATCCTGCACCCGCAGTATGAATTGCGTAGGATCCTCGTTCTCCTCCATTGTGCACTGCATCACTAAATGTAAATCTGGAATATCTGGAAACGTGCGCCTCGATGCATCCCATACTTGTGCTCGAACGTTATTGAACGCCGACCCATCGTGGCGGTCACAACTCATCGTTACTCCGGGGAATCTGGCCTTTTCCCACACTGCGTCTGCTTGGTCACCAATTGCTGACACTAATAAACTCTTCAAATCCCCTATCGCTTGCGGCACTCCTGTGTTTTTCTCAAAGGCGTGTATCCATTTCCCAGCCCCTCCCGATAGTGGGGGGAGGACCTTTAGCAAGTTGTTTTTATCCATTTGAGCCCATGGAATGTAGTGTAGCCTACCTGCTCCTTTATGTATCAATGGCATTTGTAACTTGTGTTTCTTTCCTACCTTACTTAACGCACCTTTCTTTTTTACTTACCATCATATTTCCTCCTCGCTGCCTTTGTCTGCCCTGCCATAGTGGTGGCGATGGTGTATCTGGGTAACGGCGGTTTGGCAGTGGGGACCCGGCCTCGGCAACTGCCTCTTCATATTCGTCTAAGCCACTCCACACCTCTTCTATTTCTGATTCTTGCTCATTGTTCCCTTCACATCCTTCCCCTCTCTCACTTTCTGGGGTGGGTGGGCGTACAATCTTCACGGGTTTGTCATTTAGATGGAACAGGAACTCCCCTGACCGCCACTCTTTCTCTTGCCCTTGTGGTATGCGTGTTCCTTGTGATGATACTGATTGCGCTGGCTCTGAGATTGCTTACGTCACTTCCCCTGCTACGCTCAATGTTGGCGTTAGATCCGCTATGGATAATGGTGGCACCTCTCCTTCCCCCTGGCAGCATTTGGCCTCTATCGCACAATACTCTTAGCCGCGTTATCTCCATCTGTGCATGCGCTAGCTGGCCGTCTAATTCTCCAGTGAAGTGTGCCAAATTCATGGGGGGTGCACTTGTTGGGTCATACAAACCTCCTTTATCATAGGGTGGCGGTGCTGTGGCAACTGCTCGGCTTGTTGGTGTGGGGGTGGGACATGCTGGTATGTACAGGGGCTCACTGTATCCTACTGCTGGCCTTGACATTAAAGGATATATTTTGGTTGTATCGCCTTCAGCTGTAGTGGTTGTGCACTCGCCCTTTGGCGTTCCGCTTACCTCTTCCTGCGTTTTCTGTGTTTCGTTTGTTTCTTTATTTACCTCTGCTGTAGGCGTAACTTCTTCAAACATTTGCCACAAGTCTAGTACTTCTCTTTTGTAGTTGTTTCCCCTTATACCTTGCTAACAAGTGTGTGGATACTAAATCTAACACCCTTTTGTCGAATGACCCACCTTCTGGCCAAATTGGCGTCACACTGTCTCCTTTTATCTCCGTCAACCATTGATCGTGGTATTTTTGTATTTTCTCACTGTATAACGGAAGGTGCTGACAGATATTTGCTAGTGGTGTTATTCCCCCCATGACGCTATCTTTCCCTTTGTCTGTACTTGCCTTTTGACCTCTTTCCCTTTAATCGCTTCTTCACTAGTCTTTCTTTTCTTCTAGCTGGACAATACACCACAAATCTTCTCAGTTACTTGTAGTTTGTATGCACATATATGTATCTATATATATATATATATATATATATATATATCAATTTTCAATGGTACCCTTATACTGGTTGCATGTTCAAGTTCAAAAGTTCATTTTTGCATATTTTACCACTTTTATCCACAAATAAATCAGTGTTTGGATATCCTTGACAAAAATGGACAGAACACAAAAGCACATGCACTACCTGCGCGCTTTTTCTCCCCGCTTTGCTCTTTTTACCACCCCTTTCCTGTTTCGCCTACTCTTCTCATTCACTCCCCCCTTATACCCTCTTACTCTTTTCCAAGAATCATTTCGTACCCAGAAAAAGAATGTTCTAAATAACTACTCCGAGTCTACTCAATATATTAGACTCCTACTATTTTCTCTGTATCTTCACTTATTTATTCTGCACCTGATGAGACAATGCTACGCGGCGCCGCCTTCTACCCCATTCGGGCTAGGCTACCACTTCTCTTTTTTTTCTCTTCACTTCTTACAAAAACCTAATGGCCATATAAAGGACAGATCAGAAAAGCCTCATCACTCACACCGGCCCTACTCTTCCCTACAACCCGTTACCACCAGGCCCCCCTATTTCCCCCTTACCTTTTCTTCGTAACCTTCTCAACCGGCACGCACGTGTTCAGTCAAGTGACCCGAGGGTCGCCGCTCGCAGTCCGACCCCAGTCAGGCTCGCACCCCAACCAAGCCGTGGCTCGCCTCGGTGATCAGCTTTTCAGTCGGGTATTCGTCACCTGGGAACCCTTGACCCTTCTTCGTAGTGCGCACAGGCTGGTCGGCCGCGGAGGCGATGGTTTTGCTGGGGGGCGTACTGGATCTCGCCGGCCTCGAGGCACCTCTCCGATCACGTCGGGGTCACCAAATGTTTGTGCCCTCCCCGACTCTACATGAAAAAATGAATAATGCAGACACTCCCTGGACAGGGAATAAGGAACAAAAGAGCAGGCTGCGAGAGTTCAAGGAAAAGTTTATCAGCGTTACAACACATTTATATAATACATTGACATTTTTAACATATGATGCTACGTTGGACCTGTATTGGTCAGCCGGGGTGGTGTCTTAGGTGTGGGCATCATCTCTTCCTCTGGGTTGGTTGCTTGGTGGGCTGGAAGATTGACGTCAGACATCTGTGCTCCGGATGGGTGAAGGTCAGGTCGCTGTGAAACACGGTGGTCACTATCTAAGCTAAGGAAATACATTCTGAGTAATGCATGCACTAAATAATGGTTGATCAAAAGACCCTCAGTAGTGTCATGTCATTGTACAAATCACTCAAGAGTTTATATCATCTATAACATTTGGGTTATACAGGTCACAGGTTTACGGGCCTTGACCACTATAATACTGACATTGAACTATAGGGTTACTCTCACAGGAATCTCAGGTATGTAGCATTTGTTAGTATTGGGCACGATATACTGCAGCAGGGGTCTAATGTTAGTTGGGGGTCTGTTGGGTGGGCTTCATAGCATGGTTGGCAGTCTGGCACATGAAAGGAATGCCTTGCAAGGACACAGGGTTAGAATGGCAATAAGTTTCAACTGGCGAGGATAAGAGGCCAAGGACACTTTTGTGGAGATGGACGAGCTATGTGCTTGGCTCATGTTAGTTCACATGCAGGACAGTGGTCTCAGAGGAAAAGGGATGTGTTACATTTATTATTTGTTGCAAGCAGCTCCGGCTTCAGCTTGAGAATGGAGCTGCAGAGTTTTCCAGTTGGAGTGGGAACGAGGGTGGGGGCCATGTGCTCCGAGCTGCTGC
Source organism: Ambystoma mexicanum (assembly GCF_040938575.1). Lineage (NCBI taxonomy): Eukaryota > Metazoa > Chordata > Amphibia > Caudata > Ambystomatidae > Ambystoma > Ambystoma mexicanum. The sequence continues at coordinate 448,018,997 of NC_090933.1, read as the reverse complement.
GGTGGGGAAAAGGGAGGGAGGCATTTTGTACTATCGCAGTGAGGCCTGTTCACCAAGATGGAGTCGAAAGGGGGTACAAAAAATGGATGCTGCGTGTCCTGCTCGGTGGTCCCATCTACGCGAATGTAACCCAAAGTTAACATTGCATAAGGGTGAGGGGCGTACCGACCACTAGAGGCACTTGGTCCGAGTTTTGTTCTGAGAACTGGTGGTAGAGAGGGGCCTATTGGCCCCTCGCTCCCACACAGCACCTAGAGACCATGCAAATGGCTGTGGTTCACAGTATACATTTTAATAACATAGCATTTTCCAAGCATTGCTAGAGTACCCCAGTAGGAGCATGACATGCCATTTAATACCTCATAAACCTAGTTCAGCAACCATAGGTAAGGTACCAAAAAAAGAGTTGGTGGAGTAACATATCCTAAATCGAGCATACAATTCCCTAAAATGACATTTTAGAGGTGCAAAAGATATTCACTGTCAAGAATACTGATGAGGAATGAAACCTCAACTCCAAATTCTGGGTCAGACAAACTATCTAGTTATAAGGAATTTGACACTCCGAAAATGAAAACCAAATCTACCTGGTGTGTCAGTGGCAGTGGTAAATTGACTTTGACATGGTGGCGGTGTCCAAATCTCAACATGTGACGCATGTGCCAATTCAAGCCGAGTGCAATGAGAAATGTTGGTGTGATTTTTATAGAAGTAACTCAGGTTTTAGCAGTATTTGGATTATTTGAAAATGCCTACTCAATCAAGACCCACATGTCCAATCGTGTAATTTTATAGCTTCTGGAGCATGTTCAAAACTATGCAAATACATTTGTGGCACTCCTGCTAAAAATCATACCAAATTTTGTAATGGTTTATGTATTTGGGCACAAATTTAGAGCCTGGGAAACCATCTTATTCCAGAAAACCAGGGTCTTCCTCCCTTTTTTGTTAGTGAAAATAGAAGTATAGTGGCAAAAAAAGCAAAGGAATTTTTGAATGCAATCGTACTCTGATTCTTTGTTGCTACATAAGCACTCATTGCATTTTAATGCACTTGGAGTTGTAGAATTTGTATTTCATTTACTAGTTCTACTTTTTTAAATCTGTGTTTTCTCTGTATGTAAACCTTTTATGCCGGTTAATGCTGAAATAAAGTATAATTCAGTTGGTAATGCAGATAGATGTTGATGGGTGAGGCTGCTCCTTCTTGACTCCAGGACACCCCCTGTGGGTACAGTTAACACCTTGTGCAGACGATAATGCCCACCATCCTCATCCTGTCTGTTAGGGTAGCCTCTGGCATTAGACAAATACTGCATACCTGCTTGAGAATCCATTAGTTTTGCAAATTGTGTGACCATAGAACAAGGGACAATTCATCCTGATGTCGGGAGTTCACATTTCTTGGTGACCAGGTCAGTGCATAATTCTCTCATCCTCTGTCTTAGTGTCTTTTTCTGTGATGCATTGTTTAGCTCGTCCACAGCTTTCCAGTAAAATATGTCAAACATTACCTAATAAGAGGCCACAGATATTGCATGTATGAGTTGCAGTATTGTAGGATTGTCGACATAGTCCCCCACAACCTACATTCCTTCCCTGACAGCATGTTTCTCTTCCCACTTGAAGCAGCCTCTGCACCCCCTCTTTTTGGTGACGGGATTTTTTATTTGCAAGCTCCTCCTGAAGAACCTCATGCAGAGTTTTAGCGTCATTCTGAAATGGAAATTACGGAGCCGTTTTAAAACCAGGTTTTTGGGGGGGAGGGTGCAGAGATTCCTTTTTGGACTGTATCTGCATGTGTTGTGTGGGATGGGATTGAGCACTTTTGAAGACAATGGGTGTGACTTGTGGGTGAACAACCAGGAGTTCTGCACCCTACCCATTCCCAGACATGAGTGCAAAGCTTGAGCTAGTTGGTGTGGTTTGAGTTGGCACTACACCTGCAAATTAAAATGCGCAGGAAGGTAAAGTGAGGGTCAGAGTTTTCCATATCTTAGGCAGCCCATTGTTGAGCCTAATGTTTCTGCCTTCCAAAGCCTTTACCACTCTGCTTATGGAAAGTCACCAGGTTGCTCCACACCGCATCTGCACTTTTCCAGATCATCATTGTACATAGTACTCAATGTATTTATCTGAGAGACAGGGCAACGTGGACAGGCACTTCTAGACAGGGGCAAAGTGAAAAAGTCAAATGACAGCTGTCTGCAGAGGTAGGAGTGTGGGAAGCAGTCCAGGCTGCTTTGTCACATTAGGCCTTTGCATGCTTTGCCATTACTTCTAATTCTTTGTTATGCATAGTCATGCCATGCATTGCTAGGCCATGTCATGCCTTGCTACAGGTGGCTTGATTGTTGGTGTCCCACGCTAATCTGCTCAATATTCTTGCTATCTCATACTTATATCTGAGGTGCTCCTCTGTGATTCTGCCTGCTGTGATTTGCCCTCATGTATTCCACTGCAATTTTCCACCTCTTTTGCTCCCTGCTGTCCCACTGTGATTTGACACACTGGTTCCCAATGCATTTAATGCCCCTCCCCCACCACCATGCTTTTTGCTATCTGATGCCCAATGTAATTCGATTGACTGGCTCCCTCACCTAAAACTTTTAACATGCTGAGTAGTTCCTGGGAACCCCAGCAGAACTCTGAAATACATATTGTGACCTTCACTCTCAAACTATATTTACCCATTGTCTACTTGGTCCCACGTCCTGCATGCTTCTTATGTCTTTCTTCCCCACATTCCACACTCCCATCTAGGACCAGCCACTGTCTGAGATACCCGCCCTCTCAGGTTTACTTCAGGACATAGCCTCCCGAGTACCTTTACCGAAGGGGGGCATAACGGTGACCGTTACCTACTGGGGCCTCTATTCACCTCCTTGAACTAACACTTAACCTTTACATTCAAACACAGCAATTGAATTATATTTATTGAAAATTTAGAAGTTGCCACCTGTGAATCTGTCACTTCAAGGTGCTAGGATAACCCTCCCAAGAGACCTCAAACCGAATGCTACATTTCAACAATGAACTTGCCAATGCTTGCTAGCGCCGTGGACACGCAATGCTCCCCTGTGTACACACATGCCTCTATGATGTATTCACATGATAATCTAGAAACAGACCTTCATACAGAGCTCATAGTCATTTGATCTGCATGAATCGGGGCTAACAGCAAAGCCACCTTGCATTTTCCCCCCCCTCTCCACTAAGGCCCTATAACCCCAATACCTGCCCCTTCTCTTTGAGATCCACCAGAGCGCCTTGAAATTGCAACTGTTCCTGATCCAAATCCTAATAGCAGAGCATCCCGTTTTGACTTTGCAAAAACCCAGGGTTATGTTCTGTCCTATTTACCCATACTGGTGGTACGGCTTAAGGATGCTGACACAAAGGTGGCATGGTTTTGGTTATAGACTTTTATTTCTTGAGGTGAAAAAGATCATTACTATCCTAAAAGGGTATGTCAGAACGTCTAAGTAAATTCCACCGTCTTGTGTCACAACCTACTTCTGTCCCTCGCACTACAACTACAAAGGTAAACTATCAAAGTTCTGTCTTTAAACAATGTTGCCTCCAGGAGAATGGTTCCCTTCTCCTGGTGTAACTCGGTACAACTTCCAATGAAACTAGGAGGAATGACTCCCTTCCCTCTGGTATGTCTTGGTACAATTTACAAGAAGGCTAGTGCCAATGTCGACATTCCCCTGGCTTCTTCACCTCAACTCTCAGTTAAGGACCAAGAGCTTGTCGCCCTTCTCTTGGTCTGCTTTGGCACAGCTCAACACAAGGCCGGGGAATGACTCCTTTGATCTGGCGTTTCAATCAAGACCACTGATTTGGTGGTACCAGGAGTATGGCGCCCTTCTCCTGGCATTGCTTGATACAGTTCTACTTGTTTTCAACAATGTCCCAAATCTTGTTAAGATCCCATACCCTTTTCTGGGCTCTAGTGGTCTCCTCTTGACCTATGTGACGAGGAAGAGTCCCTGAGGTTTGCTCATTCATGTTGGGGTCCCAGACCCTTCTCTTGTAACTAGTGGATTTATCTCTGCCACTAGAATGAGGAAGACTTTCTCTATGCTTTGGTTTACTTCTGTTGGGGTCCCATACACTTCTTGAATGGCCATTAGGGTGGACAGGGTCCCAGACCCTTCCTTGGTGGCCAGTGGGCTTCTCTTCCCCACTGTTCTGAGGCGGAGGTTGGATACACTCTCGACTCCGGTGGTATGCCTATTACGAAGTGCACGCCTCCTCATGCGTCCCCTCTGGGTCTCCCGTACCACCCGTCAGCTGCTTTCTGGCTTCGGTACGTCACTGGGGCTTCCAGAGATGGCGGTCTGATTTCTCTGCTGCCTTGGCTTTTTCGGTCTGCTTCTGCGGCGTCTCCAGCTGCTGGGCTGCCCGACTGTTCTTGCCATTGGTAGCATGCATTGGTTCACTCCTACAGAACCCTGTGAGGACTTGTGCAGCTTACCATCGATATCCTGTTACTCTTCTCGTCGGGTCAGCAACCAGACTTTTGATATCCTGCTCTGAATGCTCTGTCTCTGTTGCTTCTCCCAGCAGGCGATGCAGCTGAGTTCTGGGCTTGTATTGACCACAACTGTTTTCCATTTTTTGTCTTAATACATTGTACCCTGTTTATGAGGGGCGTGCTGTCAAAGTCGCTTGTTACTTTTCACAGGTTGATCTGTATGCCTCCTTGGGGGCCACCTCTTCTTAGTACCAGTATTGGGAGCAGTCATTGTGTTTTCTGTGTTCTTCCTTGTACTGGTGTTTTCGAGGCCCATGAGATCCTCCCGCATTAAACCAACACCAGGGGTCTATTGGGTAGTGACTTCATCTCCCTAGCCTCATGAGGCGGGGCTCTCCTATTGGGAGAAGCGAAAACACATTGTGAATAGTCACTGCATACCCCAAGACCACCGCTTCAACAACTACCATTTGTCTTTTATTCTTTATGAAAGGATAGCCATTGGTCTGCTATAACCATTCAAAATAAACTTTTGTTATACTTTTCTCATACTTGACTCTATGCCGCTAGATATCTTCACACCTTTTAAGTGAGTCTGATAATGTGTAGAATATTCTAGAACTAATCCCTTTGTTTGCGTAAATAGGCTTCCTAGAGACATATTGAAGTTGCTACCTTTCTCAAATGTAATGGAAGGGCAAACTCAGTGTTACTTAGAGAAACCTTCCATACATCAAGATTTGCTCCCCTAAACCAATGTACTACTATGAGCATTCAACAAGACATTAAATGGATTGTTCAAAGCAGCTGATAGAGATCCACGAGTGTGATATTCTGTTGCCATGAGTGTGTTTTGCTGTATGAAAAATCCATTGAGTATCTTCACGGTTTGTTCCATTTGACCTAGTGGACCAGTGGTGTGAAATGGACAAACCTCCTGGAGCTGCCACCCCCCCATTGGAAGAGGGTCTCTTTGGAGATTATTGGTGGAGGGGAGACACAAACGCAAGCTGAATAAAGAGCTGCTGAGTTGGGCTTCTTTAATGAGTTCTTACTGCTGAAATGATTATACCAGCCAGAGATGCGGGGATGGGGGGGGGGAAATGGAAGAATACTGATATGTTGTTACTTTAAAACCCCTTAAGTGCTGAGCAATTATGCATTCTAATGCAAAAAAGGAAGCGTTTAGATGCCCTTAGTACTTGGTTGGAGCAAGGTTTGATAATGTTGCTCATGGAGAGATTAACTCCATTTTAATTTAGTCTGGTTGTCTTAGTGAGCATAGATCAAATACACCATTTTGTTAAAACGCAAGTAGTAATTCACTAATACTTAAAATGTGTTCTTTACATTGCTAGAGTGAGGCAAGACATGGAGTAGTAAGTGCAATATAAAAACAAGCTTTTTTGGGGGGTGTGCATCAGGACTCCTTACCACGGTGAAAGGAATTGTTTTTTCATTCTTGGGTAAGAGCAGTCCGTCCCCAGTGAGTTACTTCTGGGTGAAGCACGCTCCTTCCCAGACATTAGGCATAACGTACTGTCTGTCTAGGAAAGGGGCCCATGTTTCTTGGCAATTTTACTACCCAGAAAATGCGTTTCTAATAAGACCATAGAGTACAGGTTTTTTTTTTTTTGTGCCATTGACTGGATGTCTTGGTTGTGATGGCAAGTTTAATTCGTTCCTACACGATGAGCAAGTTCAAAAGGGCATTCCCACTTGCATACCCACACTATTATACAAGAATATTATTCCTGTCTCATCCTAGATCAGTAGTTGTGGGATCACACGAGGAACTATCCAATATGCTCAAGGGTGTTCTCTGTGAGTTGTTTCTCTACAAAGTATGTTCAGATACAGTCTACAAATATTATTGAACTCAAGTCGTTGCTCCTTTTCAGGTCCAGGCTAGGTTATTACATATAGATTACATGCAGAAGAAAGAATATCCAACCCATTGAGTGCAACACTGCTGCTCTTTCCAAGGTGTCTGTTAGGCCATGGAGGGATAGAAGTAAAACAGTCTTACTTTCTTTTAACTCTGTGCTGTCCCCTTTTTGCTTCCTTATTGGAGGACGTTGGGGGGTTGGGAGGAGGGGTGGTTCTAGCCTTTGCTTGCCTTGGGTCAACCTATGGTCTTTCCATTTCCTTTCCTGTTTTTTTTTCTCAAACAGGAAGTTTGCCTATAATCTGGGAGCTAAAGTGGCCAGAATCGCTCATCTTTTTTGACCAGAAGATGTCTTGCTTTTCTCTATTTGGGCAGAAAACATGGACTTGCGTATAGACTTTGCAGCTGTTTGGGCCCTCTTGGGTTTAGCTGGAAGGAACAGATAGGTCTTTATGGAAATTGAGAATGCTGGAATTTTACATACAATTATTTTCTTTTTTTAGGGAGAGGTGAAGCTTTTGCTCTTGTAGCCTCACTCTCGTTTCTCTGGATGGTATATTGGCAGGTTTTAAGACTGATGCTCCTCAAAAGATCCGTCACTGGTGAGGTCAACTCTGCAGGGAACGTCGTTGAATCTTTGGCAGAGGTTACCTTGAATCTGCCTCTCAATGTGTTCTGTGTTTGGGCTTATTACACATCTCTATTAATCTAGGACCGGCATCTGCAACCTTTTTGTTTCTCCAGAGTGTTTGGACTGCATTGCCCATTAACTGTAGCAGGCATAGTCAATGGTTGATGATCACGGGACTTGTAGTCCAAAACCTCTGGACAGCCACTGATTTTTAGATCCCTGGCCTAGAGAGCATTTCTTCATCAGCTATATCTAAAGAGGATGGTTGTTTCTTGAACTGAATTGAGACTTTGTGCATTGGGATGGGCCTGCTGTTCTGCCAGATCGAGTAACAGTCTGCGGTCACCTTGGTGTTGTAAGGGGGACTGATAATACAGATTTGGCCTATATGATGGTTTCTGTGGCCTGAGGATAGAAGTCAGTGTGCTTCTCCAATACTGAGTAAGGTGTGAGGGGTCAGTAATGCGAGGCAGACAACTGTTTGAAGATCTTTCAAAATATCCCATTTTATTATTAAAATGTATCAAAATGCCTCACTGTCCATACTCTGCTGAGGAATTCCCTGCCTAGTTTAAGAGCTAAGGGAATACACTATAACACAGGATAACTGGCCCTCCAAATTAGACAACAAACGCATAAGGAAAACATGTGGCAATTCAACACGACCTGATTTAATATTCCCATTTCCTAAATGACCTACTAATGTCCTGGGAGATTTCCTTTCCCCAGGATTCAAAGTCACTTCAGTAAATGTTCAATCAAAGAAAGAACATGCTTAGCTCAGTTTTCGAAGTTTTAAAATCAAGGTAAAAGTTCAACAGCAAGTTCCACTCTCAACATCCTCTTTTGGGTAAAGTTATCCACTTTCCACTTCTAGCAAACTATAGCCCCACTGGTAATCCTGACCACAATACTTTGTCGCTCCCACAGGAAGATTTGCCACAGTTCAAAAAGCAAATGCAACATTTCCACGCTTAATGATAGTTTTTGATCAACAGTTACGATTCCTTGAATTATATCAACATTCAAAACGGTCTATATTTCAGGATGATGTCTTAGTACTGCTACTTCTGCTTCAACAATTATATTTCTACTTGTTTCACCATGAGAACAGTCACCTTTGTCCCACAGAATTTCACCTTGGTTTTGACAACTGCAATGAAGCATCTACTGACAACCAGATATACCTCTTGTGTTTTGATACTTTGGACTACTGCCACAGCTTCAATGACTTTAGACAGACTTGGACAAGGTAGATTTTCAAAGTACTTCAACCTCCTCAGGTAGGCTAGGCACTCTTCCTTCGAATTGCTTTCTTCAAAGGGGCAGCCCCTTAGCCTCTCTTATCTAACTGTCGCAAAGTCCAGCTGGGTTCACCTTCAAGACTCACTTCTCTCTGGCCTCCAGAGTCTTGGGCTTTACAGGTTGAGTCTGGTTCAAAATAGTCTTTACAAGCATCCAGTTCCCCTTCCCCAACTTTACTCTTGCCTTTCTTCCAGCTATCAGCACAAACACTTACCAAGAAGCCTTGGTGCCACTCTTAGCTTCAGGTAATACTGGTGGTCTTGTATCTTAGGCCCTTTTGATTATTTACTTCAATATGCAGCTGGCTTGCTTGCTCTAAACTGAGAAAGGCTTAGCTTCACAGTTAGTATGGCATACCTCTTGGCTTAGGCAATGCTTGTCCTCTTATCATGTAATGCAAGAAATGTCACTTTTACAAAGTATAAGGTTCAGTCTTTTGGGAGAAACTACAATTAAGCACACACAACCACTCTTTGATGTAGTTTTCAAGCTTTAAAGATGGATCAGCAATTCCTTTTCTGTAGAAGAAAAGGATTGCGTTAAGGTTTCCTTGGGGAATCGCAGTAAGGAATACGCAACCTTTCTTTTAATGTAGTTTTCCCATGGTAATGATTGTAACGCTTGTTTCGTTGTGGTTAAATGTTCAGAAATGGTCTGCTCAGTGTTCCATTTCCTTAACTAGGGACACGGTACCACTCTGAACAGTAATAGTCTTTAAATAGTGGAACAATGGGTTTTAACAGTGTTCGCTTCTTACGTAAGGAAGAAGCACTTTCAGTTTTAAGCGTCTGTTCCAGTTCCATTGTTCATAGGATTTTTAAGACCACTGTCAACTTCTACTCGTTTAGTCTTATATGAGTGGCCAAGGAGCCGGTTACTGTTACCGGCTAGGCTTGCGCAACGTTTTAGAACAATGTGCTTCAATTACTGACTTCTGAAAAACTTGCACTGTGGGTCGCACTGCTCTTGGCTTGCTTTGGGACCCACACCCTTCTCCTGAACCGGTGTCTGTGGTCCGGCCTCTCGTTTTGGGAGTTTTCTTTACTCCCGAGACCCTCTGCTTGACAGTTGCTTCTTGCCTCAGTCTCTGACACGCCAGCAGCTCGGCAACCACAGCACCACATGGGGAAAACTGTTTCTCCTGCATGTCTTCGCTGTGCAGCCTCTGCACTTCAGAGTTTGTGAGGACAGGACTCTCAGAACACGCAGGTGAATTCTGCTGTCTCCATGTTCCGGCGTCCCTCTTGTTCTCCCACTTTGCTTAGTTTGCCAGCCTTATGCCTTCCTTCTGCTACAGCCTGCATTCCAGCTCCTTCCAGTCCTTCCTCCTGCCTGCACCTGAGGGGACCTTTTTATAACTCCAAGGTTCAGGTGTGGGCTATTCAGCCCAATTGCCTGACTACTACAATGGCTGTTAGTCTTAATTGCCTGACTTTTACAACTGCATGCCTCTTCAGTCCTCTTCCTCGTCTTAGTCCTTTTGGAATTCTGCGACTTGTAGTTCCCTTCAACAAAGTTAGTTATTTCAACCTCCGCTGTTTGGCACACAGCCATCAAAAGTGTGGGATTATGGGGAAAGTTAGCGGGGGTTGTCCCAGTCTTCCTGGTCTGCTCCCCTCCCCCCTTGTGATTCTCCCGCAATACAGCACCCACAGGGTTGGGATCAGGAAATGTCTACATTTCCCTGGCCACATGAGGAGGGTCCCAAACCAAGTTTCTGGGAGTAATCCTCTTCTTCACAAAGGTCAGGATGGGAAATTGCAACTCTCAATGTTTTTCTTTTAAGTCCGGGTTTCCAGGTGTGCGGAGCATTTGACGAAGGAAGGGACCATGGATCCCTTGTGGCTGCCTTAATTATTTTGTTGTGACTCACTTGGATGTCCCCAATTTGCCATTTGGATGTACAGCCTTGACTTCAGCTTTGTATGCCTTTTTAATTAATATGAGGAATTAAGTGCTGCAGGAGTGTCTACTGCAGTTAAAGGATATGAATGGCATTTTGTTTTTAACTAGTTAAAGCAACGCATACTGCTTATGGTTATCCTCTTGGATAGTAAGTTGTAGTTATGCCTTGATTACTTTGCTGTGATTTTCAATTGAGTATTTACACCCATCTCTTCCTCCTGCCCGATACGCTCAAGGTATGGTTGATTTAGTTAACTAGACAGAAGGCATTGTAGGTGATGTCCTAGGGAAGGGTACAGACTTTGACTGACTGAGGTTTCATGCATTTTTGTTTTGTTAGTGGGGTGCCACTCGAGATGCAGACTCCCCTCAATTCAATACCTGGCATAATGAAGGTGGAATGTGAATAGTGACGTTTACTGATAAGTGATTGAGCACTCGGGCTGATGAGGAGCAAGAGAGGAAACCTAATTGAGACTGTTGCAGCTAGCTGCTGAACTTTGAAGCGGGGGTAGCATAAAATCTTGCCCTGAATTGGAGCGAGTCGAGTGAGCGAGCAGAAGAAATCATTTGAAGTACACATTGTTTTCAGTAGAAATATAAGCCATATGATTTATAGGCACTGCTGAACGCCAACACAATAAATATTGCAATACTTGATGCCAGGCCTGCCACAGTAATTTAACAGAAATAGGTTTCAGATTTTGTTTTTGCCACATCAATGTAGCAGTGTCCGATAGACTTTACCATATTACCAGCACATTGCAATTAAAGATAAGCGGGTAGCTTCGATATCGCACCTAGAAGACAGTAAGACCAGTTGTTGATCACTAGAAGACCTATTACAGTGACCTGCCTAGTGGGCCTAGAGGACTCCCTGACCCGGGCAACCGGATGAAACAGTGGCGCCAATAACAAAGCTCCACCTGAGCCTCAAGCTATGTATAAATGCACCACTTCAGTGGACATCTGCCGCAGGAATGGACACACACCCACACCCACCCACACACCAGAATGCAGTGACAAAATATGAAAAAGTCGGTCCAGCTGGACACACATGAGTCTCTTGCACAATCTCCTGACCTCCCTCAGCACCTATCCACATGCCGGATCTCTTGGGTTGCTTAATGAAGCCCGGCCAGCCACACACGCATGCAATACCTTTGAGAATTTCTCGTACTGTGATCCCCTAGGGCGTTCCACCACAAGCGCATTGAGACTGTAGTAATGGGAAAAGGCGCTATATATATGCATACAATACAATATCCTTCCCTAACAAATGGTATCCATAGACCATGTGCACCAGTAAAAATTGCATGCTTTAAATGTGGTGTCAGGAGACATGTCGCCTAGTTTGATAATTGGCATTGGTCTCTGTTGGTGGATGCAATGGTTAGAATGTTCTGAAAGTGAAATGGTCGGAACTGCAAGGATGCTGGCACCACAGGCCAGATTTTTTCCAAGTGTATCTGAGTGTTGAGAAAATACTGGAGCTATGTTATTTGTCTTTTATACTGCACCTATCACCACCATAGTGGTTTTAAAGGACCAAGCCTTCCCCATGTAGAAGCAAATTGTGACCCGCTGAAAGTAGCAGCCAGGCTGTGGTCTTGGCGAAAAGGAAACTGGGCTAAGGAGAGAGTAGCGTATCATGCACTTGGACAGCGTAGTCCAAGTGCATGGGTAAGTGCAGACATCGGGTGTCAAGGGCTGGTAGGGGGACTGTAGGGATACAGAAGCAGTCCCCAAGTGCGGGGGTTGCCAGGCGGGCAATGCAGGAGTGTGACACTGGTGGGGGAGGGACCTGGGCCCGAGATCAGAGGGTTTCCAGGTGACCAATGCAGTTCTGGTTACAGCCAGGTCGTCAGCAGGGTAGAGGAGGAGAAAAAGCAGAAGCAAAGAGAAAGGCTTTGAGGTGCTTCCGGAACCGGAGATGGTTCTCCTCAAGTTTAAGGGAGGCAGGGAGGCTGTTCCAGAGGGAGGCCCCAGCCGAAGAAAGAAATGTACCACCAACTCGTTGCTTGGAGAAGCGACTGACCCTGTGAGAGTTGGAGGCGGATGAGCGAAGAGCTTGAGCAGGCAGATATTTAGGAAGAGAGTTGAAGGTATTGAGGCCCTATTCCCCAGAAGGCCTTGTGGACAATGCATCGGGTTTTGAATTCAATCCTCTCAGTGCAGAGATTTCAGTCCTGGAGAGATACGATCCCTGGGCTTGGGATCGTATAAGTCTTGCAGTCCTGTTCTGGATGAGTTGCAAAGGGCGGAGAGTAGAGGCAGGAAGATTTAGAAAGAGGCTGTTGCCGTAATCCAGCCTAGAGAGAACCAGAGCTCTGGAGACAGTGAGCTTCTGGGGGAACGAGAGGAAAGGAAGAATACCTCTGAGGAGGTGCAGCTGGTAGTGTGACTTCTTGGGGACGTCAGACATGTGAGGAGAGAAGGAGAGTGTGGAGTCGGAGATGACCCTGAGGTTTTTAGCCTTGCTGGAGGAGGGCCAAGAGAGGCCGGCCAGAGAGCTACAGGAAAGGACGGAGCGGGTGTGTAGATGAGGAGAATCTCAGTCTTACTGGCATTAAAGCAGAGGTCATTGATGTGTAGAGCCGGATGGAGCAGAGTAGTATGGAGAGAGTGCGACTTGAGGGTCTGATCACTCATCTATATACCACTCTATAGAACGAACATTGATGGTGTAGTCTGAGTTTAGGAATTCCCTGAAGGAGATTAGGTCGACAAAGCGTTTGCTTATCTGGATATGAGAGCCTAAAGGCAAAGACCTTAGACCGTATTGTTTACTGATCGCCAGAGACTAACCTGGATCAGGGTGGACTGGGTAATGGGCGAGGTGCCAAATAAGACGAGAGGGGGATTGGTTTAGCGAGCTCCCTCCAAC